>NC_135411.1:44713535-45043535 GCF_051991245.1 Festucalex cinctus
CTTGATCTAATCTACTCCACATAGCAACATTAGCACACACAAGTCGACAATTCAGTGTGTTGACCAGGAAAGTAAAAAGTGAACATTCTACATGAAGTCTTTTTCCATAATGTTGCTGCTGTGACATCCACATCTGCACATAAAAAGTAGATATTTATAGAATATATATTCATACTCTATTAAACAGTACTCTATTAATAGTCTACCATGAAGTAATTGCAACCCATTTCTCATAAAAGTTTTGTTGTACTTCAAACATTATTTAATAACACAGAAATAAACAAATTTTGTACAGTTGTCCTTTCTTTGTTTTAAGCGATTGTTTCATTTTATTTATGTTTTTCTATTTTTATTTTATTTTTTGGTCATTCTCTCTGGTCCCAGTGCAGTTACACAACTTTCATGTCAGTAGTACACAATTTAGAAAAAAGAAATCCTAACATAAAAACAAAGCATTTACAAAGTGGCAACGTTAAAACCACAAGGGTGTCCCAACGAAACTGTTCAATGTGTTCCCTGCCCTCCGGAGTTGGGGCTGGGGTGGCAGAAATTTTGTTTGGCACTATTATGTACACACTGAGCACTAAAATGAAGGGCTCACTGGCTTTGTAAGGGGTGTGGCGGTGTTTATGGAGAGATCACTTTAAAAGAAAACAAAATGAAGAATGTATAAATACAAATAGTAGGTTGCTATGGTTTATGCGAGTCTTCCGTCTGTTGATACTAAAGAAATTGTTGCATGGTCATCTTGGTTGTTTTGATATTAGTTATCCAGTCTCACGTTCGTTCCATAATTACCCTCATGGAAGTAATAGTATATTTATAAATAAATTGTTTTTCATCCTATAATTGAATATGGTTAAGATGAAAATATATTTAATGCAGTACTGTATATAATTATCATGATAAGATCTTTACTTGCATGTAAATTCTCTGGGTTGAATTAAAGCGACATCATTTAAAGACTAAATGAGGTGGCAGCATAGCTAAAATTAGAATTCCTCTGTAGATATCTCAATCATAAAAAGTTAGGTCCATCATTTGTCATAGCCTGGTCATATTTTGAGTCCAAGTGAATGGAATGTGTGAATGGTGAATAAAAAAAATAAAATAAAATAAAAGACACAAAAAGGCGACAATACGTAACCATGAAAAAGATTTGAAAATTGAGAGAAAACTTTTTCACCATTATAAAAATTCTTGTTAACTCGCATGAATACGTAAGATATCGCTGAACATAACATCTTACAATCTTTTTACTTGAACTCACAACCTGGCCGGGCTATCATTTTACGGCTGACTATATGTTCCAGTAGGGCTTTATTTAACTTAAAAAAAAAAAAAAAAAACGCAGTATGAATGTATTCATGTTGAATAGATCCTACTAGTGACGGGAAAATGAAGCTTCATGAAGTACTTGTGATATATAGATGGTGCTCGAGTTTAAAGATAACTGCTAGTGCAATGGGAATTGATGAAGTTTCCACCACATCTTAAAACCAACAGTGCCATCTCGATGAGTAAAAAATATCACAAGTGCTTCATGAAGCTTCATTCGTCCATCACTATGCTACTATACAGTTTATAAGGCAGTCAATGGAGCACTGTGACCCACTCTAATTTCTGCTTTAATAGGCATGGTTACCATGTTGTGGAGCTGATACTGTGTGTGTTTTGTGTGTGCGAAGGGAATAGTGACAGGATAGTGAAGAGGTGAGCTGGGCCCATGTGGTGCAGGCCTGACACAGGTAATACTGCAATGTACAAATACACAATGCATCGCCAGTAAATGTACAGTGTACATCAAATACTATACAGCCAAGAATTTAGAAAGTAGAAACACAAACAAAAGAAAGAAAAAAAAAAGATACGGTTACAAATGACAACGTCCAAAAGCAGTCTTTGCCCGGAGGAGGAGACATCACGCTGAAGCAACAGAGAGAAACAAAGTTTGTGTGTCAGACGTCCTACAAGTCCTACAGCTCTGCTTCTTGTGCTTCACATTACTAAAAGCCATGTCACTATATCACATATGTACAAACGTTTCTCTCGGCTACCCATGACAACTTCCATGCGCTTTCGCAAATCTTTCATTGTGTTTCCATGTTCCCTCTTTGCTCATTCACCTTCAATTTACTTTTTTTTTTTTTTTTTTTTGTCGCTCATTTGAATTGTGACTCAATATTGGCGTCTTCCCCGCTCACATTCTTTATCCAACGGCCTCCAAGCGCAGCACGTCTTGAACTTTTAATCTGCTAGGCTTTCTAGCAGTTACAACTAAACACAGAAATAAAATGTCTGTCACTTTTGTTGTTGGTGTGCATGCACATGCAAGGCCTCTTTTCTGCCGCTCACTGGTGCTTCTTTGTCTCCTCGCGATGCTCCTCGTCTTAAAGTCTCTGGAAGGAGTTCAGTGCCTGTCCGCTTTACATCCCCTCTTGGTCCCCATCTTGCACTTGGATGTCCTGCTACCTATGATGCTACTTAGGAACTAAAGAACAGGGAGGTTTGTGTCTTTCCTACTTCATGTTTGAGACTATTTGACTTGCTCCTCGTCCGCTCCTCCCTCGCCCCCCTCCCCTCCTCTCAGACCCAGGAGTCTGGAGAGGCCGGATAATGGCTCGTCTCATAGTTGAGCTCACTGTAGGGCCGAGAGGCTGAGTAGAAGTCTACATAGTTTCCGGTGGACTTCAGGCCCTGCAAGTGCATGTTGAGTTCACCTTGTGGGGGGCGCCCCCCAGCATGAACCTGGTTCTCGTAGAAGGCCTGGTCCTCATAGTTGCTGCTGTCATTTGGGGGAG
Source organism: Festucalex cinctus (assembly GCF_051991245.1). NCBI lineage: Eukaryota > Metazoa > Chordata > Actinopteri > Syngnathiformes > Syngnathidae > Festucalex > Festucalex cinctus. The sequence continues at coordinate 44,716,337 of NC_135411.1, forward strand.
GATTTTGGAAAGGCGGGTAGGGCTCTGAAGGCAATCCTTGAGATGAGACCTGTAGATAGAAGAAACGAGCAATTTCTTAATAGGAAAGACAGACAAAAATAATAGTTTATATATATATATATATATATATATATATGTATATATATATATATATATATATATATATATATATATATATATATATATATATATATATATATATATAAGTTCAAAGAACCCAAAGCCCCATCACTGCCATCAAATGCACGACTCCCGTGAATACGCTCCTGCCCATAAGCCAAGAGAACGAGACCGAGAAAAAAACAAAACAAATGACACATCCGCCCTCCCGCATGTTTTTCAATTAATGCATGAATAAGTCACGTGTTTTTGAGTTTTAGAAACAAAGTTTTGAAACAAGAAAAATAATATTTATCGCAGGTAAACAAAAGAAAAGCAAGAACACGCTCACGTTCTGCAATGGTGCATTCAATGACGACACACGCAGTAGGAAATCTCAGTATACATAGACAAAGCACAAACGACTGATGAATGGTTTTGTTTGTTTTTTTGTTTTTTTTGGTTTTCTTCCACATATTTGAAGTTTAAGGTTATGGTTAGGATTAGGAACAAAGAACATTTTTCGAAAAACGGCCATTTTTATGTGGTAAAAGTTATAAGATCCCACGGCAATTCGCTTCCGGCCAAAATGGATTAAAGGAAACACAAGCAACTTGAACAAGCATCTCCAGTGTCATTGCCCTGATGTATACAGATTTTTTATATATTATTATTATTTTGTATACATATTTTATGCTGCGGCATGACTGGTTAGCACGTCCGCCTCCCAGTTCTGAGGACTCGGGTTCGAGTCCAGGCTCCGGCCTTCCTGGGTGGATTTTGCATGTTCTTCCCGTGCCTGCGTGGGTCTTCTCCGGGTACTCCGGTCTCCTCCCACATTCCAAAGACATGCATGGCAGGTTAATTGGGCGCTCCGAATTGTCCCTAGGTGTGCGTGTGAGTGTGGATGTTTGTTCGTCTCTGTGTGCCCTACGATTGGCTGGCAGTCCAGGGTGTCCCCCGCCTACTGCCCAGAGCCAGCTGGGATAGGCTCCAGCACCCCCGCGACCCTTGTGAGGAATAAGCGGTCAAGAAAATGGATGGATATATATATATATATATATATATATATATATATATATATATATATATATATATATATATATATATATATATATATATATATATATATATATATATATATATATAAAATGTACTTTATTTATTTACTTATTCCTAGGTGGAGTTTACGTGTTTTCCTTGTGCCCCAAATTCCAATATCAAAAATGTTCACAATGCATGTTCACAGCAATGCTAACGAATGCGACTGAAGTGGATCATGGTGAAAAAATTACAAGTCCTCCAGACGGCTCGTCACCAAACAAGACGGAAAAAAATCTTGACCCCGCATTAGCTTTTAAAGCTCCACAAACATACAGATTACTGTACTGTATTATCTGTTAGTGAACCACAAAAACGTGCGATTGTTAAGGGTAAAGTAAATTGGCACAAAGAAAGGAAATGAGTATTAATAGAGGTTAAGAGTGAGGATACAGAGAGTCCATGCTTTGCTTTCTAGCTAAATCTAATTACTGTACTCATTAATGTACGATGTGTAATGCAATAATTACAAGTATAAATATAGTTAAAATATTGTAAAACTCAAAAGGGTGTGGGCACAACCTAGTTTAATAAAAAAAAAAAAAAAAAAAAAGGCGTCTTTTTGCGCCATTGTGGATGCATATACAGCCGAGAGATATCCCACTGAAAGTGTCTCCCTTCATTTTCTCACACTGTGGCACAGTCACATGGAAACATGTCAGTGTGAAAAAGGATGCAGCGGTTTATTTTGCTTCTTATTAGAACCCCTGTAGGTTTTGCGCTACTTGGAACTGTTCATAATTCCCATCCATCTTGTGAGTGCAGGTCGAACATTAGAAAAACATTCCCAAGAATAATGCCGCTGTTCAAAATTGATTTTATTGGACCATAATGTCTGTAAAAACCTACTCAAACATCTGAAATCTATATGGTCTGTGTTCTATTGAGTTTTTGATATGCATTGCTAAAAAAAAACAGTTGATGGCCTATGGCTTTTTGACAATATGACTAAATATTGCCGAGGATGTGAATATTTGTTGTAATCAAAGAAAAAGAGAAATGATCTGTTTTTGTAAGTGGCTCTCCCAACTGAAATGGATTTGTACCTGATTATACTTGAGGTCATCAGTCGGTGACACGTATGCTCCTCTGTGAAGAGTTGAAGAACCACTGGAGAGTGGACCTGTGGAGACACAGATTAATAATATATAACTGTACTGTAATGTGGGCTTTTTCTTTAGCTTACCTCTATCCTTCATGTATGCTATTGAAATATCATAATCACACTTTATATATATATATATATATATATATATATATATATATATATATATATATATATATATTTGATCACAGACCAAGGCACTTGGTATGTTTTTTTGTTTTGTTTTTTATCACTAACTGTGAAAGGGACACTTGACTCATTGAGCCATTTTCAGCAGTAAAAAGTTAATATTTTGTCAAAAATTAATTTGATGACCATTATTTTTCATGTACAATTAATACCTTTAAAAACACATTTTGCCACTTGCTGTCGACTGAAGATGACGTCATCCGTGCTGAGGAAGTAGGTAACGACCAATCACGGCTCACCTGTTTTCTGGGTTTGGTCAGCAAACTGTTTCCTCAGCACAGGTGATTTTGTTTTAAAAAGTGTTAATTGTCCATAAAAAATAATAAAGCTATCACATTAATTACCTTCTTACTTTTGAAAATGGCTCAATGAGTCAAGTATGCCTTTAATAACATTGCTTTTACCCCAAAACTAGAAAAAATTTCAGCAAAGATTGTGAGAACATGAGTTTGCCTACCCATGGCGGCATCTTTGCGGGATGTGTGTTCACCCTTGTTCCCGCGGTAGGTCGCGTTGCCGGTCAGCTCGTAGTCGTTCTTCCTCTCCTTCAACGCCATCATATCCCTCGGTGACGCTGGCGCACTTGCTGCACAAAAGCGACACGCAAGGAACATCTTAAAGTAGCATGGCACCAATGACTGTCTTGAGGGTAAAGCACTGAGGGGCCTATTCACTAAAGGTTTGCGTCGCCTTTGCACTGCGCTAACCGGCAAATATGTAGCAATTAGGGAGCACCGAATTCACTAAACACGCGCAGATGGGGAAATCCGTCACTAAGTGCTCTGCCGAATAGATTGCGTCACGGTGCGCCAGTGTCATTTGTGCTTATGTAAATGAGGTAATTTACATACATTTGACGCAAAATATGCCCACCCCAATGCAAATGAGACTCATTGATATGCAGCGTCTAATTCACTAACGCCAGCGCAAATAGCAACACCTCGTTTGCGTGACGCAAATAACGTTCTTGGAAAGCATGTATTAACCTGATGCACCTCGATCTCCGGCAGTGCATGTCGTTTGCCGCACAACATGATTAAGCAGACAGGAAAGAGAGAGAGAGAGAGGGGGGAAATATATATTTCCGTGTTGGTTTAGGACACATAACGTAACCCGGGCTGATCGGCAATGGCTGGGAGATATTCTTATGTGCCAGATGCATACTGTACACCCACACCAACCTCTGAAAATATATTTAAAAAAATGATCGCACCAATAATTTGTACTTTATGAATGAATGACGTCGCTGTCGTCCTCTCTGCTCTGTACAGCTTAATGGCGCTCTAAACGCTTCCTCTCGGTCCAACCTCGCTTTCTGATAATGTCATCTTTCTCGCAACTGTTACTATAACAACCATGTTGTTGGCACATATCCGTTGCCATGTGTGGTAAATCAGGTGCAAATTTGCTCCAAGCTGTCAGTTTTGTGGGCGTGTTTGCGCCGGTATATAATTAGAGTAATATCCTGAGTGAATAGGTGGGCAGTTGTGGTGCAATATTTCGCGCTATTAGCGGACGCAGCGCATTCTTAGTGAATATGCCCCAGAGTAATTGAGGTTCTTAATAGCAGAAACTAACTTATTTTAAAGGAACCACACTTAGGTCGATAAGCTGTTTCTGTGTTTTCTGTGGATTTGTTCCACAGTCTAATTTTAGTTAAAGCTTAAAAGTCTTACCTCAATATTTGTTTTCGGTTATATTATATATTCCCCTCTGTATTATTTGTCTTTTCCCTGTGTCTCTGAGCACTTCATTGTCCAACAACCCATCTCATCTGACACTTGTCAAAAGCAATCCGAGGATCCCATATAGAGACACACAACCCTTCACACTCGCATTCACACCCGCATGCAAGCGAGAGTCTGTGGCTTGTGGGAGGAGGCCGGAGCATGAGGAGAGAACCCACAGAGAGCACAGGAGAACATGCCAAATCTGCTAAGTGGAGGAGGTGATGACAGGGCCCTCTCCATAAATCAGCCACCATCCGATTTCATGCTTTCACCTCCCATCTGGGAACTTTGAATTGAGTCAGTATCTGCTGTAAATCCATTTTTGTTTCCACAATGTCAAAGACTGTTCGCCTCTTGTGCGCTCATTTTAAAGGGGCGATATGTAGTTTGTTTGTTAAAAAAAATAAAAAAAAAACCTTGGTGTGATGGAATATGGAACAAAGGTCACCTGATCGATTGTTTGGTGAAGTCCGTACAGGAGAGATGGACGGCGTACGAGAAGAAGAATAAGGCCGCTGCCTGTCCCTTTCTATTGTGGAGGAAGAGCCGATAAAGTGGTATTGAGAATAACCATCCTAGAGAGGAGGAGGAGAAAAGAAAAACATGAGAACAATTAGTGGTTGATGAGTACATTTCCGGTAGTTTTTATGTGACTAGCGGGAAATCAGCAAATTGAACGACTGTGCGGGTATTCACCTTTTTATAAAGGCTGCGCAGGTCTCGGTATTGCCACATGCTGTTCAACACTTGCGATGCTGCTTTCACCACTTTGGGACTATGCCTGGGAATTCAGCAGAGAGCAGAAAAAGAAGAGAGAATAAAGCCAGTCTGCCTTCTGTTATAAGGAACAGGGTTCATCTGGCGAAATTATTATCGACACTGTTCATCCAACTGCTTTAATTGGACTTGCTGGCCTCAGGAAATTTCACCTATGAGTAATTTTTGTAGATCCGATTACTTCAGATGATTTGATAACCGGTTACTGCTTATTGCAAACAGAGGACATTGAGACTTTTTTCCCCCCTTATTTGAAAAATGAACATGACAAATTATACCGATTAATCAAACGTTTCTACAACAAATATGATGTAAAAGCAAAATATTTCTCTATGCAAAAGTACTTTAGTCATATAGAATGCATACAATATGAATATAATGAAATTAAAGAGGGAGCTGAATCTGCTCTCTCATGGGAAAAACAAAAAACAAAAAACATCCTCCCATTTGCTCTGTGTCTTGTAAATAACACTCCACTTACTTGTCTCCTTTGCTTCGGGCGACACCAATGAGCTTCTCTATGCCCCCGGCATCCCTCAGGGCTTTGGTGTTCTCCATGTTTTTAGTGATGACCTCATGCAGAGCACAGCAGATAGCTGTGATCGTGTCATCCGACATGGTCTTCCCCACCAGAGCGCAACTGTTAGCACCAGCGCTGCCACTTCCTGCACCGCTACTGCTGTTGTTGTTGGTGCTGCCACCAGGTAGTCGGTGCACCAGGTCCCTCATGGCATATTTGCCTGTTGTCACAGTGGGGGAAAGCAACACGTTATTTCTGATGTTGAACCCCTCTTTTAATGAATTGGAACAGTATACCAAACAAATGAAGAGAAAATGGGAAAATAAAAAAATAAATTTACATATATTATCGCTGGGTATTTTTGATGTCATGGCGCCCACATAGCTAGCACCTCTGCCTCACAGTGAGATGTTGTGGGATGCGAGCAGTTTGCATGTGTGAATGTCTATTTGTCGACATGTGCCCTGTGACTAACTGGCAACCATTCCAGGGTGTGCCACACTGTTGCCCACATGGCAACTGGATTAGGGCACAGCTCTCCTGCGACAGCGTAAGCGGTGGAAACTGGATGGATGAATGGATCTGACCACTCTTGTTGAGTATGTTTTATTTATTTATGTTATAAGACATGCATGGCAAAAATAAATGAGAAACAAATGGCATTCAGGTTAGACTTTAGACATCATTGATTTAAGGACACCAACATTTTAATTTCCATGGGTCTGTATAAGAAACTAACAGAAAACTAGATTTAGGCACATGCATTTTGTATTATAAAACATTAACTCACTCAAATCCAAAAATGTTGAAATACGTTTTTATAGGTTGTCATGCACTCCAAAAAATACATTTATATGTATGGGTTTTTTTTGTACTAGAGCATACAGAATGCTTTGATACAGCTATTGACATGAATAGGTTGCATAAAGCAATGGTAGTTATTGCAAAAAATGGCCAGCGGGTGGCAGCAGAGTATAAGAGGTCAGCCAGGGCCATGTTGCAACAAGCTCTTTTTCAACAGGTTTGTGAATAATACTGAAACTTAGCTATATTGCTAATTGCTGCACAACGGAAACAGATAGAAATTGCTTCTTTTTTTTTCCTGGTGAAAGAAGAGACTAATCTTTTATTTTGTTGGTTCCATGTTTTCATAGCAATGAGCGAAGAGCGCATTAAGTTTGCGCATGCGCGAGAGAAAAAACTAGGCTACCAATTACCTACTTATCTATTTGAATGGTGGAGATTAGAGTGGTGACAATCTTTGCCTAACTGTACACTTTAAAGCTTGCAAGTCAACTTCCCTGATATCAGTAAACCACATGCTACGCATGTTAATAAAAAAAAACAGCAACTTTCCAGCCGTTGAAACGTTTCTATCAGAGCCTATTCCATCGGATCCAATTCATTTTCAATGACCGTTTGGTAGTTTCGCCTACCCACAATGCACCACGCCTCTACCCATAATGCACCTTGACTTCGAGGTGCGCACTTCGCTTATAGAACAGAATATTCTGTGGATCTTGCAAAATCAGTCAAAATCCAGTAAAACAGCCGGGAGTGAAGGGGGTTGCTTCAGTGAAAATGGCTGGGAGTGAATGAGTTAAGGTTTCTACACACTAACATAGTTAAACATATTGAGTTTCATCAATGAAATTCATTGTCAGCATTTCCAGAATGTCAAGACGGAGCACAGCTGACACGTGAAAAGTCAAAGCTTTTAACGGATTAACCTTTGTTGAAGGTATCGCTGTCCCTTAAAATATATTTTCCAAATATATATTTTTTTTCCCAGTTACTTACCAATCAGCTCCTTGTTTCTGATGTCCAGAGCCATGTTCCTCAAGGCAGTGGCAATGGCACAGACCACTCGGTCATTGTCTATCCTCAATAACTCCACAAGGATAGGAAGGCCCTTCTCTTTTCGCACTGCAGCCCGGATATAGACTGACCACTGGACATGGGCATAAAAAGAGGAAAATGATGAAAGGTGCATGTACTGTCTGGGGTTCAATTCACTATACAGTATACACTATTGCCTTTGACATAAGTTTAACATTGTAAAGCTATAAAAGTTGCTGAAGATCACTGCATATCGCAACTGGACTGTTCTGAACACTTCAATTCTATCCAATACTTTCATTTGCACAAAGTCTGTATGCATACACAGGTCTGAATGACCATTGTTGTCCTTGCTCATGGAATGGGAATATTCCGTTGCCATGGAAATTATTTTTTCATTGAGTGAATGGTTGTCATGACCTTCAGAAAGTAAGACCTTGTCTTTTGAAGTGGAAAGACAGTATTTATCAGACATTTCTAGTACTCATGACTACTACTTCTTATATGTTGTCATTGTTATGTCTACCATTAGAAAACAACCTGCTGCCAATCAACTGTGGAAATAAATGAATTTCATTGTATGTTCTCGTTCTTCCAGGGCATTTCTCATATGTTCAAGGTTGACACCCTAATTCATTGAGAAAGGCTTCTACTGCCATTGTGACACTGAAGGATCAAATCAAATCAAATCAAATCAAATCAAAATAGTACCTTTCATACATTCAAATGCAACTCAAAGTGCTGAACAATTAAAACATCCATAATACAATAAAAAGAAAATGCCCCCCATATCCCCTCAGATGGAATTTTAGAAAAATGATTGGTTATGCACGTGTGTCTTGCAAAGTCAGAACATTCTGCCATAGTACCGAGCGGATTCTGCCCCGTGCACCAGCAAGTGATCGTTCAGTTCAGGCTCTCTGTGGATTTCAACACACGCATTATTTTGAGCTTATACCTTCCAGCTCCCAGCAGCAAGGTTTTGCAGAGCACCAGCTGCCCCCTCCAGGGTGTCTGGGTTGGAGCATTCAGACAACAGGGTAAGGTAGGGCTTGACAATACTGGGGTGCCACAACATCTGAATCCCTTTTGGGGGCTCCGCCAAGTCCGGAAATGGACCCACACCGTCCCACTGTGAAGGTTAAGGCACAAAGTTAAGGCAAGAAAAATACTCTGATAACAAGGCAATAATTGGCCAATTCTGCATCTGTTCTGTCATCTGTTTAATACGATGAAAATATCCTCTCTTATTCTTAAAAAAAAAAAAAAAAACAGAAAAAAAAGAAAAAGAGACAAGAGAGCGTACGGATGACGATGTCAAATCAACGTCAATAAAGTCCCTGTTGGCAGCCGTCACACACTTTAGCCAAAAATGGAAGTGATGCTACTTCAAGTGGTTAACATTGTAACAATTGTAACAATTTGATGTGTGTTCTTATAGTGTAAAGTGACAGATCCCCTGATTCAGCCATTGATTGCACTTTTAGAGTATATTGGTAAATGAATTGGGCAGCACTGCATTTACTTGGTAATACAATATACAACACTTATTTCTTCCTGCAATAGTTTGACAATAACTTCCATATAAGTTTTACAAATGAACATGAAATAAAAACCCAAGATAGGCTTCAGGTGCTTCTACAGAACAATCAGGTAAATGAGCTCCGTAGAGCTGAAACACCTGTGAATAAAGCCAAACTGTGGCTGAGTTTTTAGTTTCTGGACATGGATTTGACACCTCTGCCAGTTTGAAGTTTCCTATTCTCAAGGAACCTTGCATGATGCGGAACATGCCTCTCACAAAAAAATAAAAAGCTCTGAGAATAAATTGTTAACCTGCGTGAAACTGGAGACAAAAGTGTCTTTAAAGTAAAACATTAAACCGGAATGAGGTCATTGTGGAGGACACCATGGAGGAAGCCAATGCTGTCTGGAAAAAATTGAAATGCAGTGGTATGACCTCAAGCCAAACATTCCAAGAATATTGCTGAATTAAAAGAGTTTCGGAGAGGAATGATCGAAGCAAACATGGTGAAGCTGCATTTAGCTATTATGCTGCACACAGATGGAATAGGCTACCAACAGAAGTGAAGTCAGCCCCGAGTGTAAATGCTTTTAAATCCAGGTTAAAAACTTTGCTTTTTTCTTATACCTTTGATTAGGGACTTTTAAACAGTTTTAATTAAGTGTTTTTTTTAATTATTTTAAACTTCCTTATGTTAAATGTTTTAAAGTTTGTTGAATAATGTTTTAAGATTGTTATTGTATGTTCATTTATTTTTCTTCCTCTGAATGTTAACTACTGTTTCTTGATGCTTATGTGTTGTCTTTCCTTGTGTAAAGCACATTGAGTTGCCTTGTGCATGAAATGTGCTATACAAATAAACTTGCCTTGCCTTGCCTTGCCTAAAATTCCACTGAACATTGCTGACAAAGAACCAATCAATCAGTTATTAAAGCCGAAGGCTCACATACTTTTTACAACCTGGACTGTTACATGCTGTACGTAGTAAAATGTGGTATAAGTTTAACAAACAAAGTCTGTCTTTTGTTGAGAAGTAGATGAAGAGCAGGTCACATTTTATATCCAGTTTTTGTAGAAATTCAGGTAATTACAAAAGGTTTTCATTCTTTGCTTTCTTTTTTTTTTTGCAAGTGGATATGCTTGAATGCATTTCATGAAACAGTGAAAAATCTTGGAAGGCCTAACGAAGCTTAAGTAAAATATGTTGGAGAAGTGTTCCTCAGCATTTTTGTAGTCTGCTATTATTGCATTGTTGATACCTAGAGGGAACACTATTCTGTGACTGTAAACTGAACAAGTGATCTAAAAAAAATATGGATGGTAATCTCCTGAACTTCCATCCATGCATTTCATCTGAACTATCTTTTTTTTTTTTTTTTTCCTAATTACCCACAGTTAATAGGATAGGACCTCTCCAATATGAGCTCTATTTGTCTATTTGCTACTTGATGGTAATCGGCTACAGCTGCACTGGAGTGCTGACACACAAATAGAAGAAAATGTTGTATGATATTAATGCACAGGGTTTTTATTTATGATTTTTAATATGATCACAGCGTTACTTGTAAGCTCACAACCCTGTAGTTAAGCAAAAAAAAAAAAGGACATTGATTGACAAATGCGATTTAAAATGTCCGCATCAGTATTCCCATTTCAGAATCGTATTCTGTCTTTGCTTGAAATGAAACGAGGGCAAATTAAGGCTAATTGGCGAGTCACACGCCGGATATGTTGGCTTCTCCATTCCCTATCTTCTTCAAAAGTAAAAGATGTCTGCCACTCAGAAAGAATGTGCCTCTGATTGCGTATTATAAGCATGTCAAGATGGAAGATGGAGCATCAAATAAAACAGCTCAATTTTACACCAACTGCAGAATGATGATGCGTCTTGATTAGATAATAGATAAAAATGAACTAAAATGAACATTTTGATTAATAAGCACAGGTAGCCGTAAACGGAGATTAGCTGAGCTATAAAAGACAAGCCGTTGTGCCTCATATTCTGATCTTCCCTTGGTTTACGTGATATATTTATTTAGCAAATACAAAGCCAAGCTGCTTTGCTGAATGGCGGCTTGTGAAGCACCAACCACTGCCGTGTACAGAAATTTGGTAGATTATTGTTATTAAAGTGCTTTCAAAATAAAGTTGGATTGGATGACCAGTCCTGAATCTAATAGTTGTCAACTTTCTCCTTGAAAGCTGTGAACAGGGACCAGTTAAGTAGGGTCTGTCAGAAGTTTTTTTTTTTAGGGATGCCAATCTTACAAGCTGCTTGGACGGCAAAGACAATTGTAAGGATTGGTGGAGAGGGGAGGGGCTCTTTTTGCACTTTTTTTATTCACAAGTCCCCTGAGCCACTATATGCAGTACAGTAAAAAAAAAAAAAAAGGCGTTTCTGACCTGGTCATGTCCCTTCTTTTTCTTCTTCTTCTTGCCCCAGCATCCCGAACTCTCTGCATCCTTCCCACCGGTGTCACATAAAAGACCGTCAAGTTCTTCAGACCCCCCTTGTTGGTTGTGAGATGTCTCTGCAGCCAGACGGTATGACAAGTTCCTCAAGATGCACACACAGTTCTCAACAGTCTGAGCAGAGAAGAGAAGAGAAGCCAAAAGTCATTATTGACAGCTCGAGGTAACACAAAGGAGGAACTAGCGATAAAGCAGAGACAGAGGGCAAGAAGGTGAGGAAGGTGAGAGCAAAACTGTGGACACAAACTTATAGTCGTGTAGCCAAAAACGTATGCATGCAGACTTAAGTGCACAGATGCTTATCGTGCAGGGGTGTCAAACTCATTTTTGTCATAGGCCACATATGGCATATGGCAAAGGTTGTGGTTTCTCTCAAAGGGCCATTCAAAATTTACTGTCCATCATTTTATCACATACACAACAGAATCCAGTAGAAATGTACTGGTATTTGTCCAAATATTTTCCAATGTATTTTGAAAGGTGGATTGTAACAAAAAAAATTGTCCCAATATCTCAGGGGTATATTCACTAAGAATGCGCTGCGTCCGGTAATAGCCCAAAATATTGCACCACAACTGCACCCGCAGTCTGCGCCCAGTTACCAACCTATTCACTAAGGATATTACTCTAATCATATACTGGCGCAAACGCCCACAAAACTGACAGCTTGGAGCAAATTTGCACCTGATTTACCATACATGGCAATGGTTCTTATGCCAAGAACATGGTTGTTATCGTAACAGTTGCGAGAAAGATGACATTATCAGAAAGCGAGGTTGGACCGAGATTAAGCGTTTAAAGCGCCATTAAGCTGTACAGAGCAGAGAGGACGACAACGACATCATTCATTCATAAAGTACAAATTATTGGTGCGGTCGTTTTTAAAAATATATTTTCAGAGGTTGACGTGGCCGTACAGGATGCAGCTGACACGTAAAAATGATCGTAAAATGCCTCCCCGCCATTACCGATCAGCCCGGGTTACGTTTTGTGTCCGAAACCAACATTGAGGAATGTCCCCTTCCCTCTCTCCTCTCTGCGTGAACAGCCAGAGAGTGATGTGCACCGTGCCATGCACTGCTGTCATGATCCCGGAGATCGAGGTTGCGGCAGCTTTCCAAAAACGTTATTTGCGTCACGCAAACGCGGTGTGGCTATTTGCGCTGGTGTTAGTGAATTAGACGCTGCATATCATTTGCATTGGGGTGGGCATATTTTGCGTCAAATGTATGCAAATTACCTAATTTACATACGCGCAAATAACACCGGCACACCGTGACGCAATCTGGTTGGCCGCGCACTTAAGCCTAATTTATGCCTCCACGTTTGCTCTCGCGTTGATGACCGGCGTAGGTCACATGATCGACGCGAGCCATGAATTTTAAGTGCCGCGTCGCTCGTTGCCGGCTGTGGTGCACACGTCGCCAATACTTGAACGCCGTAGATGGCGGGGCGTAGCTCGCTTCTGATTGGTCCGTTCGATGGCGTTTTTTCTTTTTTTTCTCTCTCTCTCTCTCTCTCTCCCCGCCCCCCGCCCAGATAGTTTCCGTGAAGACAACTGGCGGCGCAAATTGACTTCCTGCTCGGAGACCACGGCTGTGCATGTCGATATGTGCCTGGGACGAGAGGCGGAAAACAACAATTTCCGCCAACAACAAAAAAAACTGTGTTCGCTAAGCGCGTGGCTGTTGTGTTTTGGCGAGTTTACGGCCGACACCGGTGCAAATTGGCAATAATTTATTGCCACGGTGATGAACTTACTCTCCCTCCGACTTTGTTTCGTGTTTCTGAATTAAATTGAACTTCCTGAATCCGTCATAAAATGCAGAGGAATCCAGCCATAGCGACAGCGGGACTTGGTGTGAAACTCCAGCAGACACAGATGTGTATTGCGCACAAGTCGGAAGGCAAACGCACGAGCGGAACTACGCCGTAACGCCTCCGCGCGAGCCTCTCGCAGAAGCATACTGAGGCCTTTAGTGACGGATTTCCCCATCTGCACGTTTTTAGTGAATTAGGCGCTCCCGGATATCTCCATTTTTGCCGGTTAGCGCCGTGCAAAGGCGACGCAAACCTTTAGTGAATAGGCCCCTCAAGTGTTTTGGGTATTTTAGCAAGGCACCTGAAATTGACACAAATGATTTGCCCAAATGGGCCAACTAAAATGATGTGGCGGGCCGGATTTAGCCCCCTGGCCTTGGTATAGACACCTGCACTCAGCTACACACACCTGCATGTTTGCATTGCCTGTTTGTTTATTTCTTCTATATTTTATTTGTAGTTTATGTGTGATTGCTGCGTGTGTATGTGTCTTTGTGTGGTGTGGTGTGGTGTGGTGTGAGTGTGTGTAGTGTGCTACCTTGCTGTCAATCTCACTGCTCCCCAGTGCAGTCTGGATGACGTAAAGTAAAGCATCTGTCAGACCCTCACACTCCCTCATCCTCCTGCGGGCCTCCTCACCTGCAGAACTCACATTGCTGACACACACACACACACACGCACCCACACACACACAAATTAATACCTAACTCACGCTAACATAAAACAAGGATAATTTAGAGGTGGCTTTTGGAAAACTACAGGTACAGTACATTCATGCTAATAAGATGGCTCCAACACTATATAGCAAGGGTAACCGAAACATGGTTGGCCTGTGTGCCTGTTGTAAAAAATAGCTCTAATCCCCTAACACATCCACATTTTTTTTGTACCTCTTATCCTCGCTAGGGTGGCAGCACTAATGATTCATAATACCATATAATCAGAAGTAATTCAAACTTATTTTTATTTCATAATGTGCTCAAAATGGTTGCCCTCCACATTACTTTAGTATAACCAAGAAGCAGCTCTCACTTTATGAATGGATGGTGACCCTTGCTATACATACTAATTCATCAACATTAAATTTAGATCAGAGGGTATGCATATTATCCTGTGTACTGAAACGTTTATGAAAAGGGGAAAGGAAACAATGAAAAAGCAGATTTAAAAAAAATCTCAATCTCTCAAATGTGGGCACTTTCTCATTTCTCGAATCTTTATCTTCAAGTATGAATAAATGTGAAAACATACAGCCAAACAAATCAACTCAAAACTTCAACCTTCAACAAGGTAATGGAACTCCTTGGACTGGCATTGAAGAAACTGACTCATAAAAACAATTTTTAAAACCATGTCATCTCGGTCAAAAAGCAAAAATCAGGAGGTTTCTTTTGTTTTTACATTCCTTTCTTTGGGTGTCGATTCAGATTTCCCAAATCGATTTGATTTGATTCAGAAGGGCCCGATTCGATTCACATTGATATCCAATTCAATTAAGGATTTCATGCAGTACCAATTTTAATTTTATATGGAAGACATTCTCAGAAGTACCAATGCTGTAAACTTCATGCTCTTACTTGGTGCATTAGTATGAACGAAATATGAATATTTGCATTTAAAATTGAATACAATGCAGTTACATTGATCATGTATGTTTTATTGAACATGATCTAATCAAATCAATAAATAATAATAATTGAAATTGATTACAACCACAGCACTATGTAAATAAAGTGGCTAAAAACAATGGGCTTCTCTTCGGGCACAATTGAACAACGCTCGTACGACAAGTTTTTTGCTGCCGTAGGCACATTTCCGTGGTTTCATTTTTTTGTAAAAATAAATTTCCCCGTAATGTGAGAAGGTACATTAATTTATGTTTGGGCCTATTAAAAGTATTGATTTATGGATTTATTAATCAATATGGGGCTATGAATAGGAATATTGATTTGATGTCGATATATTGTTTTTTTTCAACCCAGCCCTATTCCTTTCTGCAGCATTTTTCTTCTTTTGTGGACTCTGCTTGCAAGCAGCACAGCTCTTAGTTGGCAGGCGGGTTTTTTTTTTTTTTTTTTGACATGTGACATAATTTGTCCAAAGTAAGACACAGTGAGCCGCAGGAAGGGCCAGGAAGAATTGTTAACGGGCTGATTGAAATACTGTGTGAGAATGGAGAGACTAGATGTGAACAGAGGGAAAGAAAATGAGAAAGTGGGGAGCATAAAAGATGGAGGACGAGGGGGAGCAGGTGGTCAGTGATATAGCGAACCTGCCATGAAATATTCCATCTTTAATCAGAGTCTCAGCATTCCCTAACGAGGTATGAGAAAGATGAATTGGGAGTTTGAGTTTAGGCAGCTGATCCACGCTAAGGTTTGCTCTGCAATACAACACACTAATGCAGACACATCAGCAGGCTCGAACCCCTACCTGTAGCTTTTAGAAGATGATGCAGCACTCTTGAGATTAATAACTCACACACCATTAGGCATGGACAAACTAGGGTGAGAAATAATATCAAGCTAACAGAAAAATTGTGAATACCATTTTGTAGCGCAGGCAATATCGCGACTTAGCAGCCATGAAGCTTAAGCAAAACTTCCTTTTCCCAGACTGTCGATTAAGATCTCACCATTACTACATAAAATTGTGTGCTCATTGGTGTTTTTAGAAATAAGCTGGGGGAAAAATTATTTAACCATGAAAAAGCAAATCCAAAACAATCTGTATCAGTGATGCTCTACTTCCAAGTGGTGTGATCCAAATGAGTAAACAAACACCGACACTCTAAAGCCAAATTGTGAGTCATCTTGATCGCAGCTAAGTCTGTCATTTTTTCCCAGACATAACGGAATCTAAATATAACCACACACATACTGCTTGCCTTGAACTTGAGAAGATTTATTTAGCTGTGACTGTGATGGGAAACACACAACTCAGTGGATAAATCCGCATAATCCCGTCTACAACCAAGTCTTCCTTAATGGCAGGCTCCAGTTGCGAATCACTACAGGAGTCCCATACAAACAAAATACAGGAGACAGCATAACCTAAAATTAAAAGCATAGGTGGTCCTGGATTGATTGGATTGATGATCCCAACCTAGGATCAACTAGCTAGCAGTAGATGTGTTCCGACCTACTCACAAAATCGGGTCATACATGTAGTTATGTGACTCCATCGTAAGCCAAACAATATTTTGGGAGTTTTCAGAATGGCCGGTCCATTTCGGCCGGTTACATCCGTTGGAGCTCCACCCCTCGCCTCAACATAGTTCCTTCACGACAAGATTGCATTGCACCAAAGCAATATTATTAGACATGGCTATGGCCTGAGTGCAAAAGCAGCAAATGGATTTGGAGTTTTTCATGGAATAAAAGGATGGGTTTGCCCTAAAAATCTGAAAATGTGTTTATTGTATTGAATTTGGTACTGGTCCAGTTTGATTCCCAATCTCTGCTGGAGTGCTCTTGAACACTGACATGTCTTCTTACGGAGATCAATACATACAATTAACAACAAAATGAAACTAGGAGAGGCTAATAATGTTTTTCCAAATTGGGTAGGTACAATTAAGAAGACAACAAAGCGAGCCTGTGGTGTGGCTTTACTCACCGGAGGCAGCCGGTGGCATTGCGGAGGACCTGGGACGAGTGGAGATGTAATTTGCGGTCTTCTTGCGTATGGGGGGAGGTGTCCCAGCCCGAGTGGGGGATGATCACAGCATTGGTCAGAACAGCCAGGGCGTCCTGGATGATAGGCATCTTGAGGGCATCACAGGACGAAAGGTTCCACAAGACACCTACGCAACAAGGATCAAAGTGTCAACTAAAATGCACACATTCATCCATTCTTCCTAAAAGACTATCAATGACTTCACATCCTTCAAGGGGCTTCTCCTTGGGTCAACGATCTTTTCATTATTATTGTCATATCAGCCATGCTGGTGATTGTAATAACATGGCAGAAATTTACTGTAGTCATTCTAGTTGACCTTCACTTTGTTAAATATCAGAGTCCGTATCTCAGGAATGCACCCGTGTAATTGGATGCTTGAATGTGTCCATCTCCAATCACATCTGCATTAATCTATCCTTCTCTGTAGCTTTAATGACCACCCTCAAAGATCAATGTAAGAGAACAGTGTGTGTGGTCAGAAGGAAGATGTAAATGACTCGCTCCCGTCTCCGCAACATTAATTAGTTGCGCCTGTCACATTTTTGCTTGCGTTCGCCTCATCACCGGATTTAGAAGAAGACGCTAGTAAACATGTAAAGAATTTTTGTCAATTGCTTTCGAGGCTCTTGGTTGAGGTCTGTTTTCCAGGGGAGAGAAACATATTTGTGATGTTCATGTCATCAAAACTTTAAGTTTGTGAAAATGCTATACTTGTATAAATAAAGTTGAGTTGGGTATCTTATATTAAAAACAAAGGGAAACTTGACTCATTGAGACATTTTCAGCAGGAAAAAGATAATATTTTGTGCAGAATGAATTTGATAACTACATTATTAGTAGTATACAATTAATACCTTTAAAAACTACTTTTTTTCCCCCCCGCTTGCTGTCGACTGAAGATGATGTCACCTGTGCTGAGGAAGTAGGTAATGAGACCAATCATGGGTCACCTGTTTTCTGGGTTTGGTCAGCACACTGAGCCACGATTGACCGTTACCTACCTCTTCACCACAGGTGATGTCATCTTCAGTCAACAACAAGAGGAAAAAAATTGTTTTTAAAGGTATAAATTGTACATGAAAAATAATGAAGTTTCATTCTGGACACAATATTAACTTTTTACTGCTGAAAATGGCTCAATGAGTCAAATATCCCTTTAATAATAACAACAACACAAATGTAAAAAGCGGCCACCTAATGTCAAGTTTATGCCACAGCTGCTAAATTAACAGAATCAATAGTATGAGAGGGTTCTAAGTTGTTAATATACCAGCAATTATAAGCTTCAGTTTAAAATATGGTTATTATTTACCTTCATGGATGTTCAAATGACATATACAGTACAAAAAAAACCTTAAAATATAGTGAACGATTCAAATCATAAAGTCTGTTTTGATTTGACAAACCAAATTTAATGGCTAAATTTTAAAATCATCAATTCCTGGAATCATAACGTACCCCATGTATCGAGACAACATAGCAAATCGTCTTTTACAAGCAATGTACACATGATAAAAATCGATTTGGTGATGCTGATTTGTTGTTTCTTTGAATTTAATTAACCAGAGTAATTTGAAATTTGGAGAGCTTTTCCATCCATCCATCCATCCATCCATCCATCCATCCATCCATCCATCCATCCATCTTCTTAAAACCGCTTATTCCTCACATGGGCCGCGGGGGGTGCTGGAGCCTATCCCAGTAGGCTTCGGGCAGTAGGCGGCGTACATACTGAACTGGTTGCCAGATAATCACAGGGCACACAGAGACAAACAAACACTTATACTCACAATCACACCTATAGGGACATTCAGAGTGTTCAATTAACCGACCTTGCATGTCTTTGGAATGTGGGAGGAGAGCGGAGTACTCGGAGGAGACGCACGCAGGCACGGGGAGAACATGCAAACTCCACCCAGGGCACTGGGATGCAGACGTGCTAACCAGTCATCCACCGTGTCGCCCTGAGCTTAATATCCATCCATCCATCCATCCATTTTCTTGACCGCTTATTCCTCACAAGGCTCGTGCCTATCCCAGCTAGTACACCCTGGACTGGTTGCCAGCCAATGGCAGGGCACACAGAGACAAACAACCATCCACACTCACAAGCACACCTAAGGAACATTTTGGAGCGCCCAATTAACCTGCCATGCATGTCTTTGGAATGTGGGAGGAGACCGGAGTACCCGGAGAAGACCCACGCGGGCACGGGGAGAACATGCAAACTCCACCCAGGAAGGCCGGAGCCTGGACTCGAACCGGAGACCTCAGAACTGGGAGGGGGACGTGCTAACCAGTCATTCACCGTGCCGCCCAAGCTAAATATGTTGTTGCATATTAATAAACATGGCAAAAGCTACAGCCACACAATATCGAATTGATGCCCCCCGAATCTAACTGAATCAAATCGTTACATCCTTGACCCCATGTATCGAGAATCACATCAAATAGTTTTTTGTGGAGAGACGATCTCACACCTAGTAAATGACATTATTTGTTAATTAAAATGCTAGATTAAAGTTCTTACATGCATTTCCGGATATTAAATAAAGACATATTTTGGTGGTTGATATCATGAGCTCACTGAAATTGAAAGAATCTGCATTACAGTAAAGCACATTAGGATGCATGATACACTTGCTATTAGGGGTGTGAATTGCCTAGTACCTGACGATTCGATTCGTATCACGATTCACAGGTCACGATTCGATTCGATACCGATTAATCCCGATACGAATGGTCACGATTCGATACCGATTAATCCCGATACGAATTTATAAGTCGATTGTTGCGATTTTTTTCCATTCAAATTTAGAAAATACTATCAGTAAATTTGTACATGTACACTGTAAGATTTGTATGAATATATTTATCTAAAACTTGAGGCTTATAACCGTGAGCCACTGTACACAAACAGTTTGCAATCTGTTTCACATTTGAACAGCATTAAAATAAAAATATTAAGGCTTAATGTGCCGTTCATATAACATTCTTCCATGCTCAAGGTGTGAATCCTAAAAAAAAAAAAAAAAAAAAAAAAAATAAAAAAAAAAAAAAAAAAAATCTGAAAAAATCGATTCTGCCGATTATTGAATCGATTCGAGAATCGCGCGATGTAGTATCGCGATATATCGCCGAATCGATTTTTTTTTTAACACCCCTACTTGCTATCACTGTGTACACATTAGTAACAAACAATCAGTCATAGCTAACCATGTACCATTTGTCAACATCCTTGACTACACAAATTTTCAAACTTGTATTACGAAAAAGTTGCATAACGGATGTTTTTAGTATTCAAACACAGCCGCAAGAATATAAACAAGAAGGTTTTCTGTACGGACAAGTGAGCGAGACAGCTTTCACAAGCGTAACGTGGGGAAGAATTGCCCTTTGTTGATAATGTCAAAATCATAAAGTGTGTTCAATCTACCAAGCTACAACAGCAATTAGCCATGTGCACTTTAAGAAAACACACATACAGGGCAATGTTTGCAATCAGCAACGTCTTTATTCTAATTTTTGCCGGATAGTCCAAATCTTATGGATGGAAACAAGTTGCTGCATATGATTGCGTTACTAAATTTGCTTACCTCAATTTGAAGATCCAAGAGGCTTTTTTTTTTGTTTTGTTTTCTGAGGTTGTCTAAAAAATAAATGAGCAAAAACTTATAGTTCGTTGTGTATATTGTGTATTTAAAATGCTGAGCACCCTGAGGATGATCATGGTTTCCATAAAGAATCATGCAAATAATATCATCATGAGCAAAATCATCCGTTTGCCAGCCTCTTTTCCACTGTGCGATATGACATCATCCGCCTGAGGAGAAAGGCGGAGTGGCTCTTTATCTTTGATCGGCCACGTTTGCACCCACAAACCCGCACACGGACGTGCACAAATACACACGCAGATGAAGGGGGTTAATTGCCTCAGCCTTACATCATGAGTGGCAGCAGGAGGTTACAAATGCGCTGTTGTATTGAGAGGGGGGAAATGAACATGTTGGCTGGCTTTCTTTGTCTCTGAAGCCGTAGCGCAGCTCTCATTTGGGCTGTCATTCACTCCGCTATCTCATTTCTCCCTCCTGCATCACTGCATTGCATCTCTTTATCTGCCTATTGATATTTGAATTTGCTTTGCACACTTTTTGTATCTCGGACATCTGACGCCACCATTTGTCATTTTGATACGACAGCGGGAGTCTGCACAGAGAAATATGTTCAAGCTATTGCCTTGCAAAAACCTCATTGTTGAGTAGTGGGGTGAAAAAAGAATGTAATCATACTTTTTTTTGGTTTAATAATTGCCAGATTTTAGCCTCCTTCTGTCTCACCATGGCAACTGGAGTAGGAAACAGTTCAGAGATTCAGTGCGGTCTTAATTGCGACTGCTATTAAAAAAATGAAAGCATGCATCCATCCATTTTCTATAACATTTATTCTCATGCTTACCAGAATACGCTATATGGACATGAGTAATTGGCTTTGGGATCATATCACTGACAGGGAGTGAAAATGTAAGAATATATACAGTAGCATTTATTTGCCTGAAATTCACTGAATCGTAGCCAAGATTCAATGCATCACACAGCGTCAACATTCAGCAATTTATAGATTCGGACACTTCCAGTCATGGGTTGGATTTTCTAACAAGCACTATTAAACAGCACCTTCAACTTTTTTTTTTTTTTTTTCGCTTTTTGATGTGCTACCCTTTCCACATTTTTCAAATAATTTTTACTATTCTAACTTCCAACGTGATAAAAAAATTCATGGTTTTGCCAAAATTCTACATTTTCAATCCAAAATTCACATTTAATTTCCAAAGGCACATTAATTTACATTAATTTACATTGTTCCCATTTCAAATTAAAAACTCACCTCACGAAGGATTTTCAACATTCCAAAAACGTCCTATTTTAAAAGTAATATTCTGAATTTCTCACCCAAATTTCTCGCATTGTGATCACTTCTTTTTTCACATTCATTCACTGATTTACATAACTCCTCACTAATTTCAACACACTGCAAATATTCATGCTGTTCAGGGCTACTACTATTACTACTATTATTACTACTTTTTCCCCATTCCAAATATTCCCATTTTTCCCAAAATTCAACAATTTTCCACAAAAATACACTATTAATTCCCAATGAGACATTAAACCTAATAGATTCAAATCATTTCTCTTTGAAATTGAAATCATTTAGCTCATTCAATTCACCTTGAGAACGATTTTCAACAAATTTTCTCCTCTAATTTCTAATTTCCTTGACTAGTTCAAGCCGTTCCAATTTTAAACTTCTCAGCTTATCCCAACAGCTAATTTTTTTTCTTTAAAAATTTCAAACATGAAAGCCAAAAATTAAAGTATTTTAGTTTTCTCATCTAATATTTACATTTATTTACCAAATTAAACCATTCTGACTTGAAACTGTTAAGTTCATTCCATGTCATTGTATATCATTCGATACCGTCCAGCCTCTCAGCCTTCACACACAATTTCTCCAGAAATTACATTCTCTAGTTTTCTAGAGACTCACGCAAGCACACTGACAACATGGAACACAATATGGAAGCTGACAATTCTTTTTTTTTTTTTTTTTTTTTTTTTAATGAGATTTATTTTTGCTTGGTTGTTTTTGTCCATTGAACCAGAAGAACAGTGGTCACTGATGTTGGCCATTACAGATAACCTGATTTTGTTGTACTTTCTCCAAAAAGTGTTTGATGGGCTTGAGGTGGGGGTCCTGTGCTCATTCTTCCTCCCCGCCTGCACTCATCCAAGCATATCTTGATGGACGTTGCTTTGTGCACTGCTGCACAGTCATGCTGGAACAAAAAGGGCCTTTCTTAAACTATTCCCACAATGTTGCAAGCATATGATTCTCTAAAAGTTCTGGATAAGATAAAGAATAATAATATTTAGAATATAGGTATAAGAATTTAGGGAAATTAGGGGCCTATATTTTAAAGGCTAAAACTATTTTTCTCCCTTGAGGTATAGCTTTTTTTCCCCTGTGCATTCATCATTCTGTTTGGAGCTGTTGATGTTCTTGCATTTCAGCTTGACATTTCTTTGATGCTGGTAGAATACCAAAGTAATTACTCACTGAGACGGGCTTGATGAAATTTTGATGAATTGATGGAGGTCCAGCAGTCAGACTAGCCCACTTGTAATTTCATGTGGCACTGTGGAAACAAGGCTGTCCTCTCCTTTAACACATTCACTGCCATAGACGGCTTTAGACGTCAAAGATTCATTTCTTTCCTGCACACGCAATAAAACAATGTGCAAAAAAGCTTTTTCGTTATGCATCAACTTGGTATTAAAGCAACAACAGTAAATTGCAGCGTTTACTACACATAGTTAAAAAAAACAAAAAACTTTTGTGTAGTCTCCAAGAATATTCAAAACATACGGACATCCAACTTTAACACATTCACTGCCATAGACGGTTTTAGACGTCAAAGATTTTTTTTTTGTCCTGGACTGGCAGTGAATGAGTTAAGAACGGCACTGTTAAAAGTTTTACCCTGCTTAAACTAAAAAAAATGTCCAGATATCACATGTAAAATATTTGACTTCACAGAAACTACATCGAGTGACTTCGTATGACCTGATTATTTCATTTGATGTAAACCATAATTCTTCACTTGAACCAACCTTATGTTTTTTTGCCTTGATCCAAAATATATTCATTAGGTACTGAACCAAATTAATTCATTTAGTTTTAACTGAATTAACATAATCAATTTGACATCCCACAAAAGAACCTGTCAGTGAGCAGCAGCAGGTACTCAGGGACCGTTTGGTGATCTAACCCTCCAATTCCAACCCAATCCACCTGAGTGTCAAGGAAGAAGGCAAACGGCTTCCATTTTTAAAGTCTTTCGGTATGACCCAGGCAGGGATTGAACCCACAATGTCCCAGTCACAGGGTGGACACTCTGCCACTGAGCTGGTTTTACTTGACAAATAAATAAATAAATTAAAAAAACAAAACAAAACAAATATATATATATATATATATATATATATATATATATATATATATATATATATATATATATATATATATATATATATATATATATATTTACTGTGATTGGCTGGCAACGAGTCCAGGGTGTACCCCGGCTACTGCCCATAGGCCAGCACCCCCCGTGACCCTTGTGAGGAATAAGCGATCAAGAAAATGGATGAATGGATGTGTATATATATATATATATATATATATATATATATATATATATATATATATATATATATATATATATATATATATATGTATATATAATATTGTATTGTCCATCTCAAAGCTACAAAGACACAACAGAGTACACTCAAACTATATTTATTAATCTTTTTTTTCTTCTTTTCTTATATGTATTAATCTTAAAACATGATCCATATGCAACATATGAACTAGAGATGAGGTGAGGATGGAGAGAAAAGAGGAGAAAGAAGATGATGGAAAAGGCAGAATATCCCATTTATAATATGGTCAGTCTTTCAAGAGGTGTCAGACCACAACAACAACAAAAAACAGATATTCTAACAAGCAAATGAACCGGACAAACACACTTGGTAACAGGCATACACAATCTAAGATTGTAATTAATCAATCTCATATCAAAGACTGCTTTTTGAAAGTAGTGTTGACCTTCAAACTACCAAATTCTAAACAACTCACTCAAAGCCCAACAAAATAGTACAGCATTTATGACTACAGATAGAGTACAATGCCATTTGTTTTAAAAGTGCATTCACTCACACATAGAAACATGATCTGCCAGGTGGGGAAACGAACCCACGCCGCCTGCATCGGAAGCAAGCAGCAGTAAATCAGAACCCATGTACGATAACGCCATGGTGGTACTGATGTGCTGTTGTTTCAATGCGCATGCGTAAGTCCATTTGGCTCAAACTAAATATATTACCCAGAGGGCATGAAGACAAGAAATTTAATTGGAAGGAAATCGAGTACTTTATTTTGGGTCCTTTGGACATATTTTTAGTTCCATCGAAATCAAAATTGATGTCTGACAATGCAAAATAAATAGTTTTCACAATAAAAATCAATACATTTATCCTGTTTTGAATGGATATTATTACTTTCAATGAAATGCTGATTGCAATCCTTTTTACAGTGTGGATGGATGTTTTTAATGATTGCTTTTCTTTTATGTCACAGGTAAAATTCAGCAAATGAGCGTTCTCAGAAACCTATCCCAGGTCCTTGTTTGGTACAGTAGCATCATGTTTTGTGTTTTAATCCCATTATCCTCCCAAGCATTCCTTATCCCCCAGGGGGATCCTAATGCTGCGTCTTCAGTTCAATTTATCCACT
This sequence comes from Festucalex cinctus, assembly GCF_051991245.1. NCBI lineage: Eukaryota > Metazoa > Chordata > Actinopteri > Syngnathiformes > Syngnathidae > Festucalex > Festucalex cinctus. The sequence continues at coordinate 44,741,554 of NC_135411.1, forward strand.
GCGGGACTGCAAGAAATTGTCATCATTGTGCAGGGTTTCCCAAGGACACCCACGCTGTTGTATGCAGCATCTAATCAGCTGGGAAGAAGGATTTTCACTTGTTTTAAACTGCCTGTATACCCCCCCCCCCCCCCCCCACCCCAAAAAAAAAATAAAAAAAAATCACATTTTGTTCTGAACAGGAAACCGAGCTGGAGAGGTGCAAGAGAGATTGGAAAATGGAGGTCATTTTCCCTGTTTGACACTTTTTTTTTCCCCCTTCAAGCCTTTTTTTCATCAGGCGGTATGTACAGCGTGTGTGAGTCAGCTGTGATCCTGATTGAAAATGCCCATAAGAGGACGAGATGATACTGAAGAAAGGCAAAGTCCATACACAGGATGAGAAGTGAATTTTTCAGTAGGACTTTTAATACAGATAGAAGCTTCTGTTTTACTTCTTTTTCCGCATGGATTTAATTTCTTTGACAGATTAAAGAAAAACTTTCAGAGTTTTGGCGATTAACAAAGATGGTCGACCAAGAAGTATGCTCCAGGATTGAACTGCGGTCGGTTCTCAAGGTTTTGGCTGCTGAAGGGTGCAAACCAGCTGAAACTCATAGGAGACCCCTTCAGACATTCACCTGTTTGGTCCCTTGAAAGTGTTCACAAGAGGCACAAAGTTTGAAAGTGACGATGAAGTCAAAAGTGTTGTGAGCAACTGGCTGAAACATCAGACCAAAGATTTTTAGGCTGAGGGAATATGGACGCTTGTGCACAGATGGGAAAAGTGTGTGACAGTGTCTGAGAGACTATGTTGGAAAAAGGAAAAAAAAGTAAGCTTCTATCTGTATTAGAAGTCCTTATACCGAAAAATTCACCTTATTTATTGATTGACATTGACACTGACTCAGAGCAAAAGGTTCATAAAACGTTATTTTAGGTGGGTAATCATCTCACATACACATACAGGATTTCACACTTGCTCAGATGAATGTCCAACCACAAGTTGAAATCAATCCATCGTGTTTTGGGATATTCGCATCTGGAACTTCTCCCACAGTCACATTGTGTTTTGCAGAAATACTGTATGGACAAAATCTTATATTTGAAGAATTCCGCTCCAGTTCCACAACTCAAAACTAATCGTTTTCTTGTCATTCCTTGTTAAAGAACAAAGCCAAATGAAGTGTTGTTAATACTGCCGTCTGCCTAAAATTGCTGATCTTGCCACGGACTGATGCCCCCTCAATTGTATTTGAAGTTCAAGATTTAAAAAAGTTGACTTCACAAGTACTGTACGAGTCACTGAGTTGACAATATTAGAATGTGTAACCTTCTGACTTCTTTGTTTCAGCAACTAAATCATTGTGATGATTTTTTAAATGCTGAATATGGACTATGTCATTTGCTGTTATGGCAAATCGGTAAATGCCATGACAATTGTACCAGTTCAGTTTATTTGGTATTATTTACAGTCCAACAACAACTATGACAGATATGAAACGACTCATTTCTTGACTGGTGGAAGAGCACTTCACCTTTAGGAGTTACTGATATTAACTATAAATATGAATATAAATTCATATTAGGACTTCCCTACACATAAATATAACTCAACTCAACTATATTTATAAAGCGCTTTAAGACACAAGACACATGATTATTATTATTATTATTTTTTCATTTATTATATAGTATCCTTATTTCCACTCTAAATGTTTTTCATTTGGTTGTATTTTAATTAAATGTCATTCAGTTTTTTGTCATGTCTTTCTGTTAAAATGAAAACATACAACGTGTATTCTCTTTCAGTTGAAAAGATTTGATATTCTATTCACGAGAATCTGGTATAATAATCACAACTACCGTACATACTCTACTGTATCTATCTTATCACTTGAGAAAAATGTGTTCCCTGCTCATTCCATCACACTTATGAACGGATAAAGCTTTATTACTCATTGTGTAATGTTACTAATAGTCGTAACAAGAAAATTCCTAGTGGGACCAGAAGTTTCCCACATCAATTTTACACCTGCTTGCACTTTGAGGAAGCCACATCTCAAAATATTCAAACAAAAGATCCTGTGTCATCTTGATGATGCATTATTCGTTGACATCTTGGCTGGCAACTGTCCATCCACAATATTTTGTTTTGAATTTGTATTTTCATAATCTTCAGAGTCAGCAGACAGTAAGATTATCTGTTGACTGATCCAGACTGGTATTCAGTTTAGAAGGTTAAACTGAACGTAACTCTGGTTAAATTTGGTCAATGATAATTTAGTAATTTGTCAGAAGTCAAAAATAACTGATGGCAAGCATGATTCAAGCACCAATTTACTATAGGATGAAACAACAACATACACGTTCAGTTTGAGACATTTATAGCCTACAAACAACACAAACATTATATAACAGTAGCAATGTCACTTGTGTGCATGTTTTTTAAATTTCATTCTCACTTTGAATAAACCCCAAAGAATTCTGGATGTGGATCAGTCAAATGTTAAAAATAATTTATGGTGTCGATGACTGCCTATCAAGGTCCTGGAGGTAAAAGTCTTTTCATGATTACGGGCTTTGGGAATAGCAAGAACTCGAAACATGGCTGGTAATCATTTAATTATTTTGGAGTTTGGTTTCTGTCGAGTCCTCAGTGGGTTCAGAATGACATCTTACATACTGCGCTTTGACGTGGAACATCATTTCTGAAGCCCAGTGTGGGCCAAAGTGTGTGAGATTGGTAAACCCTAACGCAAAATCATTTTTTGATCAAACGTCTATAATGCATCGAGATAAAATGCACAGACTTGAATAGTTTTTTTCCTGTTATAGGTACACAACTCCCCCGGTCATGTGTCAACTGTCAATCAAATACCACTACTAGCCCTTGAAAAATGGATGCGACTTCATCTTTAATCATCTGCCGATGGAGAAAAACGGTTCAGCACTATATCTGTCTTTGCACGTTTTTGGAAATTACCTCCAACCATGTATAATACAATCATAAACGAATCTCTGAATTCATTTTACTATATCTTTGAGTTTCATTCTATATTTGATCCAAAACCTGTCCAAATTTTTTGAATTAATCATGTCACACACAAACATAAGGCAGAGGCAATTTCAGACCCGTTCTAGGAATATGCAGGATTGCCAGATACAAGTGAACAGAAGAGGGCAACATACATTTTCAGATTTACCTTGTCTGTATATTTGCCTATATGTTTATGCAGATAAAATTACTCGGGATGCATGATAATATCGGTGGCCAATAATTATCGGCAGTTATCGACCTATTTGACTTCAAAGAGATAAACCAGATAATAGAGAAATCCGCTGATATTTAACGACAATTATCAACCAATTTGGTGTCATCCAGATAAACCAGATAATAAAGAAATTTGCAGATAATTATCAGCAATTATCAACCAATTTGACATCATACAGATAAAACAGATAATAAAGATATTAGCAGACAATTATCGGCAATTATCGACCAATTTGATTTCATCCAGATAAACCAGATAATAAAGAAATTTGCCGAAAATTATCGGCAATTATCGACCAATTTGATTTCATCCAGATAAACCAGATACTAAAGAAATTTGCCGAAAATTATCGGCAATTATCGACCAATTTGACGTCAAACAGATGAAGCAGATAATAGAGAAATCCGTCCATAATTATCGGCAATTATCAAACAATTTGTCTTCATAAAGATAAACCAGATAATAGAGAAATCCGACGATAATTATTGTCAATTATCAAACAATTTGGCGTCATACAGACAAACCAGATAATAAAGAAATTTGCCAAAAATTGTCGGCAATTATCGACCAATTTGATTTCATACAGATAAACCAGATAATAAAAAAAATTGCCGAAAATTACCGGCAAAGAAATTCGCCAAAAATTGACGGCAATTATAGACCAATTTGATTTCATACAGATGAACCAGATAATAAAGAAATTCACCGAAAATTATTGGCAATTATCAAACAATTTGACGTCAAACAGATAAACCCTTAAAATGACTATAAGTTAATTGTTAGAATTAATTGCTATTTCTGTGTGTTTCACCTGTAAGGAGCTCTCGGATCTCTACGTCTGTGGTCTTCCGGAGAAGTCGGACCAGAGCTGGTATTCCTCCACAGTTTTTGAGTGCAATCTTGTTGTCGTCATTGGCCTTCCCGTAGACGAGGTTCCGAAGAGCACCACAGGCGCTGCGGTGCACATCAGTCATACGGTGGTCCAGCAAGTCCACCAGAAGTTGGATGCCACCCTGTCGCCGGATCTGAGGTCAAGACAGGTGGACGAGTCACTACGAGACCTTCATATCGTGATAATATCGTATCGGGATGTTTTGATATCGTTACATCCCTACATTATAAAACATTTCCTCAGTGAAAACAAGACAAAATGTTCCAAAGCGGGTAAAATAGTAGGTAAGGAATAGTGTGTCTTGTTTTTCAGTACATGAAATTAGAGTTACATTCTAAATATGTGAAAATAACTTAACATTTTAAAGAGTGTGATTAGTTACACCCCATTTAGAACATTTGAAAACACTGAAATTTTCCTTTGACTCAACACAGTTTGTTAAGAATAAGATTGCTTGTTGTTACTGTTAATACTGCAAAATAGCTAATAAATTGTCCAAGTAAAATACTCAAAAATCCATCCATCCATCCATCCATCCATCCATCCATCCATCCATCCATCCATCCATCCATCCTATTATTGCGGTCTATCTGACTGGGAAATCCCAATGCATTCTCAGACAAGTAAATGTGACAAGTCACATGGAGAGATACATCTTTGTGCGGTAAAGGACACAACGATCCATGCATTGTCACTGCACTTCACCAGTGTGGCAACAGACAACTCTCAAAATCATCTTGGATCATCTGCACCACTATTTAGACAGGGTTTCTGACTTTCTGCCACCAAGACGTCATTTCACTGGGATTGGGCGCACCAAGGATTGTCTGCCCAACAGGCAAAATTGCAGCGCAGTTCATTTTGTACCTTCTGGGAAGAGTATACTCAAATACCTAAATTTAGCCTGTGGAGTGTGAGTTCTCAAAAGTAAGACCAATTACGATGGCTCATTTGGCATCTTTTAAATAGCACGTCTGGCGCAAACTAATGTACAGCTGTGCACAGGCCAAATCAGGCAGCGAAAACCTTTCGGCTTATAAATATTTTGAAAGAAAAATTATGGCAACATATGTTTTTTGACAAATACAATTGTGGAACTTGTGATTGATTTAAGGGCTTACTTTGACACAGTCACAAGAGGTAGTTGTGTCATATCAACTGCAGTATGACAAAACTCCTTCCAACGTGTTTCCAAGCATTTGGGTCATTTCAGTGCATGGTGACGATTGGTGCCGGCCTCTCCCAGGCAGTTTTTAGGTATCCAACTGACACACATTTGGGGCCAGTTAAATCAACCTGTTATGTACTTGTCGGCTGCCCCAAATTAATGGCGCAATGAATTTAGTTTCTTTAACTCAATAATGTTTACAGTGATCAGTTGAGAGTTCCGCCTTCTCCTCACTTGAGTTTCCAGAACAGAAAATCCAATGAATGATATGACACCCCCTAACAAGTCTGACTGTTATTTCTCACATGAACATCGAGGTCCCCTACCAGAATGAGGGAGTCCTCAGCAGAAGTTCTCTGCGTCACCCCCTCCCCTTGACAGTTTGGGGGATGGGGAGAAAAATACACAGAACAGAATCTGAGCCGCAGCTATTCCTCAGCTTTCTCTGTATTTTTAATGTATGTTGACGGATGCTGTTTGAAGAATAATTCTCGTCCCAAATCAGTCCCTTAGATTCATGGGCAGGCTTAATACTGTTAAATAAAAGTGAATGGAGTCGTATTACAGGGACAGATGTTTTCCTTTTGGATCCTGAATGACGAAAGCTCTTAATGACACGAGGTCAAACAGTAGGAGCAGAGCGATATTCCAAGTTTGTGTTAAGACGGTGTACTGAGACATCAATGCCATTTAATAGGAAGCTCGGACAGCTGCGCATTTGGAATGGAGTTTCCCAATGGTGTGTCACTCTCGGTAGCGGACCTGTAGATTCATTTCTCTTCAACTTGACACCAGAGATGCAATATAAAGTGTAATATATGATTTCAGGATTTCTGGATGAGTTATTCCATGAAAGAGAAATCCCATCCTTTTGCATCTAAGTGATGATTCTGATTGTTGACAGATTAGCATCTGTAATTTCCTGCTGTGAACTGTAGGTGAATAAAAAAATACGTATGATAAGAGATGATCACATTTCTAGGATTATTAGAACCAAGCATTGCAAATACAACGTTCATTTATTTGTATGCTGCTTATTTTATTGCCAATGTTGGAAGTAACATGATGTCACGTGTTTGTGCCATTTTCTCCTCAACATGCTCTGAAACTTCAGGTCTGGTGTATTTTTGGACTAGATTAGAGGATTACAGTACAAAATCTCAAGTTATCAGGGAAATCTTTTTTCTCTGCGTTGGAAAAGCCGAATTGCTGACAAATCAGCTTTTGTAAAGGGCACGCTCCGCTGTGCGCGCGTGCGTGCGTGTGCTTGTGTGTTCTGGTTTGACATTTTGAGATTATGGGGACAACATTTTGACATACATTGCGACCCAAAGGCACAAAGGGCTCATAATGAGTAAAGCCTGTCAGATGGAGTCTTGGCCAAATCCTCAATCTTGCATGCACTGTGACAACCCTCTGTCATTAAGCAATTGCAGCTGGCGTGCGGGCATGGATCAAGCTTCTCTAAATACAGTATAAAACACAAGAACCCTGCTGACTGGTTGGTATACTGAGTGGGTAACCACAATCTTGTGAAAAGACACACTGGAGCAAACAGACAAAAAGCAAATGACAAGGGTTTGTCCTCCGAGTTATTACCTCACACTTGATCTTGTTGTCTCCAAAGCAGAGATGCTGGAGGTAGGCGGCAGCGTTCGACTGGACTGATGGGAACTGATGTTGTAACATTTGGATCACCTCCGGCAACTCTGGATCCCTCCAACCAAACTCCCTGCAGGGAGACACAGAGGAAACATTGCACTACATGTGTGGCCATTCTCTTCTTTTGTGAGAGTGTGTGCACATGTACTCAAAGGCAGACTGCTACATTCAATCACAATAACAACCGTAATATTACTACTACTACCTTAATATGAATTAACTTTGATGAATTAATTTACCATGAGGTTGACCCTGACAGTAACACCAACAATAAATCCTAACAATGAAATTCAACAAAAATCAAACCGTGCTGTCATGAATGGCGTCCAATGATTCATATATTCGAGGAGGCCCATTATCACGAGCATAAACTAAATCATTTTAAAAGGGATACGTAATCCACTCCTCAACATGTGAGTGATTTCGGGATCCATTGTTTGATGCTATTTTGGATTCGAGCCAACCTGAGTTTGGCTAACTTTGACTTTATTATACACTATATAAATATTGATGTAATTAGTTTATATTTTTAAAACGTGAATAGGTTCTGGGAGGAGTTGTGTGCATAAGTCCCCCTCCCTCCTCCCACCCAATTTAGTTTGAATTAATACAGAAATTCGGATTATGGGAAAGTCATTTATAGTCTGCTCCAGTATTTAGTCTACTGATATTTTCTTGATCTCTTCATATATTTGACTCCATTCGCTAAAGGAATTACATTCATTTTCCTTTTCCCCCGAAAACCGTTTATTAACATTCAATGTTTTCCACGTGAAACAGAAGTAAATTAAGATAAAAATCCCAGAAAACACAAATTATTTTATTTCTCTAAATACTGAGGAGAAAAAAAAAACTGCAAATATGCAGCTGCTGTAATTTTAAGTTGCAATATCAACATTTGCCACTAGATGGCAGAGATGGATTTGTTGTGCTTACACTGGGTCTTTTCCTGCCCAATAGCCTACTACAACATCCATCCATCCATCCATCCATCCATCCATCCATCCATCCATCCATTTTCTAAACCGCTTACTCCTCACAAGGGTCGCTGGAGTGCTGGAGCCTATCCCAGCCAGCCAGCGGGGTACACCCAGAACTGGTTGCCAGCCAATTGCAAGGACACAGAGACAAACAACCATCCACACTCACAAGCACACCAAGGGTCAATTCAGAGCACCCAATTCATGGCATGGAGGCTCTTGGTGGAGGAGTGGAACCGTCACTTGCCTTCAGTGCCGGTTGGCGTGGGTTTGCTTCTCCGAGACGTTTGTTTGTGTGCGTGTTTGTGTGAGTGAGTGAACAAAAAAATAATATGCCATGAGCAACCAACTGCCGTCCAGCAACCAACCAGCTACTCTGGTTCCTTGCACCCTCCACCGGCTGCAGAACCTCCAGCCTCCCAACTGTCTTCTCCCAGAGAGCCATTTATTCCCATCCCTACTAGGTATTCTGGTGACCTAGGCACATGTGCACAATTTATGCTACAATGTACATTAGTCTTTAACCAGCAGCCCAGCACTTATACCACCACCTGGACAAAAATCGCCTTCATTATGAGCCTATTATCAGGACAGGCGGCCGCTTGGGCCTTGGCCATTACTGAGCAAGGATCGGTGCTGCTAAATGAAATGAAAGGAAATGAAACGTGTTTTCGATCACCCGGTGCAGGGCAGGGAAACGGTCGGCCAGTTGCTAGATTTGTGTCAGGGCAGCAATACTGTCTCGCAATATGCATTAACTTTCCTGATTCTGGCAGCCAGTAGGGTATGGGGACTCAGAACTACAGACAGTTTTTCAGAAGGGCCTAGCTGGGGAGATAGAGGAGGAGTTAGCTTTGAGAGAAGAATGTAGCTCACTCAATGAACTTATTACATTAGCCACTCGCATAGACAACCGCCTCAGGGAGAGACGGAGGGAGAAGAAGAAGACGACCCAGACTCATTGCTCTCCGACCTTCTCGCCTTCCAGCTCAACCATCATGGGAAACTCCACCGCCTCTTCTCCTTTCAACGCTCCCGAGCTCCAATCCAGCAAGATAACATCCTGTGAAGAGCCCATGCAGTTGGGCAGGGCTCGACTCAGCCCTGTTGAACGACAGTGACGCATGAGGATCGATCTATGCCTGTATTGCAGCCAGGGGGGCCACTTCCTGGCAAGCTGCCCAGAGTTGCCAAGCCGGGGCTCACCATTAGGAAGGGAGACACTAGTGAGCCGGATATCTTCCCCTTCTTCCACCCAAATGCACATTCCAGGTATAATTCACGTGTCACTATGCTCGTTGCTGTTCCAGGTGCTCATTGACTCAGGGGCCGACGACGTCATAGACATTGACTACACAAAAAAAAAAAAAAAAAACACACACACAACCTTTCACTGACTCCACTATTCTCCTCCAACGAGGTCCTAGCTGTAGACAGAAGGCTCCTAGGGAGGGTTACACACTGAACCACGGCCATTAATCTGACCCTTTCTAGTAATCACCATGAAATAATATTTTTCTGTGATTTCCTCCCCACTCAACACCACCATTTTAGGGATTCCCTGGTTGAAACTGCACAAACCCAACATAGACTGGTTCACAGGTAATAGTCGGAACTGGAGCAACTACTGCCACGCCCACTGTCTAAAGTCAGCTGTACCCGTCAGAACCCCTAGCTCCGCCCACTCCTCAGAAATTATGGAGTAATGTGAACACCATGATTTTAAAGGCATTTTTTTTTTAGTAAAGACTTGGCATGCTCCCTTCCACCTCATTGGCCTTATGACTGTGCTAGAGACTTGCTCCTCGGGGCTCCAGTCTCTACCCACAGACTATACAACCTGACCAAACCCGAACGGGAAGTAATGGAAAAATATATTACTGAATCACTAGCTGCAGGACTTATAAAACACTCATCATTTCCATTGGGCGCAGGATTTTTCTCTGTAGAAAAGGACATAACCATGCACCCTTGCATTGACTACACCGGCTTAAACACAATCACAGTAAAGAACAAGTATCGTCTGCCACTTCTGGACTCCGCATTCAGCCCGCTCCATGACGCAATCGTGTTCACCAAATTGGACCTCCGAAACGCCTACCGCCTGGTGACAATCCACAACGGCGATGAATGGGGAAACCTGCCTTCAATACTCATTTGGGACATTTTGAGTACTTGGTCATGCCCTTTGGGTTCAGAAACGCTCCAGCAGTATACCAGTCATTAATGAATGATGTACTTGAAGACCTGCTAAATAAGAATGTTTGTATACCTTGATGACACTTTTGTCTTCTCTCGATCACAGAAGGAGCATGTTGATCACGTGAGGGATGTCCTCAGGAGGCTGCTAGAAACTAAGTTGTTTGACAAAGCCGAGAAATGCAAATTTAATATTTCCACTGTTAGGTTCTTGGGCTATGTGGTAGAAAAGGGGAAACTCAGAGCTGACCCACACCAAAATTGAAGCAGTCAAGGAGTGGCCTGTGCCTGCCAATCGTAAGCAGTTGCAACATTTCCTTTGGGTTCGCTAATTTCTATAGAAGATTTATCCGCAACTACAGCAGTAGCGCAGCTCCTCTCATGAAATTGACTGGCAACAAACTTCGATGTTCAATGTGCTTTTGACCGGCTGAAAGACGTCTGTAAATGCCCCTGTTCTCATCCACCCAGATCCCGAGCAGCAGTTTGTGGTAGAGGTAGACGCGTCTGATTCAGGAGTGGGGTCCGTCCTCCCTCAGCGCCTGCCTGCTGACCAAAGTCTACACCCCTGTGCCTACTTCGCTCAACGCATTTCCCCAGTAGAGTAGAACTATGATGTGGGGAACTGTGAACTGCTGGCAGTGGTCCGAGCACTTCAGGAGTGGCGGCATTGGCTGGAGGGTATGGCATAACCCTCTAGTGTTTGGACGGACCACAAGAACGTGTCCTGCCTTTTGCTCTGCTAAGCCACTGAACTACCAACTGGCTCGTTGGGCTCTCTTCCTCGAGCGCGTGGTTTTCACATTTACCTACTTCCCCGGTTCCCAGAACCTGAAACCTGACACCCTCTCCCGGCAGTTCATCACTGGCGAGGAAGAGAAACATGGGCACGATCCTCTCTCTGAGTGTGTGGTTGGGGCGGTCCGGTGGCAGGTGGAGCAGGATGTTCTCGATGCACTGGCAATCACCCAGCTCCAGATGGATGTCCTCCAGGGACACTGTTCGTCCCACCTGCCATCAGGACACCTGTGCTCCTCTGGGGGTATGCTTCAAAAATCGCGTGCCACCTTGGGGTCCACCGGACACTCTCTCTGATCCAGCAGCGCTTCTGGTGGCCAACCATGGTTGCAGATGCTCGAGCCTCATCCTCTGTTTGCGCACGCAACAAGCCTTCCCATTAAGCCCCGGCGGGCCTCTTGCGCCCCTTACCCATTACTTCTCGGCACAGTACTTCTTGTGCTTCTTCCCTGAGTAAGGTGATTTTCTGTTGATACTTCTGAGAAAAAAATATACTGTTTGCTCCTGTCCTCTCTGCATTCTGGGTCCTGGCCTTGTTTTTGCCTCATGGTACCTAACAACAGTTAACCTGCCATGCATGTCTTTGGAATGTTGGAAGAGACCGGAGTACCCGGAGAAGACCCACGCAGGCACGGAAAGAACATGCAAACTCCACCCAGGAAGGCCGGACCCTGGACTCAATCTTGCGTCCTCAGCACTGGGAGGCGGACATGCTAATCAGTCAGCCACCCTTCTACAACATGCGTAAGCCTACTATTAATTTTTTGTGGATATGATATGTGTCATGTTTCGGTTTTTTGGGTTGGGTTTTTGTTTTATTTTGGTGAGTGTTGGTTGTCTGGTGTTCCTGTCTTCTTCCCCAGTCTCGTTATGGTTAACCTTGTCCACCTGCTTGTGTCTTTCCTTCCTGGTGTGTATTGCTGATTGGTTACCCCTCCCTGCTGTGTCTCCCAGGTGTGTCCTGTTATTGTCATTAGTGTTGGTATAAGGGAGTGGTGTTTGTCTCACGCGGGTGTGGGAGCATTGTTTGAATGTCTGCATGTTTAGTCACAGTGGTGTCTTTTGTTACCAAGTCTACCAAGTCATCCAAGCCTTCCAAGTCTTCAAAGTCTTCCACGCCAAGTCTGCTAAGTCTTCCACGCCAAGTCTTCCACGCCAAGTCTTCCACGCCAAGTCTTCCACGCCAAGTCTGCTAAGTCTTCCGCGCCAAGTCTTCCACGCCAAGTCTTCCACGCCAAGTCTGCTAAGTCTTCCACGACAAGTCTGCTAAGTCTTCCACGACAAGTCTGCTAAGTCTTCCACGCCAAGTCTGCTAAGTCTTCCACGCCAAGTCTTCCACGCCAAGTCTTCCACGCCAAGTCTTCCACGCCAAGTCTTCCACGCCAAGTCTTACACGCCAAGTCTTCCACGCCAAGTCTTCCACGCCAAGTCTGCTAAGTCTTCCACGCCAAGTCTTCCACGCCAAGTCTGCTAAGTCTTCCACGCCAAGTCTTCCACGCCAAGTCTCTGCATCACGCCACGCCAAGTCTCTGCATCACGCCACGCCAAGTCTCCGCCATGATCAGTCTCCACATCAAGCCATGTCTGCTCGCTTTCTGTCCTGTCCAGTCCTTCACCCTCATGATAAATAAAGTTCCTTACATCTTCCATCCTGTTTGTTTTCCTGCCTGTTTCCTCCGCTTTTGGGTCCATCCATACCCCCACCGTAACAATATGCAGGAAAAACATATTACCCAAATGACATTAAAATTTTGAGAGAGTTGATTTCTGTGAACAATGCACAAAATCAGTTCTTACACTTGTTCAGCAATTTCGTGCCATCCTTGAATGGTAATTCTTACAGAAGAGAACTCTGCAATGGTGGGGGGAAAAAAATAAAAAAATCAGTGTGGTTATTTTCTTGTTTTGCCTCATTTCCAATCGTTTACATTTTTACACATTGAGAAATGTATGAAAGATAAAATTAAGAGCATCTTAATCTTTCTTAAGTGTTTTGTACATATGCACAAACTTTTTCCATATCTAATATTTTGTCATACATCTGGTTAGGAAGTTCATGCGCTCATGTGGCCCCTGAGTAGCACTGATGGAAAAATTGCCCAGCCCGAGTTAGATTATTCAAAACTGCCCAATCTGATCATTTTCAGACAATCTAATAGCATAGACGTTAGCAATAGAGAATTCCCAACTTGCTCCTGAATTAAGAAGTCAAACAACGTCTTCTCTATTACACATTATTTTTCTGAATACATTGTCACTGCACCATATTTCAATCTAGAATGATTTGACTGTGTGGCAGGGGCACTAACAACACACAGGGGCCTATTACTTTATTTCCAACACTGTTCTTGTTCATTGGCTGTTCGATGAAGTTGAGGGCAGAGCTGATGTTCATCTACACTACTCATTCATGACCATTTGTAATGTCTAACGCTCTTATTCATACTGCATAGTGAACACATTACAGTGACATGATGTGCTTTTTCATGACAAACTTTATGCATTCAGGTAGTCAGGGTCACATTTTGTGCATCAATTCTGTGAACGGAAAAGCTAATTCAACATAACAGGTTCTTTCAAGTGCAAATGAGACTTTTCCTCCATTAGCCACATTTACTTTCATTTGAGCCTGCCAAAGATTTACTTAATGCATTAGCTCACAGGCACAATTTAAGTGCTTACACACATTCATACGCACGCACACAAACATGCATACGTACCCATGCACCCACAGGCAAGCGCACTAACCCTATAAATATGCGAACGTCGGGTGTGTGATGAAAGAAAAACAAATAATTAATGTGAGAATGATGTGACAAGAGAGAATAGCGAAATCAGAGTGGAGTTGAAGGGGAGCTCAGGTTGATCAGATATTGACAAGCTTCCTTCTTTTGTGAGACTTATCAATAATCAAAATAGATAAAAGCGTCCTCTTTCTTGGGACCAGCTGAAAGTGGATCATTCCATTTTATCCCAGTTAGTGATTTTAGTATTGTAAATTACAGAACAGAGGACATGGTGGGAGGATGAGATTTTGCTATGATTTTTTTCTGTTTTGCCTTCAATAACAATACTTTTGATCTTAAACATATTCTCTATGTGATTAGGGAGCTGTTTATAATACAATTTATACATTAGAAGTGCAATTTTCTGCTGTTTGCTTGTTTATATGTTCAATCAATCAAATCAAATCAAATTTTATAATTTACTAAGTCCTCAAATTTTAAAGCTCTTAACTTATTAAATAACCCATTTAATGTTTCTCGGAGTTCTAAGGTGTTTTGGTTGCACATATGGAGAAGATACATTTTTCTTCTTCAGAGTAAACCATTTTACATGCAGTTTATTCTGAATGTGGGATCAGAGAAATCCCCATGGACATGCTCACATTTGAAAATATGAACACAGATAGAAATGCAGACACCACAAGCCAAAATTTAGAATACAGCTAAGGGAAAGCACAGGCTCGCATCGAGCATTTACACATTCAAAGTATCTAGCATTTTAATTTTTTGCACTTGTGTGTCTTTCCCCCCCACTTACGCTCAGATTATTATGATTATTTTTACATTTCCCCCCCACTTTACTTTCAAGCCTATTTCAATTGAAACTTGCCACAGCTGCAACATTAACATAATGTAAACACTGCAGTGGCATGGCCCCCAATAAATATAATCAGAGTTGACATAGCCTAGTGCAGGTCACCTTGTGGGTTAATTGTCCAATAAGTCTTCAAATGCTCAAGCTGAGCAAGCAGGCAGATGTGTGTGTGTGTGTGGGCGTGTGTGTGTGTGGGTGTGTGTGTGTGTGTGTGTGTGTGTGCGTGCGTGTTTGTTTGTGTCTATTACGTTTCATTAGAGAGTCGAGCAGTAACACCACAAGCATCTGTATGAAGAATTGGACTATCAATCAGTAAACACTATCATTTAATTAAAAAGATGTTACGGAATGATTCATTTGAGATGAACGAAATATAAACCACAGGCAGGGATGTAAAATGAGCATGCAGCAAGTAATGCGAATGTCCAAGGAGGCAGAGCCGGGGGGAGACCGCCCAGGGCGCAGGCTGTGAGGGTGCCCCCACCAATTAATTCATTAATTACTGGATCACTCTTGATTAGACACACTCCTTTATGAGAAAAAAAAAAAAAAGATGGTAATGGTTAATACTGAAGCGGTCGCGTATTGTTTGGCCAAGATAAACAATCTGCGGTGTTTATTTTACCGTGACCGGTAATTCGCCATCTATTTCACGTGAGTTTGTGAAGCTAACCGACCGCTAAGCTAACATGCTCTCAAAGAGACGGCGTGTGCGTTGCTCTCGCACAGTGGCCTATCCATGCACATTTGTGTTTTTCATACCCGCTAGTAATGTCTACAAGCAATGACGGCATTTTCTCGCTCCTCTGATTAAACAATCACAGACATTGACGGCAAAATAACGCTCGAGGAGGGTTGCCGCCAGTTGCGGCAAAAATAACCAGTGCCTAAACAATCGCAGAGGGAAAACATTTTTTGAACAATACACTTGCCTGCAATGTACAAAGCATGATGCCACAAACTGGCTGCTGCCGTATCATTGGCGATCGTCGACACGAGGATCAACCACACAGGAGAAAATAATTGACTTTTTTGACTCATGCAATTTGCCACTGACTTCTGAAAGTATGTGCTTTCATTGTATTTGCTAAGTAAATTCTGTTAGAATTTACAGGGTAAACACTACCTGGCCTGTTTATTCTTTGTTGATATATTTGCACTTTGTTTAGATTTCAATTGTGGGGAAAAAAAGGTGGCTTAAATATTTTTGCTGCAATAAAAGTGCTATTATTCCAAAGTGTCAATCACAAATCTATTTTAGTAATTATTACCAATATCGTCACCGCAAATTTCTTTGAAATATTGTAATATAATTTTTAGACCATATCACCCACCCCTAATGGTCCATACATTCAATATGTACCAACCAGGATGTCGCCTGGTAACTAATACATAAACAACATCAGAAAACAAGAACAAGAGAAAAGACTATGCATACGTTATTGGACAAAGAGAGCGTGGTAAACAAAACACGATGACCACATAAAGCAAAAGGACAGAAACACAGCCTCGAATAGCAAACGCCTGAGTAAAAAGTGGCACATCACAGTGGATCAAACTCAAAACTTAATTCCTAAGGCAATGATCTACTTCAGGCAAGCACACATACAATATACATGTGAATATATAGGGAATGGTGTAGCTATTCTGGGACCAAATTACCAGCAGCTGCTAAAATTTGTCAGACTCAAGAGCAAAAAGAGTTTTCTTCTTCTCCTCCTTATGGCCTGCCAAGAAGAATTGCACTATAACGGTTCATTCATTCGCTATGAATGTCAGCCCACAGCATTATTAGTTTTTGTTCAGTTGCTCGGTCTTCTTGCTGCGAATGTGTGTTCCAGAAAAAAAGGGAACACGAAGGTGATGTGCTCCCAGCCCAAAACACTGTGTGACAATATCACAGCTGGATAATCTGTGATCATCTGTGAACATCAAGCAACAGCAAGTTTAACGTAAGAATTGCAGGTTGTTTTTTTTTCTTATGTGTACATCCCGTGTTTTTTTTTGTTTTTTGCTTTTTTACAGATTTCTATTAAAATGCATGGAGTAATGTCAATCAAGAACCCATTAAGTCTTAATGGGGTGTCAAACATAAGGCCCGCGGGCCGGATCAGGCCCGCAAATGGGTTTAATCCGGCCCGCGAGATAATTTTGTTAAAGGAACACTTTACTTATTGATCCATTTTTAGCAGCAAAAAGTTGCTACTTTTTCAATAATTAATTTGGTGACGTGATTATTTTTTTATGTACATTTAATAACTTTTAAACCGATGTTAAAATGAATCGAACGCCGGCATGTTTGTTACACGTGACTAAATAACCCGGATGTTTACGTCACTAGTGTGTAAACGCTACACGATGGAAGCGCTATGCAACGCAGCCGTGCATCTAGCGTCAAACCCGGAAGGATTAAACCTTATCGCTTCGATCCAACACGACAAAATAACCCTACCGAAGGAAAGTCTGCCTTGGATGTGAAAGTTGTGGCGCCAGATGGTCTTTTCGGGCACAAAATAAACTTTAACGAACGAGTGAATCAGGCGGGGGGTGGTGCGGGAGCTGCACAGGAATGGACAATCCGCTAATGAATGTGTGCTGTCTGGAAATGAAAGAACTCGAGGATCGGTTCCTTGCGGACAATCTCAACTGCCAATATCCAACAGGTAAAGTGACACACAGCACGAGCAATGCAAAACGTGTGGAACTGACGAACTATTTCAGGAAAAAGAAAAAATAGTAAAATTAAATGTATCATCGTTACAGCGCCCAACCTCCCCTAGCTGTTTTTTTTTCTTTTCTTTTTTTGCGTAGCGTCCCGATGATGTAAACGAAAGCTTGCAAGAAGGTTGTGTATTAACCGTGTTTATTTATAGACAGAATGAAGTAAGGAAATGCGAGACGCCGTTACCTAGGCTGGTTACCACAGGAAGAACAGCGGGACAGAACACAAATGTAGTACGTCGCACATGACACATGATAATGACACTAATCCACATTCTATAATTTTTTGGTTAAAATAAGATTATGAACATGGTCAGTTTGTTTAGTATAAACAACTTACGAGCTAATAAAACATAACGTCCTCGTCCCCGTACTTGTCGATGTTCACACTCAAATGAATTATGAAATAAAACAGTCCGTGCAGTATAATAACAAATGCCCCCCCACCCCCGAAACATGCCTACCTTTCGCTTTAAATTTGCTTCGCTTCTCCGAGATCTTTCAGTGGCCGTAGGTAGACCTCGATGTGTGCCGACTGTTGTGAGAGTGAAGGCTCCGTGTTGCTAGCAGTTGCGGAAGTAGCCGCCAGAGATCCTCCATCGGCTTGATTATTTCCCACGTCTGGTTCTTTAAAGATACTCGGTACTGCGTTGGGCTTTAGTATTAGGCGTGTGGCGTACCCCATCTCAAATTGTAACATATTTTCGAAGTCCTCATGCCTGAAATGTTCGCTGCGCGCACGCCTGCTTGTCCTTCGGGAGGTTGACAGCACTTAGCAAACAAACCATTGTCTACTCAAGTCGTTTTTTTGTTTTGTTTTTTTTTTTTTTTTTTTAGGGGGGTCTCGCGGGTTTTTCCTTGCCGACGCCTTGCAAAATTTTGCAATACACAAAGGCATAAGTGACAGTTTGTGTCCTCCTCGTTGTTATGTCTGCGTGAACTACTGTTCGCCAAGCGAGTATACACACTTGTTACGTCACCACTCGGGGGCGTTCCAACACGGAAGTACTTCTATGTTGAAGAAAAGTTAAATAAATCAATATAAGGGTGTATTCTTCAGCTCTTATGCATTTTTCGTAGCTAAACTAACTATTTACTGCCGATCAAGCCATACATGTAAAATTAAAGGAGCCTTCCTTTAAGTAAAAAAAAATAAATAAATAAAAATTAAAATTTGTAATGTCCGACTAATTAATCAGCCAGCCCAATCAAAACATATAACTTTGTAATTTCACAAGCAGTCCTCAGATGACCAATGCAACTTGTCCAGGGAATCGTCGTCCGGGATGTCATTATTTTACACACAACTTTAACTACAGTTTGTTTAATTATTATTATTATTTTTTTGTAATCATACACCAACATAAATGTGTTAAATACGACACAAATTCAATTACTGGTAACACAAATAGATATGACAAGGATAAACGTCCTTATAACATCATTAACTGCGCCATGCAGTGCATTCTGGGAACAATATATATGCAAAACAGGTCGATTTCACACGTCCAGAATGTATACCGGCAAAGTGTTGCTGTGTTCTATTTGCATTTGTGTTATTTTTTGGAACAATATGATTACAATTGAGCTCGGTAATTTAGGTCTGGTCTACGAAAATCTGCGTATAAATGACAGCAATTGTTTTTAAGTTATATACCGTTATTTTTCCGATGCGGCCCACTTGATAATATATTTTCCTCCATGCGGCCCCTAAGCTAACGTGAGTTTGACACCCCTGCATAAAGTGTTGGTCTAAAACCAGATGCAATTGCATAGCCCATACATACCCTATCCCACCCACTTACATTGCCTTATTGTATCCCTGAGCCAAAATTGTCCATTATTTGGTCAAAGGAACTTTCTCTTTCATGAGAAAGGAATCTATTTCAAAGCATTCTGTTGTTTATTCAGTTGAACTGGAAAGTTGTGGATTTTGCAATCAGTTGGAACTATTAATGCTATTTTATCATCAAGAAAAATATGTAAGCTGGTCGGAGTCAATTTGTTATGAATGATCAATATGTGTTAATGAGGAGAACATTTATTTATGTTTTGTCATTAATAGGTAATCATTTGACTGCATGGCGCCAGCAACCTTCACTAAACAAAATGAACGACTGTGCTCTGCATGGCAGGCACGTCTGATTTTATTTCTATGAAATACTTTACTTAGGGTGAAGCAGATTGGCTTAAACACATTGCTCTGACACAGTGTTGCTTATTTAAAGAAATCAAGCAGAATAAATCTGCTCACATGACTGCACATAAATGTCCACGTTTTGATGGCAAAATGAATGACCTCATCGCCGATATTTTCACTTCAAGGCACATCAAGCAAATTGTCAAGTGATCTGTGTTGGTTCCTTCGTGTGTTCGCTTTTCTATCAGCTTTTGTGTCTTCTATAAATAAGCTTGTGTTTGTTCAACCCCTCCCTGCTGTTGGGCCTGTGCATTTCTTCAATCTTAACAAAAGGTGGACGAGCAAACAGATTACAGTTAAGGTGAAAGAAAGGAGATCTGGAAAAAGCAAAGCTAAACAACTCTTTGAGAAAGGAATGTTTTTCTCCTCAGCAAAATATCTACATATTACAAGTTTGTGTATACATGCGTGTGTCTTGTGTCACCAAAGAGAGCTTAATGTTCCATTTGGCAAATCAATGGACTGGGACAAAGTAGTGACGGACTGTCAATTCACTCTTTGTTTCTAAGCAACCAGGTGGGTTATTTTTCATGGCCACGTGTCTGTGAAAGCGTGTGTGTGTGTGTTTGTGCCCTGTCACTGGGTGGGAATGCCAGATGACTCATTCCTTGATAGAAAGTGGAACAAACATGCACAATAAAATATAGAAAGGAAAAATACAAACCTAAAAATAAACATGTTTTATCTGATTATATACAAGCATGCTATTTTTTTCAGTGATTAACTCTAGACTTGTGTCAAGAATTTATTTTATTTTTTTTATTGACAAGTTTAATGATGAGTTCTGAGTGAAATTATATGAAGTTTTTCATAACAGAATGTTTTGAGGAGGCAACAACTATTATGTAGATGGCCTGGCTTTTCTTATTATTCACAGCAAGCACTTTGCCAAGCCAAACCTTGACGCGTTCATTCATTGTCACGTTCAATGTGGTTGGAATATGCAAGATCATTTTTGGCTCTGTTGCTATGAACTTCAAGTTTTTTGAATATTCATTGTTGGATCGTAAAAGTAGTGACAATGTAAAGCCTCATCTTAAACGTACGAAATTGGACAGGGAAATATTCTTTCAGTCATGAGGTTTGGCCATTTTGGAATAATCTTAGCAGCGATAAACTGTCCCTCATTGGAAAATTTTCATCCCGCATGGCATAATTGTCCTTTTCATTAGATGTATGATGGTGGAGTCAAATGAACACCTCAGTTATTTATAGACTATTTTGATTAAATGAGTTTGTTTAAATGTACGGTAGTTTGTTCATATTTTTTTTTTAAATGTATGCAATGTTTGATGGCTGACCCTGCTTCTTTGTTTGTTTTTTGTTTACATCATCTCGATACATTTGTTGACATACCAATTTTGATTGTTTTACAAGCATGTTCCTTATATTTGGCAAGATTCACACAACTGGACCCTTTATATTGGGGGATTAAAAATCATTGCAAAAACTAAACAGGGGTAGAAGCTGTAATATCAAATCAAATTTTGACTGGACTTTATTGTCACAAACCACATTTGACAGCAATTAGAGTTTAAAGAGGAAGTCAACCCAACATTTTTCTTTACAATAATATGTTTGCAGCCCCACTAGTCTATACACAGTATTCTAATTAATATCGCATTTGTGGAATAAAGCAGCAAAATCCACTCATTTTATCCATTTCACTGAAACTGACTAGCCTGGCAGGCCACACCCACTTTATTGAACCAAAGAACTTTGGTCTGGTCACTCTGCCGTTGAAAGCTATTTCAGCCCAGCTCAAAATAAACGGTGCAATCAAATTCATTTATTTGCTGTGACGTATTCTTCGTGAGCAACGTCACTCTTCGGTACCGGAAGTCTATCATCACACAAATCATCAAGTTTTTACCACAACAACGATGTAAGACATTCTCTGACATTTCTGTAAGACAGTCTCTCTTTGAGTAGCCATGCTGCATTTATTCCATATCCGCCCACCGTTACTGTTTACTCATGGACTCACATTTGAATATTATATATTTCATATGTACAGTACGTCTGTAGTGTGTTTACTCTTCTTCCACACATGCTTTTATGACGTCATGTTCGCTCTTCGCTGATTGGATCTTTTCTACTGTCTACTTGACAGAAATGTGTGACCAGTGACCAGATTCATCCACTAATTACAGTAATAAGTCTGGTTTCCAGGCTAGAAAGTGGCATCACGGTTGCTCAGCGCTCTGGTGACGACCAATCACGGCTCGGCTCGTGAAAGTCACATGACCAAACTCTCTGAGCCCTTAGTTACTGAGATGTCATTTTCGGTCGACAGCACGTGATAAAATGGTCGTCCCCTGAGATAGATAAAAACGGGTGGATGTTTCTGCTTAATTAATTATATATTGACAAAAAACATTTTAAGATAGAAATACTGTAACTTGCAGGAACTACTGTATATTTGTATTTTTATGGATTAGAGACGGGGGTGGGATTAAATAAGTTTTCTTCTTCCCACTCCCTTTCAGGCAGAATCAAATTTTCCTCTTTTTTTTTCCTCTTATTTATTTTTTCTCTGTTCATATTATGAAACTACAGTATGACTTGTTGCTGCTGTGTTCAACTGTAATACTATTGCCTGAAATAAATGAAAATGATGATGATGATGATGATGATGATGATGATGATATTCCACACGCACATTATTAATCAGAATGCTATGTTTAGACTAGTGGAGATGATCAGTTTTTAGATCTTATCAAATTGTGTTCCCTTGTAACAACTGCGGATCAAAATGAACCTAATCTACTTTTAGCAAAAAAAAAAAAAAAAAAAAAAAAAGAAGAGAGAGTCCAGATTGCGGCCATACACACTGTCCCCTCTTTAAAACTTGTTGGAAACTCTTGTTCTTTACGTGGTCGCATTTGATTGTTTTTTTGTTGAGTATTTATGTATGTATTTATTTATTTACACCGAACCACCTGTGCAACAAGTGTTTCCATAACTTACACAAACACCAACTAATAATAATAATAATAATAATAATAATAATAATAATAATAATAATAATAATAATAATAATAATAATAATAATAGGAATAAGCGGTTTGGAAAATTGATGGATGGATTATAAAATGTACGGTCTATAACAGAGATTTTGTTGTTGTTGCTGTCGTCATTGTTGAAATTCATGTCTGATAAACTGCTGCTGGTACAGCTCTGACAAGGAGCACAATATGTCAAAATACAACAGCAAAAGACCAGAATGTAAATTGTTCCTTTGTTGCTGAGCTGTAGAATTGTGACATACTAAATTGTGGCTATTGTAATTGATATTGCCCCATCACTGGGTCACTGCTGTTTTATTTTGGTTGTACCTTGAAGTATTGCAATTTGTCTGACATTATACAGTTACAGTTGTTCTGTAGCCATTTTCAACTTAATCACGACTTACTGATTTTAAGCTTCATTCTTTGCTAATTTAGTAGCCATTGTTTGTACTTTGTGAAAAGTCAAACTTGAAACAGCGGCAAACAGATTCCCATATTGATGTCAAACAAAGAAGATGAGAAAACCACATGTGTGCTAGCTATGATATGACAGCACGGTAAGGTTGATTAAGTGACACACACCACTACACACTGAGGCTAGAAGTGAATAGCACATCCCCACGCACACATTAATAAACATAAAAAGGGAACACTGACGCGTATGAGCGCGAAAGACAAAACGTTTGGCTTGGGTCAGATCAGTTCTAGCACAAGTCTTTCATTACTTTAGCAATGCAGTACAGAATATGGCGTCAGAGGCTGCCTCAGCACCAAAATGTCTTGATTTGCTAGAACACAATCAATCCATCTACAAATCAATCACTCAGTCAGCAACCCCTACCAACCAAAACATCATCTACTAAATAACTCAATGACTGGCATTTATCATGTAAATAATAAATAGATGTTGTCTTATGCTGTATCCAAATAAAACTACATCCAGCTGCTAAAATGGCAATTGAACAAAATACTGAGAGTGTCAATCACAAAATATTCTCAAAAATGAGTGACCAAAGCACACAGACAATGAAAACATGTCTGGCTATATGAAGAGATGAAAGTGACGATGAAGGGACTGGAGCTAGCAGGACAGCCAAAGGAGAGAATGATGGCTTATTTATCTCAACAGAGTCTCTGTTCAGTCAAAAGTCTCCAAATGTGAAAATAGCCTAGTTAGTGATTTAATCCCATGATTGACATTAAATGAAGGGATTTGTTTGTAACTATATCAAAAGATCCTGTCTAATTATGAGTTATTTTAGTCTGCAGAAGAAGTAATCTCAGTGTTGCCACAATTTGGTGCCGAGAACTTTAAAAAGGCAGCATCTGTTCTTCAAGCGGAAACCGGGCTCATTTGATGGTGATTCCTGTTTAATATGCAAAATGCACATGGGTGATAATACAAATGGAAATGTCCGATTAACACTTGTGTCTGTGTCATTAAGCGAAGATGGACAGATTCAGTGAATGAGAAAAAGGTAAGATAGATGAACAGAATGTGTAGATATAAATAAATAGCAGGATTACTTTGTCATTCTTTGCTCGGCTTGATTTTGATTCCACACAAGGAATTCAGGGTCGTACCTATCGAGGTAGAGAGAAACAAGAGAGAGGTATACGTTGGCTGTCTGTCAAGAAAAGTGTAATCAGTAACTGTCAGCGTAGTGATGATTAGTAAAGCGGCTAGACTTGACTTTCTATCAGCATTTAGTTATCAGGCAGTGGCGGAGGAGGAGTGCATGCACACAGAGCAGGTGGTGGAAGATGACGATGTTATGGTTGCTTTTATTTTCACATTAACACTCGAACTGCCATCAGTACATTTCATTTGAGGAGCGACTAACAAAGCAACTTAAATACTGTCTGCAGAAATGTAATTCATTGCAATTTTTTTGTTTGTTTTGTTTTTGTTTTTTACATTTTTAGATGACACCTAACAGCTGTCATGGGTCTACTGTCAGTTTAACATTTGTACCTAATATTATGTGCCCGTTCAGTCATCTCTAACTATCCAATTACTACAACTTGGGCAACTGCATATGACTTATGATGACTGTACATGTGAAAACAAAGCATGCACCACAATTCTGTACTTGAGATGTGTCATATGAGTGCATACAAGTGGTTGCCGGAAGCGACACGTCAACGATGCTGAAGCTTGAGAGTGAACCAACAGACAACGTGGGTGCAATGTGCAGGAGAGCCAAGAGGAACGATGATGGCAGGAGGAAAGAGCAATGGCGACGACATGAGAAAGCCCGAAGAGATAATCTCTCATTAAAAAGAACACAATGGTGGAAAACAAGAAAAAAAAAATGGTGGGGCCTAGGCTGACATTCCACAAGCGTAACAACTTGAATTGGCTTGTGTCGCCATTCGACAGCTTGTTTGTAGAGTCTAAGGAAGAATATCTTGGACCGATCTTGTTTCACACTCTCAATATCTAAAACCAGACTTGATGCTCTTTCCTCATGAACTCTCTACCTCGTGCGAAACTAACACATTCCTCATTACTGCAAACAAAAACTGAAATTGGACCTTTGGTGTGTGTGCAGGCGATCTGTAATGTCAAGCAAACTAGAAAGGACAGTGAAAGATGTGGTTTGATGTGTGCATCATACTAAAGCCCAGATTCAGTTTGAATTGCACTCAACTGAGAAATTACGACAATTTCCTTTTCAGGAGATTGGAAAATATGTCTTGATGTTCTCTCAAGACAAGATATCACAATTTGACATTTTCAGGTTAAGTCACACTACAGCTCGCTTCTCTGACCAAAATCAATTGATGCAGTTATACACAGAATGGAGCACAATTGACCTTTTTTCGTATTCAGACAAACTTGTGGCTTCTTCATCGGCACTGTTTACCATTTAACACTACGTCAGCATTATGTCGTCCACGGTCAAACCAGATTAGTTTATTTTGCCCGTTGGCGTGAATCAAGTTCAGATGACGTTCCTACCACAAAGAGTTCATTTGGCACCAGAGGCCACTTTGGCACAGATATGTTCAAGTTACTGTGTTCACACCTGAACAAACAAAGCACACCAAGGTTCAGTTGAACAGGACCAAATGGTGCATTGTGAAAACATCCCAATATTTTCGAGTGTTTATATGTTTGACTCTGTGAATCTGGACCTCAGTAATTTCAGCGAGTGAGAGTTGGAGAGACAATAGAACAATGTGATTGATCAATAAGGTCTTAAATACTTCACCTTGGGTCCTTCTGGATGCTGTCCACAGATGGAGACCGTCCCAGGGCTGCTTCGGGAGGAAGAGCCGGGCCCGACTTGCTGTAAGGCGACTCGGTGGACGGGCAGAACTGCAACGTGCGGTACGGGTTGCTGTAGTCAGCTCCGCCCCCTGTAGCGAAGCTGCCTCTTTGGAAGGTGGTGGCGGCACTCTGGCTTCCCGTTCGCTGCAAGGGGATTGGGTCGACACCGGGGGAAGGCGGGGCTAAAGTGTAGGGACAGAGCAGATAGTTGAGGACCTCTTGGTACAGTTGGTTCACCGCTGATGTCGTTGAAGAGGAGTAAAGTGGAGGAAGAGGACGGTGTACCAAAGTGGCAAAATCAGGTTTTAAACACATGCAACATCACCAGCACAAATGGTAGAGACAGCAAACAAGAAAATACGTGGAAAGGGAAGAAGCGGGGAAAAAAAAGTAAAAGAGTAGTTGTAAACACATCATTTGGCAGTGGAAGATTCTGAACAGATGGGATAACTTCAGATTGAAAGCTAACTCACCAAACGACTTAGTTTTCATTTAAACACAAACTAAAATCACAAAAGAATATCAGAAAACATAAAGTATACAGTAGCATACAAATGACATAGACATGCTCTTGGTTTTTGATGAGAAGCCAACATGGCAAACTTTTTCAAGAAATAGACAGTATCATTTCCATCTTGCACGCTAGAAATAAATATATTAAGTCATAAAGTCAAAACCAAAGCTGCACTCAGTCACACATGCACAGGGGCACATGCATGTGCAACCTACATGCAACGATAACTAACTAAACAAAATTAACAATCAAATCCATAATATAATAAATAATTACTGATTTTAAACAACAATAATCCAATACGAACACAATAAAGTTGCAGTAATAGAGTGTTGAATATTTGAGTGATATCACTTGTAAATGTGCTACAGCAATAATGAGCACTAAGAAGCGCGAGTGTGGGTCATCGGGAGAGAGGGGACGGTGCGGTGATGTCGCCGTAATCGCATGCAATAAACCTGGCCCAACATTAATTTAAGCTGTCAGGTCCTTAGCATATATTTATATCATAATACCGTCACCCTCTTAAAGTAATTGCGTAAGTCATTTTTGTCATGATTTGGATTTGGTGTGTTTTTTATTTGACTTTTGTCATGGTTCAGGGTTGTATTTCACAATAGTGTTGTTCCGATACTGATACTGGTATCAGCAGAGGTGCCGATACTACATTATTAAAACAGTGGTATCGGTATCGGTGAGTACTCACAAGTAACATGCCGATACCATTAATTCCAACACTAATATAGGATTTTGGATGCAGCATCTTGTGTCTTGCTCGTGCACGACATTCACTGATATGTGACATGTTCACTGCATGCCGATCTAAGCTATCCTATTGGCCCTTGAATGCTCTGAACCAATAGCAGGACAGCTTTTTCATGTTGAGAAAAAAAAAAAAAAGTATCGGTATGGTATCGGTATCGGCAGATACTGCAAAGTTGGGTGTTGGAATCGGTATCGGGGGCCAAAAATCGGTATCGGAACAACACTAGTTAGTAATAATCCACAAAGAAATGTGCTAATGATGATGAGAGATCTAAAAAAAGAAAACAGGATTAATAATATTATCATTCAAATACCTTTGGCATATGATACATCATTTTTAAATTATACTTTTGACAGCGGGTAAGTATAAAAATTTTTCATGTTTTTAATTTCATTACATGTACTTAAAACCTTGCAGATAATATTGTCACTGTTTTGATGGATTGAGTTTCATTATCGCCATAAAGTAAAATGAATATGAAATCCAAAGTAGAGGTAGACTGGCAATTTTTTTTTTCAGGGCCAATACCAATTATTAGTAGTCAAGGAGGCCAATAACTGATATTTGGCACATTAACCATTTTTTTAGCAGACAGATTTTTTTTATTTTTTTATTTTTTTTAAAGCGGAAAAGGAGGCGGCAATACTGATATAAAAATGCCAAATATCTGTGTTATAAACAGTCTCTTCTGAATCCAAGGTTTTGGAGACATCTCTGGCACTTTTTTCACCTGTACAACGATAAGCAACTTGTTTAATTAATATCCTTTGGACAGCTTGAAGCAAAAGTGCGAATTATTATCTCTGTAAAGATGATTTAGATACAACTCTAGAGTATGCTTGTATATCTTGATGGATGTAAAATCCACCGAGATAAACCTTTCATATTGTAGGGAGACATAAAAATTTACAGTTGTACCTTCACCTGAAATAAGATCCCCCCCCCCCCCCCCCACCCCCCCAAAAACCAAAGTATGTGTGAGTGAGTAAAAAGCTAGCGTTCCACAATGCATCCATCCATCCATCCATTTTCTTGACCGCTTATTCCTCACAAGGGTCGCGGGGGGTGCTGGCGCCCATCTCAGCTGGCTCTGGGCAGTAGGCGGGGGACACCCTGGACTGGTTGCCAACCAATCACAGGGCACACAGAGACGAACAACCATCCACACTCACAAACACACCTTGGGACAATTCAGAGCGCCCAATTAACCTGCCATGCATGTCTTTGGAATGTGGGAGGAGACCGGAGTACCCGGAGAAGACCCACGCGGGCACGGGGAGAAAATGCAAACTCCACCCAGGAAGGTCCGAGCCTGGACTCGAACCGGAGTCCTCAGAACTGGGAGGCGGACGTGCTAACCACTCGTCCACCGCGTTCCACAATGCATATCTTATAATTGATCATTCTCTTCATCCTGCAGTAAAAAGTTGCATGAATCCTCTAGCAGGAGAAAGCCAACACTTGATTGCAAACATTTTAGGACAAGGGTGATTTGCTTTTATTACAAAGCACCCAAGCCAATGCCCAGAGGATTAATTCTGATTAATTGTTAGCCTTAAAACTAATTATCTGGCAGAGTGTGACTGCGGGAAAATGTGCCATCGAGACCCCAATTAGATGTGCCTACCTGATCTGGTAAATAGCACGGCACGATCAGATGGAAGGTGAACATTTCTTCACTTAAAAAATCTTTAAAATAAACCCCTGCACCTTTGAAAAGTTCCTGGGTGGGTGCATGCTGCATCACTCTCTGTTCCTCTTCTTTTAATTCTCCACTTTGTTCCCACTATCATGTGATGACTTGTTCACAGTAGTTGCTAAATTTAGATGGTTCACAGCATGATGTAGCTATATATAGTTTGGGCTATTTAAATCTATTTCATGTGTGTTACGAGAGATTTTGATGCCTCCACTTTCTTGTTTGCTTCAACTGTCCCTATTACTCAGCTTTAGAAATATTTTTAAAGTTGCAACACTGTTTTATGAGCATTGCTGCAAATGGATGTTTAATGAAGGGGATTATGCATGATGTGGTTTCCTCAAATACTTTGATATTGATATACTCCTCGGGTTCTTTCTAGTGTATTTGGTATTGTTGTTGACTCAATACGCTCAGTGAATAACAGTGTCTTTTGCCCCTGTACGTTCTGTGTACAATCCCCATCCAGCAGTCCCTTATTATAGCTCACCTTGTCCTCGTAGGTTGGGCTTGGTGTAGACTCTGTCTTCGTAGATGGGATCGATGTGATGCTCCGGAGACTGCAGCGGTCGCAACTCAGAGCCCAGGTGACTGTGCTGGCTACTGTAAGAACCTCTGGAGCCTGCGGCACACAGCATTCATGAAGGTTATAATCAAAGGCGAAATGATTCGAGTCAACTGAGGACATTGAAGTAAAACTGCACAAGAGGACAATGACATGCAGGAAACATTTTATTGCACCCCTTTGCATTACCCTTTTTGATTACCGTATTTTCACGACTATAAGGCGCACCGCATTATAAGGCGCACCTTCAATGAATGACATATTTTAAAACTTTTTCCATATATAAGGCGCTACAGTAGAGGCCGGGGTTACGTTATGCATCCATTAGATGGTGCTGCGCTAAAGTATATGTCAACAAAACAGTCAGATAGGTCAGTCAAACGTTATTAATAGATTACAAACCAGCTTTCTGACAAAGCCATTCACTCCCAAAATAAATAAACAGCTGTTTTATTATTTTCTCTGTTTTATTATTTTAGGTAAAGTATTAGTATTAGCTAGCGATCCAAGATGGCGGGATCTTCCGAGCATGCACGTCACCGATCGTGCAGGGTCACCGATAGCGTCTTGACAGTGAGACCTGTTGCAGCTCAATATTGATCCATATACAGTATGAGGCGCACTGGATTATAAGGCGCATGGTCAGCTTTTGAAAAAATTGAAGGCTTTTAGGTGCGCCTTATAGTCGTGAAAATACGGTAGTTTATTGTCTGTACTAAGAAAATACATTTTATATAAATACTAAAAAAATAATAGGCCTAAATGTTTTGTTTAGGCCCCCACAAAAATGTCGTCGTTGTCTGCCTAGTTTTTGTGCATTAATCTTGAGAAATTATGGTAATTAAAAGTAAAACAAAAAAAAATATCTTTCTGTGTAAATATAACCTGTTACAACATAAACACCTGCATCTTATAGACCACTGTGACCTACTCTATCTAATTAACGACCATTTTTTTCTCTTTTATAAATTTAGTGGGTGCAGTTTATATTCAGGTATACTCAGTGATCTGGAAATTTCAGTCATTGTTTTTGATAAATGTACACGTTCAAATAATATGTGATCGGCTCTGTCTA
Organism: Festucalex cinctus; assembly: GCF_051991245.1. NCBI lineage: Eukaryota > Metazoa > Chordata > Actinopteri > Syngnathiformes > Syngnathidae > Festucalex > Festucalex cinctus. The sequence continues at coordinate 44,771,935 of NC_135411.1, forward strand.
ATAATTGCTTGTTTTCATACATTTCTATTACAATTTTTGTGCTGCTTGGCAATGAAACTAGAGACCCCTAGGAGGCTATTTGTGGCGAAATCTCTAAATGGACAAAGTCCAACTGTCTATTATGGTCCATATCTCTAGAAGGATTCTGCCGACATACGGACCCCTTTTGCCGGAGCGGGTCACATATATTCACTAAACAGTAACAATAAGGACTTAGCTCTCATAACCTGACATTTGATTGGTCCAATGGAAGTGCCACATGGATTATGAGTCTGAACATAGTTAAGCAATTCATGTTTAAACGTTTCATCAGGCTCCCGTCTAACATTATGCAGGGCACAATTGAGACATGCAGCGCTTCACAAATGTGTTAAACCGCCTGTCATAGAGAAACCCTCAAGCAAGTGCTTTAATGTTCGTCTTCAATTTCATTGAGCTCTCACCGTTTTACCATTTTCAAGAATGAGGAATAGTGTGAAGAATACACTGAATTCACCTTTTTATACCCAAATTTAAGTTGGCTCATTGGGATTCTCTGTCAAGTAAAAAAAAATAATTAAGGGTTATTCGATCCACTGACACTACTATCTTGTTTTTGTTATATGAATGCAAGTAACTATGAGTTCTTCATAATCAAGAAATAGTAATTGACTTTTTCATTTAGTGTTTTTTTTTTTAAACAGTGAATTTGAAAATTCTAGATAAAAGTTACAAACCCCAGGTCCAATTAATGTGCTAATGTGCTAACAAATATGCTGTAATTTTGAATTAGTTGACTGCAACGTGTCACATAAAATAAATGAACTAAGAATAAAAAACGGGGAGAAGGGTGAAGAAAGTTGGAGGAAGTTGGAATGCTAAAAAAACACCTGTTTGGAACATTACACAGGCAGTTTAAGCTGTGTTAGCAAACAGTCCAACAGATTTCGAACAATATTTCTCAACGTACAATTATCTGCAGTGCACAATGTCATAAAAAGGGGCAGATAATCTGTAAAATTGTGACCTTCTCATTATTGTGTAAAGTGTATTTCCACGTGGGCTCAGGAACACTCCAGAAAGCCATTGTCAGTTAACACAGTTCATAGCTACATGTACATATGCAAATTAAAAGCAAAGCAAAAGCCATACAGCATATCAACAACACATAGAAACACCGCTGGCTTTTCTGTGGGCCCTGGTTAGGGCAAATTAGATTCCCCTTCATCTGACAATTAGCATAGATTTTAAACATAGAAGGGCCAAAACATCCCTAATGAAAATTAAAATGCACTAATAAACTAGCCACTAGAGGGTGCTAGAACTGCACAAATGGAAATCAACCTGACTTTTTTTTTTTAACAGATGTGTTGCTTTTAAAATATTGTGACGACGACGATATTGTGACAGTTTTAACATCACGATATCACGATATCGCCCTTATCGTTATATCCCTGGTAGCTGGAGAGTCACTTTTCCTCGTTCACAAATACAGATGACAGCACTTGACACACAAAAACATGAAAAAGGTGATAAAAATCATCTTGACCTCTACCTGCCAGGCTCCCAGGCCTTTTCAGGGTTGCGTTGGCATACAGCTCATGGGAAATCTTGTAGGTTTCTCCTCCGATGTGATGCAGCATGCGCTTGGTGGGCGACAAGGTGGCGTAACTTCCCACGACTGAGCTCAGCTGGTGGATGGGGGATGACGTGTGGTTTCCTCCCGATGGGGCTGCCATGGATAGTGGGGAGGAAGGGCCACCGGCGCCCGGCGGCACCATGTTGATGGGTGATGAGGTGCTGCAAGGACAGCAGGTTGAACATTTCTAGACAGTATTACAGCTTGATGTTATATTAAAATACAACAGTTATTACGCCGTACAGTTCCCCACCACTGCTTACTACAATTGTCCAATGATAAACATTGTTATTACTGTCTCATTAGAATGTACGGCACATCTATGGTTGTAGTGTTGTGTAATGTTCTTTTTAGGCAATGGGGCAGATCAAATGCTTCAGCGTGTGCACTAAACAACCGAGCTTATTCAAATTAGCGAACGGGAACCAACCTGTAGGATTTGGCAAGACGACTCGGGGACTGTTTGGGCGACGACACCCGCTGTAGTGTGGCATAGCTGGGCATGTCGGAGGACGCGGAACCCAGGCGCTGCAGCTTGGTAGGAGATCCCACCACCTGCAGAGGGGAGCTCACGCGCTGAAATAGAGAGGTTGTACTTCATTCAAAGGGAATGTCACTAAGCTTAAATATTAATCTACTCCGTGTAGTCATTACATTCAGAGGGATGAACTGCGCTGGGGACTGACAAGTGGAGGCTCTGATGTGCTACTGCAGATTTATGATGAGCTACCAGAACAAATGATTTTATGCTCCTTCAAAAACTTACATTATTTTAGCATTAGCTAACCAAAAGTAAGCACGTGCGAATCATGCATGATCTACGTGAGCAAATACCATGGTTCCAATTCTGTTATCACATCTGCAGCTTTTGGGACTCATTCAGCCACTTGACACTGAATGAATCTTCCTCTCTTTTCCAGTTGTGTTATGTGCGTGTGTGTGAGTGAGGGCTGCAGGTGTACAGTACATGGAGCGAGAGCAGCTGCATCCACTGCTACAAATACTCAGCCCTGACACCAGATCTTCACCTCTGCCTGCAATTAAATCAGAGACTCAGACCATACTGTATTATTTCCTATAACCTTTTACACCCACTGCCGGGTTATGTGTCTGCACTTGAGTTCAGTTATTTTCTTCTGGCTTCGAAGCATACAGCAAGTGACTTAAACAAGTTGAGCAGTTGATAGTAGTCATGATGTGGTCCAACATTCATCGTTTTTGGCCCATCATGAGCCAAGTTGTGGTTACCCTGCCAGAACTAGCACTGGCCTTGATTTAAAAACAACACTTAGCAAAATTCATAATGATGAAAAGTGGAGCACTTTGTTTTGATTCAGTGGGATTGCGATTCAATATGGGAAGGATCAGTTCGAGAGGGTATGATGCTATGAGTTTCTTTCATTTTACATACATATCAATGAACTTGTCTGTACTGTAAATGTGCCATTCCCAACAAAGATATCTCTCTCTCTAAAAAAAAAAAATAAAAATAAATTAAAAAAAAAAAAAAAAAAAAAAGGCATTTCTTCTCGTAGAACATTTCGATTTAATTCAGTGCACTGCCATGTTCTAAAACAAAACCAATTTTCCAATTCAACTCACTTTTGGTTACAGCCCTATATGTAGGCCTAAACTCGTGGATGAAATAGTGTAGTATGTAGGCTCAGTGGCCAAAATGCACTTGAGTATGTACTGCACATTACTTGGTTTGGTTTGGTTTGGTTTAATCATTTTTTCCTTTCAGACACATTACAGCTTACATCAATCACATCACATCATTTGCAACATTGACATCCAAAAGAAGGGCTTACAGGTAGAAGCCGAAGCTTATTCGAGACCCGTCCCCATCGACCCATTACTATAACGCATCAATCATATACATTATTTAGAGTAGTCATGAATTTTTATCGTTATCCATCCAATACTATCCCAGACGCTGCTCGCTCAGTTCATCTTGACTGTCCGTGTGTAGATTGTGGCTAGTCCCAGTCATTTGGAACTGGTGAGTCGGTCCCCAGACGCCACCAGCAGGCCGACCCCTCCAGGTGAGCAGCCAAGGCAAGCGCAATTCTTCTCTTTCACCAGTAACGTCTTCGCTGACCTCGGATCAGCTTTCACATATGTTGTGGCTTCCAGAAGATTCTGGCTCAGCTCAGCACACCATTGTTGCTAGCACTTTGTAGGTCTTGATGACTCCTGAGAGCTACCCAGCCTATCTCACCCAGCAGAGCGGTCCACGGCAGCTGCATTCCAGGAACCAGACCACCAACCCCCATTGACAGCAGTTTCATTGTAGACACAATACAGCCTTATCATATATCCAAACGGAATTAGAGCCAGGCATTCTGCAACAATGTAGTTAAGAATCCCAATGCATAAATCAACAAGTAGTTAGAATCACGAGCGAGTGCAGGAGCAAGTACAGATGTGTCCGTCCTCAATAGATGCGTCCTTGAAGTTTCAATGAATGGTGGTGATAGAATGTGGACAGATGGGGTAAAAAGAGCAAAAATGTTTGATCAATTTAACTCATTTGCTCCCAATGACGTGTAAATACGTTTTTTTAATGTTGTAAGTGTCCCAAAGACGTATTTATATGTTTTTTTGTGGGGTTTTTTTTATGCTAGAGCATACAGAAGGGTTTGATGCAGCCTCTCAGCTGCAAAGAACGATTGCAGAAATGGTAGTTATTACACAAACGGCCAGCAGGTGGCAGCAGAGCAAAGGAGATCAACCAGGGCCATCTAGAAAAAAGCTAAATTACTTAAAATTTTAAATAGATTTGTGAAAACTGATGAAACTTAGCTGTCTTCTAATGCTAATTGCTGCAAAAACGGAAACAGATAGAAACATACTTTTTTTCCTGATGAAAGAAGAGACTTTAATCTTTCTTTTGGTAGGTTATATAGCAATTGAATACAATATTCTGTGGGCCTTGCAAAATCAGTCAAAATCCAGTAAAACGGCTGGGAGCGAACGGAACTGCTTCTGTGAAAATGGCTGGAAATGAATGTGTTTTAAGAGGATAAAACTAGAAATATGGCAAATAGACATGTTGATGTCATCACATTCATTTATAAAATTTGTCCTGGTGGCCTGGTCGGGCCAGCATCAGTGAACTTTGGGGAAAAGTGTTAATGCTGTTTAGTAAGTTGATTAGTTCAATATCTAACAAACCTCTGATGTTTGAAAGGAACATTATTTAGTTCAGTCATGAGTTGACATGATCATCGATAACAGCAATTTGGCACATATTCAGTGATGGTATAGAAAAATAGAAGAAGAAAACTGTGTTAGTGGTGCAGTTTGTATTGTAAAGTCATGCTCATCAAATTTTGACATATGCAAGGATGCATATTATCAGACATAGCTTCAGTTCAGTTCCTCGCACCAGCCTTGCGTGCAAAAATTTGTGATGCTAAAGGCTTGTTGTTGAAGGCTCTCACAGAATTTGTTGTCAGAGAACCGTTGCTGACAAAATGAAAACGGTAATGTTCTTTAAACGGCGCGCTCACACTAGCAATTCGTAGCGGTCACATTAGACATCTACATTTCAGTTCACTTCACTTGTGGCAGCGCTTTGCCCCGCCCTGCAATAAATATCTAACCGAGATGGGTCGCAAGTAGGATAAATTAGATTTCAGTCAGATATTAATCAAATCCCAGACCTTGCATAAGAAAATGGAATAGAAAAGGAAAGTTGCAGTAATGTGGCATCGTGTCATGAATTGATGTAATGCATCATGTGATAAACTGGGGACGAGTGTAGCTAAGCTAGGAGAGGATCATGTTGAAGCATATGCCATTGCTTTACCTGTGCAGGCAAGGTGGCACAGGAGTAATACATGGATGTTCCAGCAGGTGTAGGCCCCCCCTCACTGGGCATGTGGAAGGCGCTTCCAATGGCCTGTTGAGCAAATGAATCTCTGTGGGACTGGGAGGGGGAGTCTGTCCCCATCAATTGGGCAGCTGCCCGGCTGCACGTCACCTGGTGTAGAGAAAAATGACTTGAATATTGTGTGGCGGGATTGAAACATTCATTGTAGTATTTGCGTACCTGGTTGTAGCTGTGAACAGCCCCGCCAACATGCCCGCTGCGACCCGTGACAACTTCACCAAGGGCCATTGCTTGGTTACTATGGTAACCGGCCGCTGCATAGGCATCCTGGTTGTTGAGCTGCAGAGCGCTATGAGAGAGAAGTCCTTGTCCTGAAGGGCGAAAGGCAAACGATAAAGCGGAAAGTGAATAACATCAAGACAGAATCACTTGAATTTGAATAAATATGTCATGACTAGACATTAAAGTAGTGTTTGTTCTTCTCGTTTCCATGCAGGGGAAAGAGACAGCTGAATTAGACAGAAGTGATTACTGAGCTCAAGTGTCATGAGTTGAAAGAAACTTTTGATCATTGTTGAAATCCACTTCAAGTCTTGGCTTATCTGCTGCCATGTTGCTTTTATATAAGTGTTCTCAGACGTGTGTGTGTGTGTGTGTTTTTTTTTTAAAATTGTTATCTTTCTAAAACTGACTGTGTAAAGATGTATTCTGTATGCCCTTCAAGGCGTTTTGTAACCTAGTTTATGTCCCACGTTTTCTGCAATGTATTTTTTTTTCTTTTTGGGAAAAGAGCTACTACAACAAATGTACCAAGACTGAAAGCTAGTATGAAATAAAACAATTTGGCAAACAGTACTCTTTTTTTTTTTTTTTTTTTTTTTTTTTTCCTCAAGACAACCATTTGCTTTTTATCTACTATGTTATTCTAGCCTCTAATGCTCTGTGACCCTAAAAAGTTCCTGACCTCCTTTTAAAACATTCTTTTTCTAGCTTCACTTTCATCCTCTCTGCGGCTATCTTATTTGACTATGCCCCACCTGCCGTTGTGCTTTCTGCTCCAATTCACTGCAAAATCGGCAGCAGGTATATATTATATGTAGAGAAGAGTATGACATGTTGCAAAAGGCTCTCTTACACTTTTCATCAGCAAATTTGTGAGTAAATTAAGACAGGTTGATCATATTTCAGTAATTGTACTTTTTGTCAAATGTGCGTGCCATGACATTCTTTTCATGTAAAATAGGCTGAGAAAAAGTTGGGAAACACTGAATTAAAAGACATTTCCAAATAGCTGATAACTGCTGTGTAATTCATGACATTCCCAAGGAGGATTCAGTCAGTCATCTGTCAGACATCAGAATCATTTCAGTCAATGAATTTGCCTCTCAGCAAACTCAAGTGAACTATTATTTTCACAGCTACCAGATTCCTCTCGACAATGCCTCAGTGCAATCACGATAAGTCAGGTGGCTGTAATTTAGGTCTATTTTTTACAGTTTGTCATTAAACCTTACAAATGTTTAGAAATCACTTTGAAGCAAAAAATAAATAAATAAATCTTTACAATTTATGTTCCTTTGTGGGATGTGCACACATATATGACACACATTCTTTTTCTTCCAGGTATAGTCTAATTCATGTTTTGGATGCAAAAGTTGTCTTGTGATCTGTACACCAGAATGTTGTCTCTGCCACCACTGAAACAAACATTGTATGTATGTGTACATGTGCCATACTTCATAATATCATTCCAGACCACCATCTAATCTAAAGGGACAGTTCGACTCTACATCAGCAATTATGTCCAAGACAATATGGATAATTACGAATCATATACTGTAGAACGCACAAAATCAATCTTTTCTCTAGTAAACAGGAAAATAAACATTTACTCAAAGCTTCTTAATTGTAAAGCCTGCATTTCCCCAGACATATCATAAAGTTGAAATTGAACTTTAATGAATCATCAGAGGAGGAAAGATGCAGCTTTTGCAAGAGCAAAAGCTTCCCCATTACTCTTATTAGCTGTTCAATTTTTCATGTGTCCTTGATTAATTCAGTTTGGGGATGATAGTAATGATGTATCCCATCAAGGGTTTTTAATTATAGACATATGTTACTCTTTTAAAAAAAAACAAAAAACAAGATGTCTACTGTATAGGATTAGAAAGAGGTATTGGACAACAAATTATGCAATCTGTTTCTAACTGTAAATGTAATTTAGCCCACCACAATACAAGTTAGAGAATTATGTTATCAACTTTTAAAATTCAGAATGAGACTTACGGCCTTTTTCAGGTCATGCCATAGCAAAATGATTCAGATCTTTATTTTTTTCAGCCATTCACAAGTTGACTTGCAGGTGTGCTTTAGATCGTTGTCCTGCTGAAGAACACAAGTAGCACTTCGGCTTGAGCGGTTGCAAACTGATGGCTAAACATCCTCAGTCAAGATTTTTTGGTAAAAGCAGAATTCATTTATCTATAAATCACAGCAGGCCAACCAGGTCCTGAAGAACCACCAGACCAACACAATACCACTATCATGTTAGACTGTTGTTCTTTTTCTAAAATTCTCTATTACATTTACAGACGTTCTAACGACACACATCTTCCAAAAAGAAGAACTTTGTCTCATTAGTTCATAGAATATTTTCCCACAAGTATTAGGAATCTTTCGGATTAAGTCTATGGTAAGACAAGCTTTTATGTTATTTTTCGGTCAAAAGTTGTTTTGTCCTTTGAACTGTGCTATGGATGTCATTTTTACCCAGTCTTATTGTTAAGTCATGAACACTAACCTTCACTTTGCAATAACAAGCCTGGTTAATTTTGGATGGATGGATGGATGGATGGATGGATGGATGGATGGATGGATGGATGGATGGATGGATGGATGGATGGATGGATTTGATGGATGGATGGATGGATGGATGGATGGATGGATGGATGGATGGATGGATGGATGGATGGATTTGATGGATGGATGGATGGATGGATGGATTTGATGGATGGATGGATGGACGATTGAAGGGATGTTTTTGTTTTCTTTTCTGTGTTGTGTGGTAGCTGAAATAAATAAATAAATAAATAAATAAATAAATAAATAAATAAATGAATGAATGAATGAATGAATGAATGAATGAATGAATCATTCATTCATTCATTCATTCATTCATTCATTCACTGAAGTGTGGGAGGCCAGCAGTTCTTTAGGTGTTATCCTGAATTGAGAAGAAGATTCACAATTGTTCCATACTTTCTCCATTTGTGGATATTGGCTCTCACCTTGGTTCAATGGGTCCTTAAGCATAAGGAAAACATGTCCGGACTTATGTCAGTTTACTTATTTATTTATTTCCTGTTCTTGAATTTCTTTGGATCGCTGGCATTTTGTTGCAACTTTCTAATCTTTTGACTGACTTATTTTTTTCAGATTGGTTCCATTTGGGTTTGGAGTTAATCAGGTTTGGGTGTGGTCAGTGAAAATGAACTCAACTTCCCCCCGGAAATTAATTTCTATTAGTTAATTTCTGATTTAGCAAGGGGGGCAAGTAGTTATTCACACAGGACGAAATAATTGAATATTTTTTTCCTGAATAAATACAAAGACCATTTAAAAACTGTATTTTGTGTTTATTTTGGTTGTCTTTATCTGACATTTGTTTGAAGATCGTACATATTAAAGTGGGGAAAACGATGCAAATACTGTGAGAATTTGAGAAGAGGGCAAATACTTTTTCATGGCACTGATGTAGCACAATTTGGACTTGCACAACATTTTTGGAAAGATATGCTTTTAACATTACATAAAAATCTCGAGCACATACTGTTGGAGACGTCGTCCATGACATACAAAAAAATAAAATAAAATGGAAAGCAGCATCCTAGAAGGGATCATGGTTTTAATCTGATGTTTCACTCATGTATGAATATAAATGAAAAATAAATAAATAAATAAATAATAATAATAATAATAATAATAATAATAATAATAATAATAATAATAATAATTGTATGGAGCATCAATGGAAGCTAACTGAAATGGAGTCACTCTAGAAATGCATTTTGGCAACATGTGGCTTGGGCAAAGTGAAAAGCCACTATTAAATACAGTGAAAGGTTCCTGTAGGAGTGAGTGGACATGCATTATTTAAAATGCAATATTAAGCCAAAGGGAGCTGGCTGCTTACTAGGTCAAGCCTTCTTGTCTAATATATAGACTCATATTGGGTCAACAGCCACTAATGCTATTTACACAGTGAAAGATTTGGTGCCTCAGCTGAATTCACTCAACCTGTGTTGCCGTGTACAGAGTCAGGGAATGTTGTTTTGTATGCCACTTTGGTGGTGTTTCATATAGTAGTGGATCCTTCGGGGGATGGGCGAACCTCATAAATATATTATCACTGAGATGGCAAACAGTGAAGGCTCTACTGAACCCACCTAATGTGAGTGAGTGGGAGAAAGTGGAAGGAGCAGGGAAAGATATTTAAGTGAAGGTAATGGAGTGTAATAAATTTGTTTCTTGTTGTGCATTTTAATATCTTTGCAGATTTGAATGGACACACTTGCCCTTCTCCTTCCAAGGATGAGGATCACGAACATGCATGTGTTGTGGATGGTACTGATTCCTTCATCTCTTTTTTTAAAAGGAGCTCACAGCACACGCACACTCGCACGTGCAAACACAAAACCTGAGTGTCTTTCCTTCCACATCATAGCCAACATTCTCTATTGACACATTTTAATATTTCATAAGTTGTCTATTTTCAGATACCCTTTAGAGGGTAGTCAACAGCACAGAGCACACACACACAAAAACACGCAGATGTGTGCACGCCACGGTATGCACGGTCCCAAATAACTGCAGAGGACAAACTCACACAGATTAACATGCACACTGCAGAGCTCGCATCAAGCATGAAGACCAAGTTTACTCTGCCGCGTTGCTGCACTAATCTGCTCAGCAGCCAGACTGTTGGAGAGGATTTCTGCTTTGAGTGTCTTCTCTTGCCGTACTGGATGTGTGTATGGGGGGGGGGACTGAGTATTTGTTTGCCTGTGTCATGCAAACCAAAATTCTCAACTGGAAGCAAAGAAAAAAAAAGACAAAAACAAAAGACCCCACTAAAATATATAACATTGGAATCACATCTTGAAAACATCTTAAAAAATAAGAAAAAAAAAGTCAACAATATACCTGATGTTAATTTTAAGTTGTCTGCACATCCACAAAAGATTTGAGACACAAGCCACAGCTACTTGGACTATCAAAAAACAGGATACCACAATCAGATTTCTTTACTGGCGCACCCTGCACACTTTCAACCCTTGAAAACGAATGTGTACAAAATGAATTGTTTTTTCCATAATGTATTTTCAAAGCTAAATCTTTGATAAATACATTTTCATTATACATATATCATTTAAGAGCAAATAGGATTTTTACAGGGGATGTTCCATACCACTTTTTGTCAGACCAATACCAGTATGAGGAGTCAACTGTTGAGTGGTCACTGATACTCATACCAAATACCAATACCACTAGTATATAATCCCCCCCCCCCCCGCCCCCCCCCCCCCACACACACACACACACCACCACCACCAAAAAAAAACAAAAATCATGTCTGGTAAATTCAAAGAAAAACCTATTGTATCCCGATATAGCCTTTTTCTTTAAAATCGCATGCCATTAATGGCAATTTTGTATTCTTCTAATTTGTAGTTCTTGATCATAAAAGGGCCACAAGAGGGCGGACTATCCCGGTATTGGCACCATTGCAAGTACAATCCATCCATCCATCCATTTTCTTAACCAATACCTTAAAATAAGGCTGGTATCGATACCGATACCTGGTATGGGTACTCTACCATCCCTAATTTTTATTTGTCTTCATTAATGAGCTGGGAGAACACTTCCTAGTGATGGGGTATATTTTCAGATTTTAACTTTTAAATGGTAACAAAGATGCTCTTGGCCGACAAAGGCTGACAAATCAAACAGACCAATTATTCCTAGTCATTAATGATTATGATTTCATTTGGAGCCAGAGAGGTTTATATAACATATTTTAAAAATGGATGCTATAATAGAACATGATTACAATCGGTAGTGGTAAGGGAGAATTGTATTCAGCAAGACTACCCTTGAAGGCACCGAAGCCAGTCAAGTCGGAAAAGTAACACAAATAAGTAAAGGATCATACAAAGTGCTGAATGGCAAATATTCAGATTAGAAAGATTTGACAGATCTGTAGTTTTATGGCTCTTGGGCATCATATATCATGAACTGTGAACAGGAAGTTGCAAAAAAAAAAAGAAAAAAAGATGCCAACAAACACTTTTGGAGATAATAAAATAGCTCTTAGACAACACTAAATCCTGCTTGCCTTATTTCTCAAAGTGTGATGTTGATGGGAAGAAATCCAATAAGAGCAATATAATGCAAATAATAAATTCAAAACTGATAGCACCTACAGCATATTAATAAACGTAAACATGATCCTTTTGGCAAATAAGATTATTTTACGAGTCTAGTGGATGCACTTTTGCACTGGACAACTTTCAACCTCTTTTCTTAAATGTAATATAACATGTCTGATTTTGCAGGCTTAAGTGTCCTTGAGTTGTACGTACGTAGAAACACTTCATGCATTCGTCTGTTATGTATACCTGTACACTGTAAATTTATTGCTGTATATGTGTGCACCTCTTTGTACAGTGAGCAGCAGGCCAGCTGACACCTCGGTGAGGATGGATTAGCATATCAAACTCTTGGAACGAGTCTGCATGCCTCCCGACAGCTTCCTCACTCCCATGGGGTGGACTGAAGCAAAGACATGGGTATGATATCCGTGACTGAAGGGGGTGGGGGTGGGTGGTGTAGGGGTGTAGAGTGTAGCACAGAGGCAATAGGGAATTCCTCTGGATCTCACAAAGCGCTCGGAGAAACAATCGCATTGCACTGTGGGATGACAACAACCTTTGAAGCTCTGTTTAGCTTTCAATATTTTGAAAGAAGTGAAAATACTATAGGAACAGCTGCTCCGGATATTAAGGGAATATTTTAAATGCAGAATTTTGAAATATTTACACTTGTTTTCTTAAAATCTTATCAAGTCATGTGTAGCCAAAAAAGCACTGAATGATCCACTTTATCCTGTGTGGCCTTCGAATCTAATGCCTTCCATTTTCTGTCTTCGATTTTCTCAGCTAAATGGAAAGACCACAACACACTTCTAGTGACACGGAGCAACAAGCACATCATGACAGCCAGGCTACATCAAAGCAAAGCCATGAGCAGGTTGAATATGAGACGCAAGGTCAGCTAAGCAACCTCAGTCAAGCCCATAATATGCAACACGTGCATAAATTACAAAGTTAGCCTGCCACGTCATTTTGCCGCATTTTGGGTAAAAATAAAATGCTCTTTTAAAAAAAGTGTTTTCCCAAGCATAAAATAGGACCAACCTTTTGAACCACATCTCTCATTTCTCTAAGAATGTCCATGAAGTTTTGCTATTTGTACGTTTTGTTTTGAGAAATGCAGTTATTGTTTTGGAAATGTCAATCCTGATCTGAGAAATGTACCAAAGCGACTGAGGAAAAAGTGTAATGAAATCATCATATGTTAATCATCTTAATGGTCTTACGATCTCCCGTAGTGGAGTCCTGCGAGTCCAAGATGCCTGATTCCTGGAGTGATCTGATACAAGAGTCCACCAATTCCAGGCCTGTTGTCAGCTCCTCCTCTATGTCCTTCTGTCCATCTGCTTGTACAGAGAATGATAGAACATATTAAGCTAGAAATTCATGAAGCGCCTCTCACTGGTCAACATTCAACAAGGAAACATGAGTAATTCATCCATCCATCCATTTTCTTGACGGCGTATTCCTCACAAGGGTCGCGGGAGGTGCTGGAGCCTATCTCAGCTGGGTCTGGGCAGTAGGCGGGGTACACTCTGAACTGGCTGCCAGCCAATCGCAGACGTGAGTAATTCTGCAAGAATTAATTGTAGCGCCCATTCGTCCATGTTAGGTTTGTTTGTTAGCCACGGCGTCGGTGCTGGCTTCCTGGTTTCGTCACAGTTGCATGTCCCGCCCCAAACACAATGTGACGTGATTGGTCCGAACCCCCAGTGGTTCGGATCGGTGGAAATCAACTAGATGTATTCTCCGCAGTTTGTAAACTTACAAATACGCGAGAATTCATCTTGCCAGAGCAAGGTTAGCAAGCAGTACCTTCTTAAACATATCACGTAACTTCTTGTTATCTCTCGTGTGTCCCAAAGTTCAAGAAATTGAGACACCACATTTAAAATTAAGGCTTCCTCCATTGTCCTCATGTAAATAAATCTGCCAAAATGTCACAGCATCAGTCCGTGTCATGGTTTGTGTTGGGTTTTGTTGTTTGTTTGTTTGTTCCGGGGTTGCTTTTGTTATGGATCAGGTTTGGTTTGTGTTTGTTGTTTTTGTTCATGTTTCCTTGAGTCAGTCATGTTCTGTGTTTTTGAGTTGTTGTTCTTATGTCATCCCCTAGTCTTAGTCTAAGCATTGTTTTGTCCACGTGTTGCCTGCCCTTCCTCATGTAACTGCCAATCAGCTCCCCCCTTGTGTCTTGCCCAGCTGTGTCTAATCATTGTCAATTAGTGTGTGTGTGTGTGTGTGTGTGTAGGTGTATTTGGTTCCTTGTGTCCTCGCTGTCCTTTGTCGGTTCATTGTTATTTTATCCGTGTCATGCTGGCGAGTTTTTGCCTTGCTGTATTTGTCACATCCTGTATCCCGCGCCTGTGAGTCCTGCCTGTTTTAGTTTTCAACTAGTACGTGTATTCCCAGCTTTGGTTTGTACTTTTTGTCTTGTGTTGTACTTTGTTTGTTTTATGTTAAAATAAAATCATGATTAAGAGCACACCTGCCACGCCTGGCTTTGCCTCCCCACACTTGGGTCCACAACTTCCCTCAAACCCTGACACTCCGCCAGTCACTCTCCTATTGGAGAGACCTCTCTGATGTCACAGCAAGGCCGCTCTCCAATAAGAACATTTAATTTAAAATGCTTTGCTGTCGCACCACCCAGCATTCTATCTTACATTCTCCATCCTGTGGTTCCCTCCCCTCACCATGAACACAATGACTGGGTTTGACAATGGTATGGTCTGCCCAGCTAAGTGCAGTGTGAAAAGAGCTTTGCATAGATTGGGCACTCGGGATGAGATACATCATTTTGTTATTTTATTTTTATTTATTTATTTATTTATTTATTTTTTGATGAGATAGATCAAACAAAACATTGTGTTTATGCGGTTGCTGGCTTCACCAAAAAACAACAACAACAAAAAAAAATATAAATTTTCTGTATCTGTGCCATATAATTTTTATTTTTTTAGTTTTCTTCCACGAACATTTCCAATTCCACCACTTCAAACTTCATTTTGCACTTCTTGTGGTACCATATGTTTATGGTGACAATCAGCAGAGGTGTCAGAATTAATCATTCAATCGAACTAATCAATTATTAAATGAATTGACTATTGTAATAATCAAGTAAACGTTTGGATACATTTTTTTTTTTAATCTTAAAATTATCCAAATCCTCTGATTTCAACCTCACAACATTCTCTGCTATTCATGAAAACAAGATGATTATATTTTATGTTTAATTAAAAAAAAGACTAATAACTGAATCAGTTTCAAAATTTCAAGATTGGTTAGTAAAGAACCAACTCCTTATATGCGACATTGCTTCATTGTTATTTTTTCATCCCTAAAACTATAACAAATCACAAAAATAATTGGTTAATAAACAATAATTGTGAAAAAAAAAATAAAAAAAAATTGGCATTTAAATGCAAAATGAAAATTTATCAGATGATTTGATTATTAGATGGAATAATGTCTAAAATATTTTGGTTGAAAATTACTTTTACACATGTTGCCAACAGTGTACACTATTTGCTAGCGTTGAACACACAAGTTAGCACCTGCTTTTTGGCACCTAATAAATCAGACCCAAAGAGTGGAGCTTGAGTCAAGGGGGAAATATAATTAATGAGCCTGCAACAAATCTTGTGACATTGATGTCTACAGGTTAGCCTTGCCTTGGCAGCCATGAGGACAAATCCATCTAAACGGGTCCTAGGAGCAACATTAGTCTCTTATTGTGAGAGAGGGAGACAAATGGTAATAGAAAAGGTTTTAGTGAGTGGATTATGGAGGACAGTTTTATTGGCTACAGTTGCACAGCAATGACACTGGGCGAAACCAATGCCATTGTTGTCTGCACTGTTACATGCTGACTTTACAAATCCATTTCCTTTACTTAAACCTATTTTATTCAGAGGATGGGTTTGTCACGCTAGGAATTATGACAAGATCAAAAGGCCTAATTGGAGTGTGAAAGTCTTTCATGATTTCTCACCAAGGAATGTAATCAACATTTCAGGCGGCTGCATTGACACCATTTGTACAGCAGAGGACTAAGTAGTGATTTGGAAAGCATTGATGAGTTGCCTTCAGGTCATAATCTTGGCGCATCCTGTCGAGTCATTACATGTCAAAGCTCAATTGAACTGAACCATGTGCCAAGCATGAGCTACGTTTGAAATTAAAATTGTAAGTTTAGAGTGACATCATCATGATTTAAAACTATATGCTTGCATGGTTTTTACTTAGCCTTCAGTCAGAAATACAGAACTAGCAGTGAGAAGAATTTTTCTTCATTCTGTGCTTGCACATGCAGAGCCCACAAGACCTTTTCTACAGCAGCAATCATGTTTCTTGTACAGAATTGAATCTGAACAATGCGGGGGGAAAACGTGATGCAGTATGCACAGTCAGCACAGAGCTGTGGCAGAATCCATACAATGGTGCACTAGATTAAATTTATGATGGGATTTTAGTGGATGGATTTACTACCTTGGTTGTTCCAGCGAAATTTCTCCTCTGCTGAGCTGCAAGGGGGAAAAAAATGACAGAAAGCAAACAAGGTTAGAACTATTGTCATAAGAAAAGAAAACACACACAATTTATTGTGTTTATTGTCTCTGCTAGCCCCCTTTCCAAAACACTCTAACAATAAAGTCGCCAGCTTCGTATTGTAGAAAATAGACTGCATCTATTACAGGGCCGGCCCTAGGTGATTTGGTGCCCTAGGCAAAAGTGTAGATTGCAGGCACCCACCCCCCACGGCTAAAAAATATAAGTGAAATATAAATAATATATATATAAATAAATATATATAAATAAATATATATAAATAAATATATATATATATATATATATATATATATATATATATATATATATATATATATATATATAATATGTATAAATATCGGTGGCACGGTAGTCGAGTGGTTAGCACGTCCGCTTCCCAGTTCTGAGGTCTCCGGTTCGAGTCCTGGCTCGGACCTTCCTGGGTGGAGTTTGCATGTTCTCCCCGTGCCCGCGTGGGTCTTCTCCGGGTACTCCGGTCTCCTCCCACATTCCAAAGACATGCATGGCAGGTTAATTGGGCGCTCTGAATTGTCCCTGGGTGTGTGTGTGAGTGTGGATGGTTGTTCGTCTCTGTGTGCCCTGCGATTGGCTGGCAACCAGTCCAGGGTGTCCACCGCCTACTGCCCAGAGCCAGCTGAGATAGGCGCCAGCAGCCCCCGCGACCCTTGTGAGGAATAAGCGGTTAAGAAAATGGATGGATGGATTGATGGATGTATGAATATATATAAATAAAAGAAAAACGTGTTTTATACTTACACTAAAGTGAAATGGGAGAAAAAATATATATGGTATATGTTTCTTGTCCGGACAAAAAACATTTAATTTTTTTTCTCCCATGTCACTTTAGGGGCTACGTAGATTAAAAAAAAAAAAAAAAAAAAAAAAAAAAAGGTAATAAAAAAATAAATATAAATACAGAGGTGGGCATTCCATCAGTACTGACGGAAGGTCCGTCAATGACGGATGCCCTTTTTGTTGACAATTGACGGGAAACTTTGAAAAATTGACAAACTTGATGGAAGGGGGTTTTCATCTGTCATTGTAACCGTTAATCCGTCACTATTATATCATATATATTTGCTGTCTAACATATTTTATTTTAGAAAACATGAGTAGAGTAAATATTGTCTTCTTTTTTTTCTTTTTTTGCCCTGCAATTTGCTGCCTCCTCCCCTAGCCAAAAGCAACTTCCTTGTTCCTGTTCTATTAGTTCTAAGAGTTACGGTTTACAATTGAGCTGACAAATGACAGAGAATTGAAAATGATTTTTCAAACTGAAGTACAATCGACTGTTGTCAAGACAACAAAGGTGTTCCTTACATGTTCTATTTTCTGGTAAAGGTCACTTCATTTATAGAGCGCTTTTCCACCTTACAAGGCCCTCAAAGGACTTTACATTTTGACTACCCATTCACCTACTGATGACGCAGCATCAGCAGCAATTGGGGGTTTAGGATCTTGCTCAAGGACACTTCAACATGGTCACAATGGCACGGGATGGGATCGAACCCACAACCTCTGGTTTGGGAGATGACCACCATTCCACTGAGCCATGCTGCCCCAAATGACATCCACAATTTGTGTCATTGTCCAAGTGTTACTGAGACTAGGGCAGCCATTTTGATTCAGGGTTGGACTATACCATTCACTCTATAACATCTTTGCAGGTATTTCAGTCAAGAGCCAAAGACATTTTACACCGCCACCCATCTTAATCAATTCAACTACATGTAAAGCTCTATGTTCAATTTCATCTACTTTGAACGTAATGAGAGAAAATGAAATTCTCTCGAAAGTTGCAAACACGTCAATATTAGCATGACCCGGTAGTAAAGCATAAAGACATCACGGACCCCAGGCACAAAGCAATATTGCTAATTTGATTTCAACAAATCAGTCAGCATGTCATCACATGAACATGAAAAACACAAGCAACTTGCAAAGCCCTTTTCTGGGGGAATTCAATGTTGATGCTTGATACAGTTAGAGCCACATTGTAGTGTTCCTGTGTAACCCTTTGAGACAGCTGGCTTTATTTCTGATATTTTCACATTGCGTCTGTGACACTGTTTGGAATGAAAGTGACTTCAAGTGAATAGCATTTGTTTGTGTCTTGTCAGTGCCCGGTCAACATGACTGTGTTCCTTCTTTTTTTTAGGCAGACACTTTCCTGCCAGTTGTCTGCCCTGTGCCTCTTGCCTCTGTTATTGCTGAATAAATGTAAGAATGCTGCTTTTGTTTTGTCTTCCTGGTTCAGATTTCTTTAAATGTTGACAGTGGTTCTGTTTATATTCAGCTCCTCCAATGTTGCTGTCGCCTCTTAGCAGCCTCCCTGACCAGTTTTGTTCTTGTCTTTACATCAGTTTTGGGGGACGTCCACTGTTGCCTCGGAAATTTTGTGTACCTTTCTGATGGCTGCTAACTTTCAACGAGATCTCTCTGACACTGCCGAAGCTGGTTGCATACCAAGACCTGTAAAATGTGACTACAAAAATGTCAGGAAATGCCTACTCTAACAGCGGGACTTGAATTGGGGTTAATCAGGGGCATGTTAAATGGTAGTAGGTGTGTGCTGACTCCCATTTAACATGCGTCTGAATTTGATTGGTTAATTCTGAGCACAGCCTCTAGTAGAAAGAGAGTGTGCACACGTTTGCAATATCGTCTCAGTTGTTTATTTTTATTTGCCTTGTAAAAATGTTTTGGGTTTTTTTTTCCAATTGAGTTGTGCAGGTTATATGCCCTAACTTCATGTTGGAAAAGGTTTTGCATGGGTGTGTAGAGTTTTAATATACATTGTATAAAACATACAGTACTTCAAAGATAAGTGTGCAGGTTGGTTGCCTGTTACATCTCCACCAACCTTTTGTCTTTACTTGACCTTTTTTTTAAACACTTCTAAGTTTTGCATCAGAGCCTATATTTGTAATTTAGGTCATATACAATGTATGTTCATTGTGTATATTTCCAAATGGATTTGGAAATGTATGCGAATTTCAATTATTTTTCTAGATTATAGAAAGTTGTAAAAAGTACATTGATTGATTGATTGATTGATTGATTGATCGAATGTGATCTGTAAATTTCATGTGTAAATCAAAACATTGATTTGTTAATATTGTTGAAATCACACTTGTATTTGTTAAGAAATTTCAAATTGCTCATATGATTTTAAACAAGTTTTGCAATAAGACAGTAATCAATGTATGTGAATATTTTCCAAATGTGCTTAGAACTATTGACACCAAAAAGGAGAGATTTTTAGAATAGCCTTTTTTTCTCTAGTATTTTAGGCCACAAATATACGGTCTGGCCTGCTTAATATCAAATTGGGGTGAATATGGCCTGTTTGCTCAAATGACACCCCTGCTTAAATTGTCTATAGGAAGTGTGGATGCCTGTTTGGCTCTGCCCTGCAATTGGTTGATGACCAGTTCAGGGTGTACGCCACCTCTCACTCAATGCCATCTGAGCAATGCTCGAGCTCACCCACGAGCCTCGTGGGAATAAGGACGTGTGTGTGTATATGTGCATATACAGGGTGAAACCCCATGAATTGCCCCAAAGTCAGCACCTCCAGGTCACAATCGAGTCGACTAGGGGTGTTAAAAAAAAATCGATTCGGCGATATATCGCGATACTACATCGCGCGATTCTCGAATCGATTCAATAATTGTCAAAATCGATTTTTTTTTTTTTTTATTTATTTATTTATTTATTTATTTTTTTTAAGGATTCACACCTTAAGCATGGAAGAATGTTATATGAACGGAACATTAAGCCTTAATATTTTATTTCAATGCTGTTCAAACATGAAACAAATTACAACCTCTATAAGACTGAAATTTCAGATAAATAAATAATACATTTTCATATAAATCTTACACTCTACAAGCTTACTGATTAGTATCTTCTAAATTTGAATGAAAAAAAATCGCAACAATCGACTTATAAATTCGTATCGGGATTAATCGGTATCGAATCGAATCGTGACCTGTGAATCGTGATACGAATCGAATCGTCAGGTACTAGGAAATTCACACCCCTAGAGTCGACCATAATTAGGATAAGCATTATAGAAAATGGATAGATGGGTAATATATATTCCTTTTCCAGGACATTCTCATCATTCTGCAACACCTTATTAACCTTTTGGCCCACCAAATACACTTCAAGCGCGATGTGCCACTATAATTACTGGGCTGAGAAAAAACTAATTGACACTGTGATCAACGCTGCTGCAGCATTGCATACACCACTAATGATATATTGCTTGTGCATTTGTGCACACAGGGTACCTATCAACCCAATCTAATTGTATTTATTGTGCAATCCGCCTCTCTTACATTGTAGTTGCACACTGGACTGTTAATTGCAACGGCACAATGCTGGATTTGTTGTTAGTGCCACCAAAAAAATGAACTAAAGAAATGTGGAACTGGATGTGTGTAGAAGTGAATATGAATCAAGCAGCAATTCGGGACGGTGTTCTGAATGTTTCATCTAATTTGTACTTATAAAATGGTAAGAAACTGCCAACAGCAGCCACTTTTGATACTCGCGTGAGTTTACAAGCGACGTAGGCATTAAAAACAGGATGAAGCAGTGCATGTAATTGTTGTTTTCTAATAAACATGAAAAATAACTGAGCTGACCATTAACTTCAAAACTGAAAGGTTACCACACAATTTACTATTAGCTGGATTAGTATGGCGCTATTCCAAGTTAATAATGAGTGTCGTTAAAAAACAAAAACAAAAAGTTATGCCTCTGTTTAAGTTAATTTTACTGCTCCATTATTGCCCAACCAAAAGTCCTACAATTGGGTAATCACAAAAGAAGTAGAATGTTCAGAAGAAAAGGCATAGGTGATAGAATGCAACCAAACATTGAAACTTAGAGTATGTAATGTATCAGTTACTTTCAGACAATACAATGATATGTAGTTGGATTTAAAAAAAATAAAATAAACAAATCATGATGTGCATTAACTTATGCCTTGAAAAAAAATAACATGGGTATTCTGTTCTTTCAAATTATGACAGTAAAAAATATGCGTGTGTTGGGAGTGTCACTAACCTCTTGTCAGAGGTTCTGTTTGAAAGGGTTTTGAGGAAAAAGAACAAAATTTGCAACAACAAAAAAGATGCTGGAGACAGTGACATGGACAGAACGAGCAGAAAAGACAAAAAGAGGAAGAGCCAGAAAATGGGAATTTTCAGCGAAACAAAGAGAACCCGGCTAAATCCAATGAGGCTTAAAAGAAAGGATGCCAGATAAAGCAATGAAAATCATGTTATTTTACCCACCCAATATACACATGCTGAACTCAGTCTGTGGTGTATAATCCATCTATTACTGTGCCTGCATAGTATCTCTTATCAGTGCTGACCACAATGGCCAGCCCTCATGTCAACAGAGCGGCGAGATTATAGGGCCACCGACGGAGCAAAAAGCACACAGAAAAGAAAGAAAAGATCCTGATAGATCTTGTGAACTATCAGCAATAATGTTACCACTGACAATGTCACTGCTTGGATTTGGATTTAAAGCCAAAGTCTCATTGTGGTTCATTTACTCTGAACTGCTTTTTAGATACAAAGCAGCCCACAATCAAAGGCTGGACAAATAATCATTTTTATTTGTAAGGAGAATAACATCGTGATTAAGACATAGTTTCCAAACAAAGCCAGATTGACATGAAATGAGACATGTTATACACCAATACAATGAGAAACTTCACTGGTCTAGTAATTGTCGAGTCACCACACTCAGCCAACAAAAGCTGCAAACTGACCATAACGACATAGACTCAGCCTATGCAATTGTGGTGACAGTGGTAATATCGCTCACTCCACAACTCTCCTGCTACCACTTTAGATGCTATAAGATGGGGTGAACTGTGAAAATTCTGTCATATCCCATTTCCACTTCATGGCCTTCAAGTACATCATGTTCACTCTGGCGAGCTGGGGAATGCCGGCCTGTCACGGGATATAAAGGACGGAACTCAACTAAGTGCAGAGAGTCTGAGAGGTATAAACCCGACCCATGATAGGAATGTCAGCAGCGGTTGCGACTCTGGCGTGTCGGATAATTAAAGCAGGCAGTACCCATAATGCCACTGCATGTGATGCACATCCTCAGCATCTTAAATACATCTCTGATCACCCTCTGAGAAGGACAGCAGCTGCAAACATTTGTCACTTATGGTTCGAGAGTGAACGCGCTGAAGTTGAAAGTTGTATTGAATAGCTGAAGGGGGTAATTTGAACTGAGAACAGGAATAAAGCAGCTTTTAAGCTGACACTCTATTAAGTGATAGATTGAGAATGGAGCAAGTGAATTGCAATACAGATTCCTAGCAGGATTGGATAGACCTGATTGTCTCCGACACATTCAATGCTTTAAGATGGCCATGCTAAAGATGAGCTTGATTCAGGGACGAAAGTATGCAGCAGAAACCCATTACAAAGTAGAAATTCAGTTAAACAGGTGTTTTCAGACACAAGCAATCATGAACATACTACAGTACTGAAAAGGGCCAAAGCATAAAATTCAAATTGCCTTTGGAGGGAGTTAATTCGACCTTTAAACCCACGAAGATGAAAGGCCCGGTTCTTCTCACAAATGCTGTTATGGAGCTTTTAATTAGAGTGGGAGGAGGTGGATAGAAGACCCCAGTGTACGCTGAAATTATATGCTTTATTTGGCCTCACCTGAACTTTAGCTAATTGCCCATTATGTTGGAACGACAGCTAATTGTAGATGACACTTTATGTATAGTCCTGCTGTATGCCATACTTCAAGAGATGAGATCATTAAACCGATGGAAAATGTCAACATCTTTGGAAGAAGTGCTGAACTTGCTGGAATGGGAACAGAAACACGAATCCTTCTTTCTAGGTGGTCAAGCCTGAGGAGAGCGATAGGCGATATCGGATGTGGGCACGTCAATGAAATTTGATCATCCCTCATTCAGCAATCGTCAACAATCAGGACAGCCGTACGTCATCGTCCATCTATCAATATTATTTCAACCAGGCTTTTGTCAATACTGCTGCGCACGGCCAACCAACGCTACACTTCCTCTTTTTAGGAACCCTTAGCTATTCAATAACCTGCTCGATGTAAAATGGCACAGTGGCACACTGAAGGACCCCTTAGCTGTCTAACTACATTGCCTGATGTAAAATAAAGGAACTGAGCATTAAACTAATGCTTGCACAATAGTGCATTAACGAATTTACCACAGGAGGAGAACATCATCACGGTCTGTAGTCACCCGAGCTCGACAACTTTGTTCAACTTGTGACAAAATTACAAAGATTAATTGCAAGTGAAATACGAACATAATTTTATTTAGCTACCATTTACCCATTAAAACTTCCTTTTCTTAATTACAGCACAAATATTCATTTTTTTTCTCTCCCAGTTATGGACTTCCTAGAAAAGGTGGTTTGAGAAATGTTTGTTTTTTAAAACATTTTTGTAGACATTAAATTGATGTTGAATGAAGTTGGGTTTATGTCTCTCAAACACTTTGCTTTCTTTTTGCTTACATGTTAGTTTCCTGTGGAGCCTGGCTTCATTTTTACACCTTATGAACACGAGCCCCTTGTATTATTAAGAGTTATTTGTCAACATTTATCAACATATGACATTTGCATTGTGTGTCGCAGCACACAGCACTTAAACCTTCTTCCATTGAGTAAGCCAAGCACAGGAGTAAAGTTAAAGAATTGCTTTCCTTTTTCTGTTTGTCATTTGATTATTTAATATTTTGGTCCTAGAAGTGGTTAATCCGCCCACATTATCAGAACAAATGTTCAGCGAGCGCAATAGACAGAGACTGGGAGCGATAGAAGCAGAAATCTCCTGTGACTCACAAAATTGGTGTCAGTGTGAGGCGGCCATTTTGACTTGAAGCCAGAAGTTAAATGAGATGCGAGCAGGACATGTTGTTTTTTTTGTATGAAAATAACACATCCCTCTATGAATGGCCAAGGGACATTGGGTGACCTGGAGATTACATATACCGTATTTTCCGCACTATAAGGTGCACCGCATTATAAGGCGCACCTTCAATGAATGACATAGTTTAAAACTTTTTTTCATATATAAGGGGCTACAGTAGAGGCTGGGGTTACGTTATTCATCCATTAGATGGTGCTGCGCTAAAGGGAATGCCAACAAAACAGATAGGTCAGTCAAACTTTTTTAATAGAATACAAACCAGCTTTCTGACAACTCCATTCACTCCCAAAATGAATAAACCGCTGTTTTATTATTTTCTCTGAGCTAAAGTATTAGTATTAGCTAGCGATCCAACATGGCGGGATCTTCTGCCGATCGTGCAGGGTCACCGATAGCGTTTTGACAGCGAGACATGTTGCGGCTCAATAATGATCCATATATAAGGCGCACTGGATTATAAGGCGCATGGTCAGCTTTTGAAAAAATTGAAGTCTTTTAGGTGCGCCTTATAGTGCGGAAAATACGGTACATATATATATGGAGAGAGAGAGAGAGAGAGAGAGAGAGAGAGAGAGAGAGAGAGAGAGAGAGAGAGAGAGAGAGAGAGAGAGAGAGAGATTGTATTGATATAGAGACGGTATTTGTCAGGGGAGATATACCTTACAATAACTTATTGTTTATTACTTTCTGTTCAAAGTTTTATCTAAAATTGTCAAGTGTGATAATCTTGAAGTCACTCCACATTCGTACTACACTACTTCTACAATTCCCCATGCCCTCTATTCAGCAACATGTTTTCATGTGGATAATTTAATACACATGTACACATCAAATTCTGCAGCATAGCAAGCATAGCACATCTTTGCACTTGTTGCACACACCCACTATACAGCATAAAGCCGGGGCAGTGAGCCAGGTCGCCTTATTTGTATTGATTGGGTCCAGCCAGACTGCCCAAAAACATGGCAGACTTCCAGAGCGAAATTAAAGAAAACATCATTTTAGAGCCAAAATGGCCACCTGTCAATGCTTGCTGCAGCTGACACACAGGTGTGCCCAGATTTGAATTTAGCATAATAGCATTAACATAATTAAACACATTATTATTTTCCTGTTTACAATCAAATTGAGTGGTGTATTGCTTCCTATCCTCTCTCATACAACTGTGTAACTGAATTGGCATCCAATATTGGAATGATATCATCTCCCAGTAGATATTGTCAAGATGTTTCGCGATGTAGCTGGAGATGGGCAAAATAAAATAATATATAAAATGGACCAGTCTTGGCACACGGGCAACAGTTTGGCAAGGCAATTTGATTTGTATAGCACATTTCATACACCAGGCAACTCAATGTGCTTTACACAAGGAAAGACAACACAGCATCACCAAACACATTAGTTAACATTCAGAGCAAAGAAGAGAAAACAAAAGTAGGTTACAAAATGTAAAAACATTTAGCTTAAGGAAGTTTAAAATAATAATAAAAAAATAATAATTAAAAGGAAAACACATGATTAATTAAAGGTGTTTAAAAGTCCTTAAACGATTGAGAAAAAAAAGCAACATTTTCAACCCTACACTCGGGGCTGACTTCACTTCTGTTGGCAGCCTATTCCATCTGTGTGCAGCATAACAGCTAAATGCAGCTTCACCATGTTTGCTTCGAACTCTGGGTTCCACTAATTGGCCCAAGTCTGTCGATCTCAGAGCCCTGCTGGGTTTGTACTCAATCAGCATTTCTTGAATATATTCAGGACCCAAACCATTCAGTGATTGATAGACCAGTAGCAGAATTTTGAAATCTATTCTACAGCAGACTGGGAGCCAGTGTAAAAAGCCTTAAGGACTGGAGTGATATGTTCTGATCTCTTTGATTTGGCCGGAACTCGAGCTGCAGCGTTCTGAATGAGCTGCAATTGTCTGAAGTCAGAAGTTAAGCTCCATATTATACTGGCTGGGTTTTAAGTTAATGTGCATTCTTTGTTGAATGTGTATCTTTTGGCTACAAATCACAAGAATGTGCCAAAAGATAAGACATTTTGAAAGAGACATTTATGAAAAATATACACTAATTATTTTCTTTGAATTATTCATTATTATTACCAGACAATTCTGAGCAATCAAAAGGATCATCTGTACTGAAGTATTTGTGGCCCCACACTTTTATGGCCTTTTCCAAGATTGAACAAGATCAGGTGTTGACATTGTAATATGACCGCAAGCCACAATTCACTTCATACAGTTCAGTGCACAGATGAACAGCCTATCCATTGTGTATGTGAAGCATGCTACCATATGGTAGACGTACCCAAATTGAAAAAAAAATGATTTCCTTCTCTATGTTTTTGTTTAGGTCAGCACTTGTCTTCATCCCAACAATACAAAGACAGCTGGTCGAAAAGGCCTCAAAGTCATTCATTGTGAGGGACAATTTGCTGTAATGTAGCCATTTATTACCTTTTTGTTTATGTGTAAATTTGTTTTTCAAGCAGCCCAATTCATGTGGCTTGCGTATGGGCAATGGCGACAAGGTGGCTAGAAACAGCGCGTGCAACTCAGTCCTTTGCGTGTATGTACAGGATTCCAAAGATCAACTCAAAATATGGAAGGTGAATATGAATAATTTTCAACCTAACTGTATGTTATGTTACGGAGCCCGGTAGGGGACATCACAAAAATATTTAAGATTGCAAAATATAACACAATACTTTGCAATATAACGAAATCCTATTATTTTGTTATATTGCAATGCTATTGCGTTATATTGAAATAACTTGGGTTTTAATGCAATAATTTGCGATATAACACAAAGCTATTGCATTTTAACGCAATTATTTTTGCAAAACATATGGGCAGATGCCCGACTTCCGGGTTTCCACACATCAGCCCCAGTTCCGGCCACTGCCACTTGTACCCCCACCCACGTGCTCCCGCCGATGGGCGTGAAGTGCATCAGACAATTGAGACAGCCACACTACTAGGGGCACAAAGTTGAAAGTGCAAGTATTGGGACGACCCACATGTCGCAAACCGGAACCGGAATCAAAGTTGATGTGCAAAAACCCACAAGTCGGAAGTCCCGCCTCCTCCGTGGCATATACCCTGTCAAGACGCGATCGATGACCCCTGCATGATCAGTGACCCGCATGCGCATTAGATCGGCCATCTTGGAGCGCCAACTACGGCAACCACAGTAGAACAAATACCGTTATAAGCCTGCGTGATAGTGCGTGTTCGGAAAAACATGATACAACAGGAAAAAAAATTGGATTATTGATGTATTTACTAAGTGACTTTTATTCCTATGAGATGAACATTTTACTTTTGACCTCATTACATTATAGTGAGTCTGCATTGTTATACTTTACAGTAAATCTGCAGTATGTGTGTGTGCTTTAAATGACTCCCCCCTGCCACACCCACCCTCAACCACTATGCTATGATATTGGCCACACATTGTTCTAAAGACAATAAAAATAAACCATACCCATGCTCACAGTAAATTATAATTACAGTATATAAAGTCTTTCCAATAAGACGCTATATTTGTTGTGGGGCGAATCGGTGAGAACTCTTTGGACGCGTGTCGTTGCCACAAAAAACAAAACCCATGTTCGGTCGTGTGGTCAAAAACAATTTAATCCAATAAAGTCCAATCCTTGTCCAATAATGTCCAAAGGACAACACGGTCCTTTTCGCATACCGACAATAGTTAAAAAAATAAAATAAAATATTTGCCTCCAAGGTACACACACACCTGACGCTCATTACCATGATTTCATTTAATCCTTGGGGCACATGCGCCACCATGCAGTCAAACTCAGAAATCAGATGAAGAGCAGAAAAACAAAGAACACTTTAATAGGGTTCCAACACAGTATGTGTCAAAATCTACCTTTCGTACAATTTAAAATATAAACAAAAACAAACGTGCACATGTCCTGTACCTTTCGCAATGCCTGTTTCATTTTGCATGAGTGAACGTGTTTGGACCTCTGTAGGTGCCGTAGTTAGCGATCCAAGATGGCCGATCTTCTGCGCATGCGGGTCACAAATCGTGCAGGGGTCACCGATCGCATCTTGATATACCCCATTGCGAAATAAGGCAAATTGTTTGTGAAAGAACGAGAAATTCCACTTCTGGGTCATCAGCAAACATTAGCAAAAGCAAGTTCTCTATCATCAACACCACGATTGTTTTGTTAATTTGCTTTTAGTTAATTAAACATTTACTTCATACCTCATCGCTTTGCATGCAGTATGTCATCGCCTCGGACATTTCTAAATCATAAAAGTCTCTCCAAACCATCATCCATGTTCCTGCCAGCGACGCTTACACTTAAATCAATGACCCGAAAGTGGAAATCTTTCGTTCCCTTCCAAAAGTAACATTGCGTTGTTTTACAATACATAATTACATTTATTTTATTATTATATGTATATATTCACCAAAAGTGAATTAACAAAGCAATCGTTGCGTTAATGATAGACAAATTTGTTGCAAATAACCCGGAAGTGGACACTGTTGTTCTCTCGCACACAATGGGGTATATGCCACGGAAGAGGCGGGACATGATTTTGCACATTAGTTTGTTTCCGGTCCGGGTTGCGAACGCACAACCGAGGGGCACAAAGTCGGAAGCACAAGTATTTTTGACGCAGCCCACACGTCGCAAACCGAACCGGAAGCAAACTGATGTGCAAAAACAGTCCCGCCTCTTCCGTGGCATATACCCCATTTGCGTTATTTCGCAATATATTTTGCAAAAGTCATTGCGTTAAAACGCAATAGTTTTGCGTTATAATGCAAATTATTGCGTTAAAACGCAATAGTTATTTCAATATAGTATTCAATAGTTTTGCAATATAACGCAATAGGATTGCGTTATATTTAGTGTTGTTCCGATACCGATACTGGTATCGGCAGAGGTGCCGATCCTGCATTAAAACAGTGGTATCGGTATTGGTCACAGGTAACATGCCGATACCATTAATTCCAAAGCTAATATAGGATTTTGGATGCAGCATCTTGTGTCTTGCTTGTGCACGACATTCACTGATATGTCACATGTTCACTGCATGCCAATCTAAGATATCCGATTGGCCCTTGAATGCTCTGAACCAATGGCAGGACAGCTTTTTCATGTTGAGGGAAAAAAACCTTAGGTATCGGTATCGGTATGGTATCGGTATTGGCCGATACTGCGAAGCTGGGTATCGGAATCGGTATCGGGTGCCACAAAACGATATTGGAACAACACTAGTTATATTGCAAAACTATTGAATTAGTTTTAGTACTGTGTTATATTACAATCATACATATATTCATGACGCCCCCTCCATATTACGTGAAATCTAATTATTTATTATTTAATATATTTTTTTATATTAGCTAAAGCTTTGATAGATATGGTGTTGTACTACTCTATTACAGTATGTAACAGTGTACATTAGTGAGTACCACAATAATAATAATAATAACAACAACAATAATAATAAGAATAATAATAATGATGATGATGATAATCATAATAACAAAAACAGTATGTTTTGCCTTCTAAGGAAGCCAAGTAATTGATTAGAAATCAAGTGATGTTTTACTTTGGCAAGGTGACCACCACTAAAGTGCTTACATAGGAAAAACCTCACTCCATTCGTCTTCTATACTGTCACGGTATAGAAAGCAGGAAGGTTTCCTAGATACTGTCGCAGATGACTTGGGCCAAAAATGAAAAACAAAACAAAACGTCCATTTCAGTGACACAAGTCAATCAACATAAAATGAATGTATTAATTCATAAATGATTAAAATGTGGTTAATTACTAGTATAATATTGGGACTGATGTGCAGGGTTTGTGTTGATATCTCACTGAAAGTTTGCAAAGTGAATGTTATAGGTTGCAAGGTTTATAGACCCTTCCAGCTGACGTCACTGCTTAGCTCCCGCGGAGCCTCCCGGAGGGCAAACATCCCATAACAAATGAACGTAGAGAACTTGATTTTCGGTGAGCGTTTTCCTTAAAAGGTGGGAAATATGTCAAGTGTCACAAAAAAACGTCCCGAGTAGGACACTACATTACTGCGAATCATTGAAACCAGTTGTTTGAAGCCGCTAGCTACCAAAGAAAAAAGTTACATCGTAGTTTCACGCTAGGCACCGTGCTAGTTTTTTACTCCTCACTGTCTTTCGCGGGGTTTAGAATCGCTGCTGGCAGCCGAAAGAATGCTTTCTTGCTTTCTTCTCTCTTTGAGCCATTAGAGCATCCGTTGGCTGCGCACAACTTCACCAGAGCATTGGTCGCTGATTTATCAACTCTTTGACCTATTTTCTAGCTCACACTGATTGTTTTCTAATTCACTCGCATTGACGCCCTGACCATCACCGCTAGGGGCGGACTTCAACATGACGTCACACTGGAAGGGTCGATTGATTCATTGTCCTTTCATTTGAACAAATACATTTAAATATATGGTACTGTTGGAGTAAATTCAGAAATGCTCAAGAATTCAGTTTACTGTCCAAACAATGTTTCCAAGAACAAGGATATTTATGAACAGTAAATGTGGTCTTTATAAGACACGATAAGCGAAATTAGCTGCCATAAGATTCTATTATGTCTATTTGGTTGCCGAATGTTTACTTTTTCTCTGTTGAGGGAAAACGTTAAGTCTCCCAATAATCCTGTCAAAGCAGAGGATTGCACTGTATGCTTTAAGTGGCGATAACGTCCGTTATGTTATGGATGTTGCATTTAGGCTTGCGTACTTTTGAGGGGGCCTCCCTCAGGTCAACATAAAAATACAGCACATATACGCATTGTTAAAATGTGCTTGTGAGGCTGAGATCAAAATTCCTCAATGTGTTTGTGTGTTTGCACATGAGCTGACTGCTTCAGTAATCTAAGATTGTTTTTAAGGAACGAGGGACAGTCACTGCTATGTGGCGATGAAAACTATCCACAAAAGCACACAAAATGAGACAGATCCAGATATTAGGCTTCTTGAGAGGCTTCTTTATCTTGTTAGTGTCTTTGTCTTTTTCTTTCCGTTTTTGTTACCTTCACGCATCCTTCATTCTGTTTTTGGAGAGGTTATGTTGCATCTTAGCTGAGGCTCACTTTTATGGAGTTAACAGCTTCTTCCCATGCTTGCCAAAGTTTACTCAAGGTCTACGGCAGGACTGTCACTAGTCAGTGGTCACTCAATGAGCGTTTGACACACATTTCTCTCCATTCTCTTTACTTTTATTTCTCACGCTGAGAAAAAGTATCTGTCACCAAGATGGAAACTCTAATTTACAATTCAATTTCTAATTAATGTATTTAATTTGACAAGTGTAGCTTTTGTGTCAAGCGGTCACGTGACGGCACACTCAGCCAGTAGCGGAATGCGCAATGGCCGCGGGACGCGCAGACACACTGGGCTGGTGAATGCTTGTCACAGGTGTGTTGTTGTTTTGCTTAAAATAATACCAAATGATTTAAAAAAAACCTGGATGCAACTAATGTCGAACTGAAGGGGCCGAATGCCGAGTGAGTGAAACGGAGCCAATTACAGGATGATTAAATTACGGAGTTGCTGAGTTGTGTTTACATCACTTTCCCCCCCCATTGTTTGAATCGATTAGCCTATCCAGTAATGTAGGACCGCAGTCAAGCCTCTCCATTCATTTGAATGTGTCAGCCTTGCCTATAATAGCTGTTACCTCTCTGTTGTGTTGTGTGTGTCGTGATATTTCTCTGAATATGATTCATCAAGTGAAATGCCATTAAAGTTGTATGATGCAACTTTAGACTCAAATTGGAGTGTTAAAATAACCATATTTGTACCTGTTTTTTAAGAATTGTACAATGGCACAATGACTGCTGCCCCTATTTTCCTGTAAAGTGAAATAATGGTGGAACGTTTGTTTGGGCTGGACTCTTTAAATTTTGTTATGAGCATGACGTCATGCGCGTTCACGCTATTAGTCGCTAGTGTCCCCGCTAACTCTCGTGATTGTTCATACAACTTTACGGACCGGACAGCTTATTCAAGATGGATTTGAAGACGACTGCACCCGATAGCTACGTCTCAATCACATGTAGAGACTCCACGGAAGACAAATTGAGGAGTAAAGTCCAGTCTGGTGCAACAAAAATGTCAAAATAACCACTTTTGGACCAGCGACGCGGGAGGACGCGGATAAATATAGGAGCAGCGGATGACTGTAGAGCACTTTAGCGAGTCAACAAAAAGTGAGCACCACCGACTACTTCCACTTCTTTCCTGTTCTATGCAGCCGTGGCACTATTTTGTCTTTTTTTTTAGGTACGCAATAGCACTTTCACTTTTTTAGTGGCAATCGCGCCCTCCGCGCCGTCCCACACACTTTTGTTCCGCTGCACGCGAAGTCCATTGACTACAATCCAAACGCACCACCACCCCAAACCGCTTTTGGTGTGAACGCAGCATGAGTTCGGAGACATTAGCAAAGCCGACTTGATTAAATAGTTGGCTCACTGGCTTTGTACTTGTGCTTGATTAAATTAAAAAATAAGTATATATTAGCAACGTAGTAGTATACTCAATTTCATCGGATTCACGGGAATGCGATTTTATCGTTTGTAATGTTAGGTAAGCTTTTGTCACTCAAAATGACTTTCACATACAAAGTAACTTGAAGATTAATGTGTTTCTTACCAGTCTGTAGACATTATTAAGCCTATGAAAAAGGTGTTGCGCTCCGTGTTGACGTTTGTTCACTTAACTTGGAGGTTTGCTCGTACCCGAGAAGTTGTGCACGCCCCTGGCCGTGTGCACGTCATTCCGCATTTCGCCAGAGGGGTCTCAAATGTGCAAAAACTCTGAATCCTGCGTCCTGCGCCTTTAAAGTGACATACTGTAATGTCAAATGTACTGTACACATACAGTACATATTGCTTAATTGAAGAATGTAAATCATGTCAATAAGATCTCACCTGTGATACCAATCTATACCTGCTGTAGCAAAAATGCTTGTTTTGTTTTTTTTAACTAATATTAATATCATATTGACATGCTAATAAGCACAGTCTGATTATGGAGTTGTGCCTTCATTACATAATTCTAGACTCCGAGTAGCAGACCTTAAAGCAAAGCAAGCATAATTATGTACGGTAATCTGAAAATGCTGTTTAGATGCAGCATAAGGCTAATATTTATGTTGTTTTCCCTAGACAAAATGAACATTTTTAAAACACTAATTAGTTAAAAATAACTGGCATTTTACTTAGCATTCCACTTCCGCAGCCCAGTAGAGGTTGTGACCTTTTACTGAAACGGTCTGAATGTTGAACACACACAGCATCGATTCGTTACATCCATTTCAGAACAATGACATTTAAAGAGAAGGATGCAATGTGACTCCAGATGATGATGCCCTTTCATTGATGGGTAGAGACCAGAAAACTCCAAATGAATAACAAACCTTATCTACGCATCAAATAGCCCCCCCCCCCCAAAAAAAAAAAATAGTAATACAGACAAAAAAAAAATGCAAATAAATCAAAAAACAAAATAAACATTATATAAATAAAAGATGTGCGTGGTGATTGTGTTGTTGCTGACTGAGCTGGACAGTCTTTGACATGTCAAATGTATTTGTTCATCACAGCTCAGTTAGCTAGAGGCAACTTCATGTTGTTATTTATTTATTTTACCACACAAGTGTTGTTTTGGAAGGCTGGAGGTTCTCTTCTCTGACCCATTATTTTTTCCGCCTTCTGAAAAAGGATGCTTTTTCTGCTTTTTGTGCAATGTTTGACTTTGACTTGCCCAAAACAGACCTTATTGGTAGATAAGTAGCTGGAAATGTGAGGTTTCTTACTCGTGGCAAATAAAAAGGTACTATTAAAATAAAAAAATAAAAAGCTGTAAAGCAAGAAACCATGCTACACTGAGCGTCCAACACTTTTTTTTGGGTGCTTTTGGGTCGGCTGACATGAACTCTGGTGCCATTGCTTTGATAGTGCATCTTATTTGGTCAAGCGAGAATGCTCACATGCGAACTCTGCATGGTGTGCACCAAACAAGCAGGGTGAGACCACGTTGAAAAAGGAGAGCTTGCAAGTCAACTGTTGAGCTTCGGTTCACTTGAGCTCAAATGTGAACACTGCACAGCAAAGGCATGTGATTCGAAAACAAGTAAGATCACAAGCTGCTAAAAATGAATTGTTCGAAAGGATTCTTCAAAAAGAGGAAAAGGACAAACAATGAAACAAAGACGAAGAGCCAGCAAGTTCCAAAAAAGAAATCTGCATTTAAGAGTCAATATCAGCAGTCAAGTTTATTGCTCCAGATTATTCTCACGCACCAATCCAGCTCTGCCTAATCCTGTGAGCGGCATGTGCAACACTGTTCTTTGCACTTATGTATCGAGTACAAGCAGAGGTAAACCTATTTTGCCACATGTAAACTAGGGGTGGGAATCTCTGACATGAGGCCGATTCGATATGTATCTCGTTACACAGGTTGCGATTCGATTGAAAAACGATTATCTTTCAGAACAGAATGGTTCGATTAAGTTTGGGAATGATGCAATTTTCGATTCAATACGATTCATTTCAATATTCAAAACTTATAGTGACATTTGTTGCTTGTATACATTAATCTTAAAAACACCACAAATTTTTACAGTATCTACAAATGTGTTAAAAAACAACAACAAAAATGTCTTCTATATTTTTATATATTGAATCAATTATTTAAATAGACCGCAACAAAGGGCTGGGCGATATGACTGAAAAATGTATCAGGTTAAATATTTATTAGTCGTTTTTGACAGTTATATATATATTTTTTTTAAATTCAAAATAAGGAACAGGAAAACAAAATGAATTTGAAATATAACCTTTAAAAAGACACCAACACAATTAAACAGAATATGTGCACAGTGTAAAGTTTTTCAGAAACATAAATTTAAGACATGAAACCGACCGTCCAGCCAAAAGAAATATGAAGCCACCACCTTATGGAAAAATAAATCTATCAAACACATTTTAACCACTTAATATATCTAAAAATATTTCCAAAACTACTGCCCTTCCCTTTTTTCAACAATATTTGTTTTTAACTATTTTTGTTTTTCTTTTGCCATCACATCCATTTTTGGTTTATGTATGACGTCTTTTTTTTTTTTTTTTCTTTTTTTTTTTTTTTTTTTTTTTAAATCTGAGACACGATGGTGACCACGGATTCACTACTGTTTATATTTTGTTTTTTGGGCTGTCGTTCATTTTGAGTTTGATGACGTAATTGCGGGCACGTCTCAGTTCCCTGCTGCTCATGCTCGTTGTGTACATTGACAGGGAGCCACAAACTGAGAAATGAGATACTTGCAGTGTGCTTTTAGCTTTGCTGGTGTGTTGGCTGTGGAACATACCTGTGTCGTTTGAATCCATGCATTGGATCGTCACGGGAGTTATTCTTTTTGGCTCGCGCGCAGTACCAACGCCGGCCCGGGACATACAAGTGCACCGAGAACTCGATAGCCATGGGAAATACCGAGATGTACGGCACCGGCTTCTGCTACTGTCTTCAGTTACATGTGGTCACTCGTTGTGACGCACGCGCATGCGCACGCACACTATCCCGTGCCGTGTCACGAGCCCGGCGTTGACAGTGGGCGGCGCCCCCCCAAAAAAGGTGCATAACGTCTTTGCATTATGTTTACAACATCCAGGGAATGAAGCGTCTCTGAGCACTACTTTGCTAGCTCTCTGTCAACACGGAAGTAGCTTGAATAGTGATGCTACTGAAACGTAAACAAAACAAGTAGAGCACGGTGCAGAACTCTTGCTATTGTTATGAAAACCATAAAGCCTCACTCGCAACCGATTCACAGCCACGCAATATCCGGTCCACAGCTTTACAAGAAATGTATCTCAGGATTCCCGGCGGATTTTGTATCGGTTGACGAGTCTGCTACCGAAACGGTCGTTTAGCTCCCCTTGACGATGAACCGGTCGAATCGTTTTTTGTCCCACCTCTAGTGTAAACCAGGGTTTTTCCTATGTAGACAAATTGGAAGCAGCCACCTCCACCTAATTTGCTCGCCGCCTCCACACAGCTGCATCGCTCCAGCTATGTTGATTGAACCATTATGGAGGCGCTATATCAACAGCAGTGCACAGGAAAGACCTGAAGCAACAACCCCAGAAGAAACTGCTTAAAAAACAACAACAACAACAACTTTATTGTACCTAATAAGAAACCGCTCACGGAGGAACCGTTGC
The DNA here is from genome assembly GCF_051991245.1 of Festucalex cinctus. NCBI lineage: Eukaryota > Metazoa > Chordata > Actinopteri > Syngnathiformes > Syngnathidae > Festucalex > Festucalex cinctus. The sequence goes on from NC_135411.1 coordinate 44,808,627, forward strand.
ACACGCCCATTTCTTGGTTGCGAGGCAGAGGTGGCTTTACTCCAGCCATCATCGCCAAAGATAAAAACACAGTATATACAATAAACATAATAGTATTTTACAACTACGCTGAACTATATTTATTTACAATATGTACTAGTGGATAAATTTTTAATGATTGTAGTAAAAACGAAAAACAATCAAATAAAATCGCGGGTCAGCTGGCTTTGGGCAGTAGGCGGGGTACACCCCGGACTGGCTGTCAGCCAATCGCAGATTATTATTATTATTATTATTATTATTGTTATTATTATTATTATTATTATTATTATTATTATTATTATTATTATTATTATTATTATTATTATCATTATTATTATCCATCCATCCATCCATCCATTTTCTTGACCGCTTATTCCTCACAAGGGTCGCGAGGGGTGCTGGCGCCTATCTCAGCTGGCTCTGGGCAGTAGGCGGGGGACACCCTGGACTGGTTGCCAGCCAATCGCAGATGATGATTATTATTATTATTATTATTATTATTATTATTATTATTATTATTATTATTATTGAAACATGGGAGTATTATATGTTGCCTGTAAAAGATGAAAGCGAGTCCGTTAATTTACAGAATACATGGACGTCATGGCACATGGTCAGGATTAAGGATATTTGATACCACTTTTTTCCCTGACCGATACTCAACTCTTGAGTAGTCACTGATACCACTAGTAAATAATATTCCCCACCCAAAAAATGACAGATGATTTTAAAGAAAGACCTTTATACACCAATATATTATTTTTCTTTAACACTGCATGAAAATTTATGGTAATTCCTATAATTTATAATTTCTAGTTCCTGATTGAAAAATGGCTGCCGGATGGTGGCTGATAATGGTATCGGTCACTGTCGTGAGTACTGATACCTTACAATAAGAGTGGTATTGGCACCAATAACTGGTATAGGAAGTCGCCCATCATAGTCAGGATAGTACCACCTCTGGCTCAATTTGAGCCAGGAAAAACCCTGTAAAAAACTGACAGTCGAGCTCCCTGAAAAGTGTCTGGGTAATGACCTCGCTAGATGGCTCGCATTTATTCACCAGACGAGCGCTACATTTACAGCACGTACACAAACACACCGCTCAGCAGTCAGACGAGCATGAGGTCTGACTGTGCCACCATTTACCAGACAAATGTTGCACATATACATGGCCAAAAAAGCAGACTGCCACAGGAGGTGTCTCTGTATGTTTGTGTGCAATATTCTACTTGTACTTAGAACTTGTTCCCCCCAGCGGGGTATTGTCCTTTGGTAAATAATAATCTCTTTTACTAACTGCCCCAGGGCTGCTTGCAGCAACTGTACTAAAAACTGATGTAATCCCATAATGCAACATGATTTCGAACAGTTGTGGCATTCCAGAAGACTGGAATACTGGGGAATTTCTGACCTCTCACCTTTGAACTTCAACTAACGTATGTTTGCAGACCTCACAGAGCTACAGTGCCCACTGATAGATAAATAAAATATGAAATATAGTTATTGTAACATTTGATGTGTTAGTAAGAGTGATGACTGTCACACTAATTCTATTTAAAAACAAGTGCAGTTGTCAGCCATGTGTGATGCTTAGAGGGATGTTCGATGCCTCTTATTTCTAGCCCGATTCGATACCGATACCAAATGCACTTAATACTTTTACTTCTTATGAAAACAATGACATAATTTTTAAGATAGTCCTACATGTCCCAATATAGCGGCTTTCCTTAAAATTGCATGACATTAATGGCCATTTTCTATTCTTTTTATTCTAGCTTCTGATTGTAAAATGTCCACAAGAAGGTGGCCAATACTAGTTTCAATACCTTGAAATAATACCTATTTGTTAATATATTATCATTTTGAGGTCAGCCTTGTAACTTTCTACAATTCTCAAATTGCAGCATTGCAACCACATTCTAAATGCTACTGTGTTTTATTCCTTCAGTGTTTGCCTCTTACACTAGGTATGTAAATAAATAAATAAGCAAGCAAGCAAGCATCTGCAATTGGCTGGCAACCAGTTCAGGGTGTACCCCGCCTACTGCCCGAAGCTGGCTGGGATAGGCTCCAGCACCCCCGCGACCCTTGTGAGGAGTAAGCGGTTAAGTGGATGGATGGATGGATGGATGGATGGATGGATGGATGGATGGATGGATGGATGGATGGATGGATGGATGGATGGATGGATGGATGGATGGATGGATAAGCATGGGGTACGGGCTGTTGCAAGGTATTGTAATTGTTCTGAAAACATAATGGTTAACTTTAATTGAATTTGCTTAACAAATTAATTATAGACCATCCGCTAATGTAAGGCTGCCCTAAATTTGCAGCATTGGCAATTATGAAAATCATTTTGCTTTGTTTCTGAAAGGAATAATACAATGTATAAAATAATACAGTATTTTAAATGATAAAATAGAGTACAGTGTTATCTCATTTATTTTACAGACAACAAAATAGTAAAACATATCATGTATTGATTAAGATATTGAATTATTTAATATTCCTGAGCAGAAATAAATAGCTTTAGTTGTTGAATGTTGTGCTTACTTTTTGGTGCTTCTAAGCCGCAGGTCTCAAACTGCATTCCTCGTGGGCCGCAGTCGTGCATGTTTTAGAGGCTCCTCTCTTCAAACACACCTTGTTCATCAGCAAGCTCTGCAGGAACCTGCTAATGATCCTGATTATATGATTCAGCTATGTTTGAGGAGAGAAACCTCTAAAACATGCACGACTGCGGCTCTCGAGAACTGGAGTTTGAGACCTGTGTTCTAAGCTTTCTATTTGGGTGTGAAAAGGTCAGCTCCGTTTCAAAGTCCTCACTATTGTTTTGCAGAATGTTGTCAACACTCCCTCCATCCTTTTGGTCTGCATGTGAGGTCATGGGTGAGCTGGGGTCTATCCCAGCTGACTTTGGGCGAGAGGTGGGCTACATCGCCCATACAGACAAACCTTAACCTACCATGGAATGTGGGCGTAAGCTGGAGTGCATGAAAACTCCACCCAAGAGGGCCTGAGCCAACATTTCAACCCTCTCAATTGTGAGGCAGATGTGTTCACCACCACTACATAATTCTGCTCCGAGTCATTTAACAAATTAGAAAATGGTGGCTGCAATGTATCACTCACGGCAAGGTCCAAATCATTGCAATATTTTCGGCATACACATTGGAATGTTAACTGCAATTAGCAGCATATGTTCTTTCTGTTATGTGATGAACTGATGAACACACTCACATGCATACACACACTGATGGTTTGTGCCTTTTGAAGTGACAAAACAGCAGCAGATGCTGCGTTAGACAATGTGTGACCTGTGTTGAATGATTAAGGCTGGAAACAAAGGCAGAGCTGAAGGACTCATTAGCACCTCTGAAAGTCTTTATCGTGCAGCACACAGCGGAACTGCAGAACCTCCCACACTCGCTCAGCAGCACTTGACACTCATTCATAGTCACTTTTTTTCTGTTTGACTCGGCCGAATGGACACAGCTCTTTTGTTGACTGGGGAGCTTGGCTTCAATCAAGTTTTCACATTGCAATATGAAATCACACGTGGGTGCTTGCCTCACATACAGAATGGGCAACTCTCGGGAGTAATTTCCTCAGAAATAGAACATGGGGTAGTTTTATTTTTACATAATTTTTTAAACTAGATCATTCTAATAGCTTAGATTACGCTGTTAAGCTTAACTCAGGGCGTCAGTGAAAAAGCAGTCTTGACTTGCGCCGTTTTCTGGTGGTTAAAAATCACACTTGAAAGATTCCGAATGCCCGGTTCTTTTATCTTTAACGCTTGCGATATTATACTAACTGTAACAACCAGAAGACTACATATTCTTAGTTGAACTATTTACTCAATGCCAGAAAGATCGAGTACACAGTTGTGAAACGTTTTCAAATCTGTCCAAAATGGTTTCTACATTTATGCTGTCTTGGCTGCCCACCTACACGGGGGCCGGGTCAGCCCGGACTGTTTCAACTAGATATTTGCACCAGAGTGCAGATAGATAAGCAAGGACAGGTCACAGAAACACAACTCACCTATCTAATCATTAAGACGCCTAATCTAACAGTGATTATATGATTCCCTGGACGGTTACCTGATGACCTCTATGGCCTCTTTAATTACAACTCACATTGTTGTTATTATTGTTTATACCTGGATTGACAGGATATGCGCTGAAAATGCAACAGAATGTCAATGTCATTTAAGATGGAGTTTCCACTGAGAACAAAGAATGGACATGTAATCGGACGTCTGGAAACCACTCAAGATCGCAGAGACTATTTGTTCCCCGTGGTAAGGTGGAATCGGTCAAAATATGGACATCTTAGTACGGTACAGTTGCTCAAAGCAATCCAAACATGATCATGCTCCATCCTTATTGATACTTCAATTTACATTAGCAAGAACATCTTATAAAAGCTTCTAACACCCTCAAACAAATACAGAGCTTATAAAGTGTTCACAATAATTCAATTGCACTATTTAAAAAAGTTAACTTATTTTGACACGAACATAATAGTTGTTTCAAATATTGTCCATACTTTCATGGCAGCCATTTCCTGGAACATTCATCCATCCATTATCCTTATCATTATTGCGAGCCAACTGGAGCCTATCCCAGCTGACTTGGGGCGAGAGGCAGGGTACACCTTGAACTGGTTGCCGGCCAATCACAGGACACATAGAGACAAACAAACGTACACTCACATTCAAACAAATATAGGAAAATAATTCACTACGCAAGATGAACTAGTTCATAGCTCCTGCATATTTCAACCATGAGAAGAGAGGCAGAAAGTGTGAATTCTGCAGAGGGAAAAACAACTTTGTCGCAAATGAGCAAGATGGCAACCAACAATTAGCACATATGCTGCTGGTTGTAAACAATGCTGCTTCAGGTATTTCACTGCCTGTACATTTTTATTTCACACAGAAGTCTCTGTGAATACATGGAGGATCTAAATGTCTGGCGCAGCCAAGCTCATTTATTGATCAGTCTTAGCAAGAGCTTCACACTCTTTATTGGTTCACTTTTCAAACTATGAGAATTACAATGCTGATGAAAGAGTAATTAGTCCATGACGGATGACATTCCTACTCACTTAGCTCATCAAAGTAAGAATAACTGATTGTTCTTATCTATGTGTGTGATGTAAAGAGACTTTAGCCAAAGGATTTTTGACAATGTTACATCGTATTGAGACGAAGACTAAGTACAGGGAGTCCTCGAGTTACGGCTCTGTTCCGTTCCTACGCTGGCGATGTAACCCGAATTACGACTTAAGTCGGACTTCACTGTTAAATGGACGCCTCTAATAATAAGAGTCATGTTTTGACAGGTGTTTTAGGCCTTAATGGGTTAAAGTCGATATTTACATCAAAATACTTTGTACAGTAATTAAAAAAAAAAAAAAAAAAAAAACACATATTTGCGTGACCCGGAAGAGCCGGAACCAATATTTTGTGACAGATGGTAGAGCGGAGCTAATTCAAACTTAAACATGGAAATGTGACGTGCCTGATGGCTCGCCGACCTGCTCAATGTATGTCTGTTGCTGAAGATAACAACACAAATTTACCGTATTTTCCGCACTATAAGGCGCACCTAAAAGCCTTCAATTTTTTCAAAAGCTGACCATGCGCCTTATAATCCAGTGCGCCTTATATATGGATCAATATTGAGCCGCAACAGGTCTCGCTGTCAAGACAGTATCGGCGACCCTGCACGATCGGTGACGCGCATGTGCAGAAGATCCCGCCATCTTGGATCGCGAGCTAATACTAATACTTTACCTCAGAGAAAATAATAAAATGGTTGTTTATTCATTTTGGGAGTGAATGGAGTTGTCAGAAAGCTGGTTTGTAATCTATTAATAAAGTTTGACTGACCTATCTGACTGTTTTGTTGACATTCCCATTAGCGCAGCACCATCTAATGGATCCATAACGTAACCCCAGCCTCTACTGTAGCGCCTTATATATGAAAAAAGTTTTAAAATATGTCATTCATTGAAGGTGCGCCTTATAATGCGGTGCGCCTTATGGTGCGGTGCACCTTATATATGGAAAAAGTTTGAAAATGTGTCATATATCGTTCAAGTGCGGCATGAAAAATCGTCGACTCTTCTACTCCCACACAGTCACAACTTAGAAAGCCGTGCTTCAGAACCGAAAGATGGCACAGTTTGATTTGACGTGTATCGGTGCTCAGTAGTCCATACCGAATCGTTCCATACCACAAAAAGTACCGTTTTTGCTCCCCGTCCCTAAGTTGTTCTGACATTAATTCAGAGTTTCACACTATTGGCCTAGCCCTAACAGTAGGATATATTATTTTTGCAAAATTCATCCATCAGTAATGCAAATTGCATGAGAACAGGCTGCCACCTGACACGGTGTTCTCTCCAATTCAAAATCCAGTGAATTCATTAGAATTGATAATGTGGTGCAGGTTTCAAAACACTGGATTGTGGTCTATATAATATGGTTGAGCATAATATCAACTGGGGCGGCACGGTAGTCGAGTGGTTAGCACATCCGCTTCCCAGTTCTGAGGACTCCGGTTCGAGTCCAGGCTCCGGCCTTCCTGGGTGGAGTTTGCATGTTCTCCCCGTGCCCGCGTGGGTCTTCTCCGGGTACTCCGGTCTCCTCCCACATTCCAAAGACATGCATGGCAGGTTCATTGGGCGCTCCGAATTGTCCTTAGGTGTGCGTGTGAGTGTGGATGGTTGTTCGTCTCTGTGTGCCCTGCGATTGGTTGGCAACCAGTCCAGGGTGTCCCCCGCCTACTGCCCAGAGCCAGCTGAGATAGGCGCCAGCACCCCCCGCGACCCTTGTGAGGAATAAGCGGTCAAGAAAATGGATGGATGGATAATATCAACTGATATTTTTGTTTTGAGAGCCAGGGAAATCCACACTTATTATATTACTGTATGGCACTATATTCATATCAGAGTGTATGATGTGTGCATTGTGGAATTGTGCAGTTGCCAGCAAAAGTGTGATTTTTTTTTTTTTTTTTAGATAAATTCTGGACATGCATCAAACAGAGCTGCTTTAGTGGAACCTGCTGGAAATCCAGTCACCTGCAACAGCACAGATGATACCCAAGCGTGTTCCTAGAAGAGGATCTGATGGATTTGACACACATACAAGCACGCACACACCTGATACTCGTCATGCTTCCAGCCTCAGAGCCAAGCTTGCATCTCTCCAGCTGACTGGCAACAATCTGTCGTTCGGCTTCCAGCTCCCTGGTGAGACGTTCAAACTGCAACTCCTGGAGTGAAAGCAAGAGATGGGATCTGTGTTAGAGTTGTTCTATTTACACTCGCACTGAATTTTATTTTACATCACACATTTATAATTGTTGTGAAATGGATTCTGGTGGGAAAACTCTCCATATTTACCACTTGGATGATAATATTATAAGAGTTTGCAAAACTCTTGAAGAACCAATATGTGTGTTTTACAGATTACTAGGTAGGTGTGGAAAATCTGGGCAAACTTTCACTTTCAAGGAAATGTTTTCAAGTAATGATGAAGTTTGTTTGTTTTTTAAATGAAAGTTTACTTGTTTTTCTTTTTTTAATTCTACTGATTGAGGATGAAGTGTACCAGGCTGAAACACAAAGGCAACCAGCAGCTGATTGTAATTTAAATGTCAGATGCAGAAATCATTATGGCTAATTTAACATAACCAATATGCCCAAATTATGCAAAACACTGACTGGTTGTCAAATTCCCCGAAAGAGCATGTAATGCCTGCAGTGTGCTTAAGATGATGATTTGTATTTGCAAATTGGTTGATGACAGTATAGTGCTGGGATTCCATATTTTTACATAATCAATCTTTACCATGAAGCATGTCAAAATATAGGCAAGATGTACCCTTTACAGACATTTACTTAATAAAGACACACTTTAGTGGGTGCATTCATAAAATCTAATGTCATCCAAGCATTCAGCTTTTCCAAGTTCCAGTGCTGCTTTAATAAGCTGTACTTTTTTCCACTTATTTGTCATTTATTTTGAATGTGATTAAAAAGTTTGATAACCTTGTTATCCACAAATTCACATTAGTCAGTTAGTTTCCTTTTTTAACATATAACTATGAAGAGACCTTTAAGTTTACATACATGGGAAATATGACTAATGCCTATGGATGGACATACCATTATTTTGAAAAGACATTTCAATGCATTTCCTCCACTGCTGAAGATGGCGTATTAGCACAGCTGGAGTTTTTCCCATTTTATTTTTTAATCTTTTCCTCATGCATCCTTTAAATACCCCGAACATTACAAAAATAAATGAATAAATAAAATAAAATAAATAAATGTGGTGAGATACGGGCGGTCACTCTGTAGGACCACACAGAACAATAGAAGCATCTGTAACCTGCCGATTTAACCACTGACAAGAAAGAATACTTTCATGAGATGGCGCTCCATCTTACTGAATGTGAATTGGGAAGTTAACAACCTTGTTTAGTAGTGATCTTCTTACAACATGTTAAGATACATCATTAAGATTTCCATCAACAAAATGTTATTATATAGTAATTCCATCACCCCATATCCCAACACATACAATTCAATTTTCAGGCACCTTGCATCTTCTTCATGATTCCAATAATGTATACTTTTCCAAATAACATCTCCATCAGTGAAGAGTACATAGTAAAAAAGAATTTTCAAAAAAACTTGTAGTTTATGAGGATAAATGTTTTTTTCATTATTAACTCATTTGCTCCCAATAAAGTGTAAATACGTTTTTTTTTAATGTTGTAAGTGTCCCAAAGACGTATTTATACGTTTTGTTTTGTTTTTGTTTTGTTTTTTTTTGTTTTGTTTTATTTTTTTTTATGGTAGAGCATACAGAAGGCTTTGATGCAGCCTCTCAACTGCAAAGAACGGTTGCAGAAATGGTAGTTATTACACAAACGGCCAGCAGGTGGCAGCAGAGCAAAGGAGATCAACCAGGGCCATGTAGAAAAAAAGCTAAATTACTTCGAATTTTAAATAGATTTGTGAAAACTGATGAAACTTAGCTCTCTTCTAACGCTAATTGCTGCAAAACGGAAACAGATAGAAACATACTTTTTTTCCTGATGAAAGAAAATACTTTAATCTTTCTTTTGATAGGTTCCATGCTTTTATAGCAATTGAACCCAATATTCTGTGGACCTTGCAAAATCAGTAAAAATCCAATAAAACAGCCGGGAGCGAACGGGATTGCTTCTGTCAAAATGGCTGGGAGTGAATGAGTTAAATGTTTTTATTGTTCCCATGTACGGAAATTAGTGGGTCACCCTGTACAATAATTATTTTGATCTGTACTAATATGGAAATATCTATATGCATATATCAGGTGGCTAAAATAACAACATGATACACAATGGGCATATATTTCAGTTTAGCTCCTTCATTAGAGAATATTGTGGAGAGAGATGATGATGTATCCCATTTATCTATTGGAGCTTTTGCATCCAAGGCAGCTCGAACCTCTCTTCCATGTTGATACGATATGATTATAATAAATTCTTGCTGGAGTCAACAAAGTAACAGACGGCCCACTTCTTCTGTAATCAAACTGGTCATCTTCTTATTTCTAGTAGCAACTACACACACGTCTATATAAATTTAGGTGTTATTAGCATTCATATATAAATGCAGTTTCCATGTACAACAGGAAAAGAGGTCTAATAACAATGGTAATATTGTATGAAGTTGCCCGTGAGGACTATAAGATGTGGTGGTGTGTCAAACACCATGTCATCTACGTGCAGTTGTACAGAGGAAAATGTGAGAGCACGGCAGACTGATGTTACCATGCTGAACCACACACACGCATCACTTGCAAATCCAGCAAGGGAGACAAGTAGCCTCTTCCCTCTTAATAGCTTTAGCATGATGACACATGAACGTGTTGGCACAACATGGCAAAACAAAACCCTCCTGAAAAGCATCTACTGAACCGATATAGTCAAATAAGATACACAGTCGTACGAAGAAAATGAAAATATTTCAGAATTCAAATGTCATGCAGAGTGGCGACTATCACAGTAATTATTCCATGAATGAGCATTTCAGCAGGTGCAAAAATCAAATAGCCACAGACTGCCAAATGTGCAAGAAAGTTAGAAGACATTCCATCACATGCAGTTCGAACTAACAATCCACAGCATGCGCCTAATTTACATCTTACAAACTACTGCATGAAGGAAAACAGCTTGCTTCCTCCTCTGTGATCTGACACTATTATAACCATCCTCATTAGCTGATGCTTAGAACATTTTTTTTTAAAAAGCACCTACTTCACGGAAATAACCACGGCTGATGAAGGAAAAGATGAAAGGCGTCCTGCTTGTTTGGTACGTCTACCGTCGAGCGCACCGGGCTACCGAAAGGTTAAGCTGAGATGACGCACTGCGTGCATGGACGGTGAGAATTCTGTTGCAAGGCTTTTTGAAAAGCCCAAACAAAAGGCACTGCTCCCTCCTTTCCTCCTTTCCCCCCCTGCCTCTCCAATCTCGGCTGCCTCCAAACGAAGGCCTGACATGAAGACACCTGTTACTGCAGGCTGACAAACACCATGAAAATTTCAAGGGAAAAAAAAAAATTCAGAAAAGTTACAAAGTAAAGCCACGAGGCAGAAGAGGAGTGAGTGAGTCCACATACCTTCACATGGACCATACTTCACAGAGCAGACTTCAGTCTCGCTTTTCTCTTTGCTCCCCTCTGGCCTAAAACATTTCCTCTACTACCTCCAAACATTCGTCTGTCTTGGGTCGAGAGACACAGCCAGAAAGATATGGGCAGAGGGGGAGAGACAGACTACAAGTGTCACTTGAGCCTTCTCTTGGCTTTCTCCATGTCTTTTTATCGCTCCCTCCATGGGGGCCATGGACACACACACACACACACACACACATGCAGTGTTCAGTGAGGCACAAAGGTCCCCATGGCAACGGAGCATTTAGAAGCCCAGTGGCATTATTCATGCAACGTTGCATCACAATGCGCCCTCCCACTGGTCCACCCTGAAAAAAGCCCACTACTCAACAGTCATATCTCTCCCTCTCTCTCTCTCTCTCTCTCTCTCTCTCTCTCTCTCTCTCTCTCTCTCTCTCTCTCTCTCTCTCTCTCTCTCTCTCTCTCTCTCTCTCTCATACAACAATACACCCCTGCTCCACTGAAAAGTGAGGAGGGGCTTGAAGAAGGTGAGGCAAGATGGGGAAAAATATATATATATAAGAAAGGTGGACTCATAACTACACACTCACATGTCCACTGGCAAATTAATTCTATTGCTACTACACAATAGTAAAGTGGATGCAAATTATTCTGAAAGTAAATGCATTCTGTAAGTGGATCCACAGGTCCAAGTCACAGTCATACTTTGATTAATTTTCAACATTGAAAACAAGAACGTTTTTACTTTGCCTTTTGGTGAGGTTCTACGTACAGACTTCAACAGATTTAAAACAATCGCGATGGAATACTGCCTGCTTCTCGATCAAATCTACCAAAATTGTGCTAAGGCTTAGATACACCAATCCATCCAGTCATCCATTTTCTGAGCCGCTTTTCCTCACAATGGTCGCGGTGTTGTTGGAGCCTATCCCAGCTGGCTTTGGGCAGTAGGTGGGGTACACCCTGAACTGGTTGCCAGATAATTGCAGGGCACACATAAACGAACCACCACTCACAATCACACATACATGCACACCTAGGGAGCGCCCAATTAACAGATGTGAAGGTTAAGTGATTGGTTTGAGTTCATTTAGACAGGAAGTTTACTGATAAATGCTACTTTTATTACTATCCCATGGAGGTCTCAGAGAAAGTGGCTGTGCATTTACTCCTCAGAGGCTGTGAGGGGGTGGGTCTGCACTTTATGACGTCATAAAGTGAGAACTCGCTCGTTTTCTTAGGTTGGGAGGGATTGGTGCATGGAGAGCAGAATGACCTAGAATTTCTCATAGAGGGGCGAATGGAGGAAAACACCACTTCAGTCATGTTTTTATTGAGGAATTAGAATTTTAACATAGTTAAAAGCTCCAAAAAGTTGATTTTTCATTTTGTACAAGCTGCACAAGCTGTTTCCAATCAATGGGATCGTAACAATCCCATTGTTTGGAAACAGCTTGTGTTGGAAGAGGGTAACCTGCAAGACCTGAAGTACTCCAGCCCTCGAGGACCGAGTTTGCCCATCCCTGATTTAGAGTGTTCAGTTAACCTGCCAAGCATGTCTTTGGAATGTGGGAGGAAACCAGACTGCCCAGAGAAGACCAACGCAAGCACAGGGAGAACATGCAAACTCCACCCAGGAAGATCGGAACCTGGACTCGATCTCACGTCCTCTGCGCTAGGAGGCGTACGTGCTAACCAGTCATCACCATGCCGCCCTACACCAATCCAATGTCGACCAAATGTGACCAATTCCTACCCCCTGCTGTGTCGGCCCAGACGTCGGCACGTTGCGTAGAAAAATGCCGTAAAAAACACCGCACCAACCCCGACTGTTACGTACCTTCAGCACATGCGCGAGAAGTAATTCCCCTCCATACCATCGGTGGCGGTAGTCATTATTCATAAAGGCAACCGGAAACCTCTTTAAGGGGGCAGGATATAAAAACGGAAACAATGCATACTTTTTTTCTCACGTCCTCCGGCGTGAATGAAACCCTCCGTTTTTTTTGCAGTATCGTATATAAAAGTAAATCCTGCTACAAAACTGCTACATCCAGTCACGTCCCCATGTGATGCCATAGTTTGGCTTTCATACTTTTGTCGGAAAACCTTTTAACGGTAATATCATACAATGCCGGTCTCTCTTGAACCAGAGACGAAGTTATCTTCCCGACATTCTGTCCAGACAGACATTGTACGTTCGAATGCGGAGGGTACAGCAGGGTGCGCAAAATGAGCAAAAAAGCTAACAAACAGTCAATCACAGCGATCAAATGCCCCGGTGGCCGATTCAACATGGCAAATTTGCTGGAAATGCCACCCCCGATGTATTCCAACTTGATCCGACTTTAAGACAGTAATTTATACACTGATCAGACGGCGCATGCCATCGGCCCAACGCTGTCCGACTCCCGACGTCAGATTGGTGTATCTAGGCCTTAGCCACCCTGTGGCCCTGAGCCACCAATTTCACGTGCTTTTTGCGAGTCTAAAATCTTGTCACCAAATTGCGAGCTGCACCACGGGTGTGACAGCCACGTCTGCCCGAACATCCAGGGAGGCAGAATGCGCTCCCAAACACGGTTTACTAGACTTGCCTTGGCATGAAAAGGATGTGCCTGTTTTGATGTTGAGCATGCAGGTGCCTGTGTATAAAAATAGGGCCCAAGAGTTTCAGTTCAAATGCACGTACTTCATTTTTACAGACCAGTTCCAGCGTTTAGGTGGAAAGTATAGAGATATGAGTAGTTTTTCTATTATAGTCTCTTGACATACATTGCAAGTGTTTCAAAAAAATAATCTAACATAACAACTATTTCAAAGTGAAAACTATGTCGTTTACATCCAGATACTTTTTTTTTAAATCACTGCAAATTCACTTGTTTCTCAATCACACCATATTTTCCAACACTAAGCCATCACCCCTTAAAGCGATACAACACTTATTAATAATTTTCCAGTATTGGATTAAGCATTGTGTACAAAGAATAAAAGTACAACTATCTCTGGCATCTTATTCCTTGAATTTTATTTTAAACCGATTAAGTATCCGAATTCGAACGTACCGTGGGGAACGCCATCATCCTGGTCACGTGATCATGATGACATATCCCGTGCGTAACCGGAAGCCGTCTTCGTTCATTTCAATGGGAATTTGCTGACATAATGTGCAAGAAAAAGACGTCTTTGATCCCAAATACTGCTCCAATTCTGCTCAGAGTAAAGTCCTCAACACGTCCGGTTTCATGTCGTTCTGTGTGGGGGTGGGGCGGTGTGGAGGTGGCTGCCCCTAATATGGGCTAAAGCGTGCTTAGCACACGACATGTAGCTTTGCCTAGCAGAGTACAAGCCACCTGGATGTTTACCGTCCACTTCTACTCGCCGGCGGCTGGATCTGCCAGTTTTATCAGGCTTTCGGTTGGAAACAAATCTTTAGGGTGTCCTCCGTGGCTGCACTGCTTTTGAAGAAGTGCTTCTTTGTTGTAAGGCGTAATTCCATCTCTGATGTCCGCCGTGGGACGCGATAATTCCTCGTGAGTGTCTTTGCTGTCATTCATTCCATGTAATTCAATGTGTATTTTACGCACGTGATACATCACGATGATCACGTGACTGACCAAAATCCCCGATACAGTACTTAACGCAAAAATATTCATAAAAACTACTCTAAAATCATAATTGCTCGACATAAATTGCCAATTTTTTCAGGGAAGAGTTGAAATGAAACATTTCACAGAATAGCTGGTAAGTTTTTCCTAAGTCTTGTGTTCCTTTAAGCTCAAATTGACACATCATGTAAAGATGTGGAATTTGCTACCAAATTGTATCACAGTCCAGCTAGATTATTAACTCTTTCTTAGCGTGCTGTGGGTGTTCTGCTAGAATGTCTGAATCATTCTAAATTTCTACAATGCAACCAGCAAGTTCAAAATGTTTACTTTGCCCAGAAAGGAAGTACAAGAAGGCACTTTGGTGTGTGCCAAAAATAGTAAAGAGGAATGTGAATCATAAGACAAGTGAGATTCAAATCAAATTCAACCATGCAAAAATATCCCTACCATGATGCAGTAAGCCTGGTAATTAGAACCCATTGCCTTCCCAACGGGGGTTAGTTCCTCCTGAGACGATTGTCGCACCTCCTACTGAGTCAGACTAAAATGCTGGCTTCTTTTTGTATTTGTTTATGTGACGCGTACTGCTCATCCCTTCACCCACACCAAATAAAATCATCATGACTGGCCAGCAAATACACATGCACATGCAAAGCGCTGGTCAGGCTGTAGTCACATGTTTATTCAAATTGGGATCCGCCCACCTAATGGCTGAACAAAGCACGTGTTGTATATGGCTATTGCCCAATAAGCTAAGTGCTTCAGGTTTATTAAAATAATTGCCACCTGCTTAGGTAAACTGTCCTGCAATGTGTCTAATATTATCTATTTACAAACATGCTGTTTATGTAATAACATAAGGGATATTGCTGAAAATGTCCATTAAATCTGGTGATGATTATGGTAATATTGGTGAGTCATATAACAATTTCTATACAAATACTTGTGCCTCATTCATTCAAGCATGAAATTAGAAAACCAAGTAAATCTTAATATTTAGTCTAGTCATTTTTTCCCCCCTAAGAATCTGTCAAAGTCGTTCTTCGCCCCAGTTTCTCGGCCGGACGAAGTTTTAAATTCTATCCGTACCAACTTCAGGTCATTGAGCATCATAATTTTCTGCTTGAAGCCTTTGTACAAGTAGCTACAGGTAAAGCTTTATCACTCTTTTAAGTATCCTAAGAATCTAAATTGAACTTTTGATGATGCTGAGCAGGTGAGTCCTTTCAATAGACGTTCCCTGTCTTTGTGTAAACAACTGCTCTGGGAGTTCCGTGTTCTCATTAGTGGCGATAGTAGCAGGCCTTCCGTGGTGTGGTTTGTCAAGAAAGAATCCTGTTTCCAGAAACCTGCACAAATTGCACTACGTGTGTGTATGTGTGAAGGCCATAAATTGGCATTGAACTGCAGTAAAAAAAAAAAAAAATTGTTGCCACACAGCTATTTTGCAACACTGCTCCAATGTAAATTGACGAGACCAGCAAGAATAATGAGCTTGCAAACACTTTAAGCAGTGGCCTCCAAACTATGGGTTCATGGGCAATTTGTGGACCATAATCCACTTTTAGGCGGCCCGTGCCATATACTAAAACTGACATCTGTTACAAAATTGTATTTCATATACTTTTGAGCTTTTCTAAATATGCAAATACAATTGAACATATAATATTTCTCTTCACAACACTGTGGTGAATAAAAATAATTGATTTAAACAAGTAAACATGGTTTCTTCCACTTTCAAGGTCCAAAATGTGAAAATATCACGTGGTTTTTCTTTTTTTTTTTCTTTAAAAAGGGTCATCCTACTACAAATTGTTCCTGTTTTGGTTCTGAATGTAGAGATGAGATTCTTCTGCTGCTCAGTGCAGGGGTGGGTCTCGTCTAGTGGGATACCATGGCCGGTAGCCACCCCAAAATCTTGTAAAATCCTAAACTATTTGCATTATGGAATGCTGTTCAGGTAATAGTTTTTCAAAAACACTGTACAACTCACCAAATTCCCGATGACCAGCCTGCCCCTGCTTTTGGGACATCCTCACAGGTTTTAACACTGACTGTTATGATTGCACTGTATCAGTTGAGCTTCTTTATTCAACCTACTGCATTATTATTATTATTATTATTACTATTATTATTATTATTATTATTATTATTTATTAATTACTAAAAAATTACTTATTTTTATTGACCGCATTGTTATAATGTCCATTGTTTTTAGCCATTCCAGAGGTTTGACTGTATGCTCTCGGTGCCACTTAACATAAAGATGTTCAGTGCTTTGGTGTGCATATGTGATAGTGATCACAGCTTGGTAAGCAATTGAGCAGCAAGTAAGTAAAGTGGGGGCACAATTAGGATGTGTAATGATCAGGTTCTACAATCAAGAGCCTGACAACTGACTGTATTACTTAATATGGTGCTGCAGACTGATCTCATTATTGAAGGACGACAGATCGAGAGTTACAGCCACTAGCTTCCAGGGAAAGCCCAGCTGCCATGAAAGCAATTAGTAAAATAAAAGAAATGGGTGTTTTGACAAGAGTAGGCTGCATTGTGAGGAAAGATTATGTGCGTCTAAAAGATGTCAGTGCCGCTCCCTCTCTTTTCCTTGCATAAAGATGTCTAATTGTTGTGCCTGCCTGACGTTTAGTTTTTTAGGAGCGAGGGCGTCCCAGTTTGATGAAAACATGTCACACTTAGCTTGTATCTAAGTTTTGAGCTCCAAAATATTTGGTACACTGAGTCAATGACAAAGTTGTCCCTGAGGCGAAGGGAACCGAGCCAACAGAAGAAGGTGGACCGTGATAGTGCACAGGGAGTGATATTGGAGCGACATTGAATAAAGGCGAGAAAACTTCAGAGCAGCAAGGGGGAGGACAGATTCTGGGAGATTTAGTGTTCTGTTGATCCCAGAGCTACTTAAATGTTCATCCCAACCAGACAGATTTGTCTTGTTTTCAGAGGACTGTGCTTGTAGAGCAATGTTTTAATTCCTTCCCTTTATCATGCCCTCCCCTCCATGTGTAACAATGCTCAAACAGGATTTAAGCACACAGTAAATTCTGTCGTGTAAATTTGACTCTATTTAGATAGGAAACAAATACACTCAATTTTAAAGTAAACTAAGATTTATACTAGGAAAATAGTCAAATACAAAAATTGAAATAAATAAATAAATAAAACTCACTCAAGGGTTAAGGTTCAAACTCATGACCTTCAACTTGGGAGACTCCCACACTACCACCTGAGTTATGCCCCTCCTACAGTTTGCTTTTCTCCAAGAGACCAAAGATCGTTTTTGGTCTGTTGGAGTTAGGAAGACTCCATACACTCATGGAATCAGCTGCAGCTGACATGAGCGATATACGAGCAGAGAGCAGGATCTGTGCAGCAGCAACTGGCTGCCACAAGACTGTCTACGGTCAGCCAGTTAGATCCATTTCGCTCCATTTCTTTCCATTGTCGTTCGCCAATCAAAGACGTAAGCTGGACGGCGGCCATCTTACTACTCCCATCACGCGAGCAGACTACTGTATAAAGTTACTATCCGTATATATACGGATTAGACATATACAGCTCATAATCTACTAAGGTATACTCAGGTATATAAATCATGCTGTTGCTCCTAAGTACCATCTCAAATGTTCTGCAATTTCAATTCTGTAAATGTATAAGATGGTATGCCGAGAAACGTTTCTTAGGAGTGGTAATACGGTGGCCTCACAGCATATAAGCGAAGCGACTCCATGTGCAAACGTGAACGTAAAACTAAGGTAAATACAGTATATTTCAAATGTTTTACTTTTAGCAAGTTTTGCATGACCAAATGTCCATTGCATTGCACATATTTTTTTTGAATTAATTTTCAATGAAAGAGTTTTTTAATGCATTTTATTTTAATTTTTAAAAAAAATCATGTATCAAACCATTAAAGATTTGAAAGTATAAGTTGTGGTTTGATACTGTGTTAATAGATGTACGACAGTACGTTTTTGTTATTTGTGGACAAAATTTCAATTCAAACCTAAAGAAAATATTGGTCTTCTTACATCAAAGTTTCCTCAAAATCAGAATTATAGTTTTATCTGCATCTGTAAAAGAGGTTCACAAATGTAATTGTTATTGTACAAATCTGGTACATGTAAGAATAAGGGAATACAAACAGGTTACACCACATGGTGGCGTTGTCTACACGTTTTGAAAGGTACGCATTGTTAGGAGTCAATTTTAAAAGTTGCGTATTTTAAATACAATATAGCTTATTATAATTGCATCTCTCAGCTCTCAAATGACGTTGGAGAGTTGTTGTTGTTACTTTCCTCCCCTTTTCTTTCCTTCCCCAACTCGGCTCTCTCCCAGGCTGAAGGTTGTGAGTTTGTTCCAACCTTGAGTCACTTCTATTTTTTATTTTTTCCAATTCTTTATTTTACTATCTTCCAAGTGTAAATATTACTCTAAAATTTAGTCTATTTGGTCCATATCTAAATAGAGTCAAATTGACTACAGAATTTACTGTGCATGATGTAAAGACATTATGCAGTGAGGGCAAATATTCAACCTCAACAGTCATCTAGAAATTTTGGAAATATAAAATGTAGACGAGGCTGAGATATCATATTTATAGTATATATATATATGCTTTTTGATCCTGGAATTTGCAAATCCCCCAAAAGCTTACAGTAAAGGGTTCTCTCATCGTTCATTTTCTATCACATGTCGTGAGACAATGAGTGCAACAAAGTGTGACGTGTTTGATTACAAAGTTAAAAAATCCAAAGTCATCCATCTTTAAAACTTCAGTCATCTTGAGACATCGGTTCATAAAATAGTTATGATTCCGAGGAAGCAACGTGATAATATTGGAATCCTGGTTCAGGGCTATAGTACTGACTGATTCTCTTTCTTCATTGCCAGAAATGAAATAATCATCATCTTCCATTAGACGAAGACTCATCAAATATAAACGAAGATATCTTTTCCTTTGCAGTGTCAACCGTCTGCTCAGCATACTGCAACTCACTTGACTGTTTAAGTCAAGCTTGGAGAGCTAGATTCGCATTTGAACATGAGGATAATGCAATGATTATTCCATGTACCTAATTCCTCAGAACAGAAACAAAAGACCACGAGTTAGAAAATTATTGAGATCATCACTCTATTGTAATAAATCTGCATTACTGCTACACAATGAATTACATCTACAAATTTAAGTCTTCGTTTTTGTTGATCTGAAAAACCACCAGCAGACAACTATTCACTATTCAGTTCAATTACTAATGGAGTTTCTAAACAACCAAAAAGAAAGAGGAAGAGTGGCTACTAGAGTAGACACTCATGACATGACAATTCCGCCCTCACATCCTTCACTTCACTCCCCCATATGTTCAAACCATTTTCTTATGAAAATTTAATTATGGGATGAACTTTGAAGAGCACTATACTTGGAAATTTAATGAGTTAGACGTCCTGCTAAACAAATTTTAATTAGTCATAACAAACACATGAAGAATGTGCTATGACAAGGAGCAATCAATGTGTGAAGTCCTTTGCGAGACTTTGGTTTCATTTTAAAGTGCACTAAATATTTACTGCATTTTACTGCAATTGATAATAATAATGCATCAGATTTATATGTCGCTTTCTCTTTTGCACACGCAACACGCTTACAATGGATACATTATTCTCATACTCGTACATTCACACTCTGGTGGTTGTAAACTAAATAGGTAGCCACAACTGCCCTGGGGCAGGCTGACAGAGGGGTGGCTGCCAACGCGCACCTATGACCCCCTCCGACCACCATCAAACATTCACATCTGCCATATAACAGTATAAGCGGCACTAGCAGCAATGTACTGTAACAAGTTTTACCCCGCTTAAACTAAAAAGAATGATGTCCAGATATCACATTAAAATATTTGACTTCACAGAAACTACATCGAGTTACTTCGTATGACCTGATTATTTCATGTTGATGTAAACAATCATTCTTCACTTGAACCAGCCTTAATTTTTTGCCTTGATATAAAATATTTTCTTATCATTGTTGGTACTGAACCAAATTAATTCATTTAGTTTGAACTGAATTAACATATTCAATTTGACATCCCATATTTTATAAAGAGCCACTGATTGTCAGTGAGCAGCAGCAGGTACTCAGGGGCCATTTGGTGATCTAACCCTCCAATTCCAACCTGCAATGCTGAGTGTCAAGCAGGAAGGCAAATGGGTTCCATTTTTAAAGTATTTTGGTATGACCTAGGCAGGGATTGAACCCACAATCTCCCAGTCACAGGGTGGACACTCTACCACTAGTCCACTGAGCTGGTTTGGTTTATTTGACAAAAAATAAGAATAATTAAAAACTATAAGGGTTACGATATTGGAAAAACGTGATATGCAATATAGTTGTTGAATATCACAATATTGATATTATTGCGATATTCAACATGTACCTAAAGAAATAATAATTTTATTATCAAATGAAAGCATAGCATTTTTATTTTTTGTGTGGTAAAATAAGCAAGTTCAATGTGTTCTTAGTTAATTAATTGTATTAATTCCCCTCGATGATGTTCATGTATTGGATGGCGATGCACGTTTAAGTTTGTTTCTGATTGGTCAGTTAAAAGCAAAAAATTCTATAATAATTGAAAATTATTGCATGTCTCAAAAGAATAATATATAATAAAAAAAAATAGTAAAGCATGCCTGCAAAAATAATAATTAAATATGGCACCCGGCTTGACAGTGCATTTGGCTCGTCAGGATCAGAAAATGGATGGATGGATGGATGGATGGATGGATGGATGGATGGATGGATGGATGGATGGATGTTGCATATGGCCTTGTGCACTTCATGTTTGATATTGTTGAAGTATTTGAAACCATGTTGGAGATTTTATACAATATCAACATATATTTAAAGATTAAAAAAAGGTTTCCTAATAGCAGCCAAACAATAGTCTGTCAATACCCAGTGGAGTTTTTATTTAATCTGCGATCAAGGAGACCGTTGATCAAAATTGCACATCTCCCTTTTGTAAAGCAACTCTTTCAAGGCTGGCACACTATAAACAGCGCTGCCTTCATAACAGGTAGGTTTGTAGTAAAAATGACAAATGATAACATGACGGAAACTGACAAAAGTAAGAAATATTGTTTTGAATTGCTAATCAATCTTGCATGTGCAATGAAACGGTAGGAAAATAGCGTCAAGTATTTCAATGTACAGTAACTGGCTGTTTGTATGAAAGCATGAGATTGCAGAACAGATACGCTTTTAAAATAGTTTGCGCCTATGTGCCTTGAAATGATTTCAGCAGTTGAGATCGGCTGCTCGAGCGTGAAAGACAAGCTGTTAAGAGTTGCGGGGCTTACAGAGGAGGGATGTACAAGCTGCCAAAAAGGTGGCATGAAAGTTCCGAATACAGGGCACTCCAGTAAATTCCCTTGGAAAAAAACAAAAAAAACAAGCTGTAACTAATGTACGTGCTCAGCAGCCTGTGCAGCGAAACGAAGTGAGTGTAAAAGGCTGTCTACTGGAAGAGTGATGGCTATTGCCAGGTTGTTAATGGAGTAAAGGTGAAGCAACTTCATTCACGACACTTGAAGGGGGAAGCTTTTCACTTTCAGGCAAGTATACACTTTGATCTAGTTATTAGTGTCACTTTTTTTCATGGCTATGTAAAGTGATACTTGAAAGAGGATGGTTCAATGTATATTGGATGCAAACACTTCTTTGGAATTCTTCTCCCAACACGTGGTTCGTTCGCTGTGGAACCTCGACCAGCAAGTTGTGGTGGGGTGGTGGTTGTTTGAATTAGATTCACTGTTTCGTAACAGAAGGAATACGTAGCAATAAATTGCAGCAAAGGAAAAAATAAACATGGATGAATGTTTCACACTAGCACAAACGAATATTCCACCTCCATGCTGTGAAACAAAGTACAGTACGTAAACCGAGGCAATATTTCTTCATATTTTTTGGAAACCAAATTGTATTTGAACCCATAGTTCAGGTAGTGAGAGTCCACTGTTGTAGAAAAATTAAAAAGTAAATTTTCTCTCTCTCTCTCCATATATATATATATATATATAAATATATATATATATATATATATATATATATATATATATATATATATATATATATAAATAAGTCTTTTGTTTTTGAATTTCTTTTTATGTTGCAATGTCACACAGTTCATACCTGTTCCTTGACAGAGGCCAGGATGGCGGAGGTGGTTTCCGACTCTGATCCATCGCCATTGGAGGTATTGAGAACGGGGCTCAACATGCTGGCAGCACAGGCAGTGTCAGACAACACTTCAGGCACTGGCATCACTCCTAGAAAACAAGGAAACATGCAAGCCTTTTATTATTAGTTCTTAGCTAACATGCCGTGGTTTGGACTGAAGGATGGTCACGCGATCTGATATTCCTGGACGTCAAGACACTGACGTCAACATGAGAGTGAGGAAAACTGATGATTAAGGTACACATGATTGATGTGTTTGGAAATCCGTTTCATTTAATTTGAAAAGTTGCTTGCAAATACGCAAAAAAAAAAAAACTTTTACTGAACTAGTAGCTCTTCTGGTGCAAATGTAATACAGCATGTCAGTATATTGGCCACGTATACTGTATCATTGCGGTGTCTGTGAATGTCTCATTGTGCTGCTATTGCGCTCCACTTTTTGGGGGACAAAGTTATTCATATAATGTATGTCTCTTGTGTCAGTTGCCTGCTTGAGAGTTTCCTTCAGTGGTACAGCGCTACTGGTCCATTTGTGCGTTTTTCTTTTTGTTGTTGTTTTTTAGCCGAGCCGGTGCTGAGACACTATTGTTTTTGTATGAATTATTATTATTATTATTATTATTATTATTATTATTATTATTATTATTATTATTATTATTATTATTATTATTATTATCTGCAAACAATTGCATTTTTGAGACACTAAACGGGAATGAAAACTCACCAAATTTTACACACACATCATGCGTGGCAAAAAATTTGTGTATTTTAAAGTCACCATACACGAGTATAAAAAATGGGCCTGCATGGATTTGCACCAAGAACACAGCAGTTTAGTATCAGTTAGGAGTATATGACTTTATCTCAAAGCGAGCTTGGACCAAGGAGGTGCAAAAGTGTTTTCCTCATTTAACGCCATTAAGCTGTAGTGAGTGAGTGGAGAGGACGACGACGACATAATTTGTTCATTCAATTAATGTCCATAAAATACAAATTACTGGTGCGATGATTTTTATATTTCCAAAAGGTTGACATGGACATCCAGTATGCATCTGTCATGTGAAAAGCTGACTTTACTGTCACATTGATGCACATAGCTGCTCAATTTTTGTGTGTGTGTAAAGCGGAGATTACTTTGAGCATCGTGGGGAGAAAAAGCTTTTCAAATTAGCCATGCATGGACACATGAACGTAACGTGACAAGCTATTTAGCTGGAATGCTTTGAGTGGAATAAACATGATTAGCAATACACTCTCCGGCATGAGATAATCCTGATCTATTAACAAAGTCTAAGAAAGTACATGTTTTGCCTCAGTCAGAGAGTCTTGGGACAATACACACACGGAGACAAGGCCGCCATGTGCCATCCTGTATTAGAGCACGAGTGGGAGGACACAGGCATCATATGCACCTTGCAATCCTGATGCATCACGGAGCTGGCGTAACGGCTGCATCAGCCAGCTTTACACGCTGATGAAAGACTTGTCATGAGGACTTGACGCATGCACATACACACACACATATTGCTGGCTGTCGGCATGAGACAGCAACAGCCTGGGGCCGCATTACCAAATAAGAAAGAAAAGCAGTAAAAAGGGACGGGAGCAGAAAGGTGAAGATTGGAAGCAAACAAGAAGAGGGCAAAAGTCATCATGCATGCTGCCAAGCAACCATCGCTTGTCACTGAATGTTTTATATGGCTGATAATCATGTCTTCAATCTATTATCCACACATTTGCATATTTCATTACCATGCACCTCCTTTTCCACCTCACATGTTGCGTCTCTGTAGTCTCCCTTCCTCCGCCATGCTGCCTTTCTAACGCTGTGCATTCTCTTGTTTCTCTTGCTATTTATCTCCTTTCCCTTCTTCTCCACACTTGACCTATTTTCACCGTCTCCTCGCCTTTTCAGTGCATTTCTGCTTTATTTAATAGCGTCCAGTGGAGGGTGACAGAAAGAGGACGGCCTCAAAGGTTGCCGCTTACATTTGAATCTGCAACGCTACAGTGCACCTGAGCCCTTCCAGAACCTTCTCCTGTTCCTCACAAATGCTTGGCTGCGCACTTCGGGACATGATGACTTCATATTTTGTATTCTTTGCCCCCGTGTAGTTGCTGGATTATTCAAGTTTTTTCTCTATATGTTGTTGCTAGAAAGTCACCGTAGCAGAGGAAAATTCTGCACGGCAACCGATGAGCAGATTGCACAACTAATTCTCCCAGAAGTAATGCTAGTGAAATAATAAATTGCTACTTGTTTTTAGCACATCTGCCTCAGAGTTGAGAGCCCCTTGATTCGAATCTCATCTCAGGTCCTCCTGTGTGTGTGTTCTATTGCTTCCTTACACATTCCGAAAACAAACGATTAGATTAAATTGTCCATAAGTGTGAATGCAATTGTGAATGGTTGTTTGTCTATATGTGGCCCGGGAATGACTTGTCACCACTAGGCTAAGGTTTGACCAAATTCAGAAGAGACAGGCTCCAACTTACCGAGAGAGGATAAGTGCTGTAGAAAATGATGGTCACCATCAAATAGCTTTTATTGACTGTACTGCAAATTAAGTAAAACTTTAGCAATGCTTGACCGTTTGGTGCCATGCCATAAAATATTAAATAATTCTATAATCTTTGATATCCTTTTACCGGGTGTCCAAGACAGTTTGGGTTGGAAATGAGCAGGATATCCTTTCTCAATCTATTTCCATTGAACGAAAAACAAAAAAGAATTCAAGTGACCTTTTTTCTCATAAATAATAATACATCTTTAAAATGTATGTAAGCTTTAACAGATTTGTTCTGATTGGTTAGTAATAATAATAATAATTCATATAATTTATAGCCGCCTTTCAAGGCACTTAAGGTCACCGTACAACATAAAAAATAAAAAAAATAAAAACTACTATATGTTAACAAAACACAATACATCATTAAAATTAGTGAGTACTGTGACAATTTTAAAGTGAATAAGCAGACCGAAGAAGGTCAGTTTTAAGTCTGGTTTTAAAGAGTGTTAGTGAATCAGACCAGGTGGGCAAAAGGGATGGAAAGGTGGAGGTCAGATGAAGATCTGAGAGCGCGAGAAGATGTGGCAATGTGGAGAAAGTCCGTGAGATATGGAGGAGCAAGGTTATTTATGGCCTTAAAAGTGCAAATCAGTATTTGTATTGAATGCGGTAACGGACAGGGAGCCAATGACGTTTTTGCCGGACTGGAATAATGTCGTGCACGGAAGGGGTCCTTGTAATAGCGCAGGCAGCAAAGTTCTGGAGAAGTTGTAATTTTTGAAGTGAATTGATGGGGAGACCAAACAGAAGAGAGTTAAAGTAATCCAGGCGAGAAGTGACGAGGCGATAAATAAGGACAGCAGCAGTGTGGAGAGTGAGAGATGGGCGGAGACGATTTATGTTACGTAAATGAAAATATGCTGATCGAGTGATGTTGTTTCTGTGTGACTGAAAAGAAAGTGTGCTGTCGAGGGTGACGCCCAGACTTTTAACCTGAAGGGAGGGGGAAACAGAGAAATTGTCAAGTGCAATGGAAAAAGTGTCAGTTTTGGCTATTCTGGCTTTTCAATGAATGAAGAGCGTCATTTGACCAAGTAAGACCGCCATTGACTTGTGATGTAAGCTCGGAATTGTCAATAGAGCACATTGAGTGGCAGCTGGGGAATGGCTGCTGGTCAGTCCACCGAGAGTGCTCGTGTGGATGTGAGGTCGCACGGCGTCACCACCTCCACCTTAGGAGCTATAGGTAGTTCTGGTCCGGACTAAGAACCAGTTTTGTGTGTGAATCCAAACTTCAGACAAACTCCCAGGGTACATACGGAAGTTCCATAATTGGTTCCTGTGATCTGAAAGGCCCTATGGAGGTGGAGAAATTTTCCTCCAGGGGACTGATATTTGTATGTTTGCATTAAGTTAGCAGACTCGTCTTATGCTAATGATAATGGAAGTGTTGAAAGTAATTTGAATTAACATTTATGGTGACAAATAAACAACTTGAAGCAAGACCATTTTCCCTCTCATTTGGAAAGGATGTTAACTGTCTACCAAATTACACAATACAGAAAATAAAACCTGTGCCATAGAAAATAAAACAAAGTGGAAACAGCTCAAATTAGCGCAGAAACATAAATAGTGCTAAAGAAAATGTGCAAAACAACAATAAGGATTGGAAAGTTAGCTACATTGTCTTCAGGCATTATGTCATGTTTTTGGCATGATGAGGCGCTTGTGCAGACCTGATCTGACTACTCATCTGAATGCTTCAAAGTGTGCGGATTTCATTTAAAAAGCTAAAAAAAAAAAATTTAAAAAAAGTTTAATGAGCTGGGGAAAAACTTACTGTTTATAGTCCGAACTTTATGATATATAACCTTTTGCTGCTCGACCAACGACTCATTTTAATCACTCATCTGCAAAATATCTAATCATTTTGTAAATGTCAAATCAAGAACATCTTCATTAAAGCAAATCTGAGTCAACTCTATAAATAAAGGATTTTCTATCTATCTATCCATCTATGCGCTTGCTTGCTATAGTATTCTATATAACATCCATCCACCTCCTGAGTTTTTACTCAGTGTTAGTCTCTCTTTATTCATATTAAAATTGCTATTTTTTTCCCTCCAGTGTATTCTTTAGTCATCCTTGATTGGACATCATTATGTCTTCTTTCAGTGTATTACTCTTGTTGATCCTTTCTACAATGTTTGTCTTGATAAAGAGCCTAATTTCGCCATATCTTGTGGGTGGATTTCATTTGTATACACATGCACATTGACGAGTATGCTTCTCACTAAAGTGTTCATATCACAAACCAGTTTTTGTTGTTTTATTTAAAATAAATAAATAAATATATATATATATAAATTAATGAATAAATAATGTCAGAAATCAAGGAGGAAATCAAGCTTGACTTTGAATGTTCCGTTGGGTTTTCATTTTAAAACAAACACACACGCACACCCGCACTCACACAAGAGCGGATATTAACCACCCACCCACCCAGACAGGGAAGGCAGCCAAATATAGGTCAACTCAGCCAACCATATCCAAACCCTTCCTACAACTGACCAGTACAAAGCAGCTTTCCCCAATAACAGCCATTACAACTGGGTTATGCAGGCCAGCAGGGCAGATAGAGACAAGACTTTGAATATGGATTATGCCTAGCGGCTTTATCTTACTCTAGTGTAAGCTTGTATATTTATATATATATATTTTGTCTATATTTCAGCAACGTAATGTAGTGGTATTTAGAACTGCATTTCAAAGGGGTAATCCCCCATACTGTCACAACATTGTTAAAGCATCACACCATGCTATGATTGACATGACTGACATGAGGAATTCCGAGCTTAATCTTTTGACCGTTTAAGCTCATCAGCGCGGCGTGAGACTGGGCTGTTTTGGCGACGACAGAATTCATCACAGACCAGCAGCAAATCAGACAAAAATCCAAGTGGGCCTGTTATCTTGCTGCAGTGCGTGTTCTTTCTATGCACGACTACGTTTCTATAAAACAGCACATTTCTGTGTGTGAATGTGTGCATTCCTTCTGCGATGGCTTTCTTTTGTGTTTCTCTCGGAGTCCCCTGTCACCTCATTAAAACTTGCTGCAGTGTTTTGGCTTCACCAGTCATCTGTCCCTTTGCCGACTGCCTGTACCCAAGACTTGCCTTTCAAATTAACAGAACTTAACATTTATATTTATAAGGTAATTAACGCTGTCTGTAGCTCAGTATTTATTTACGACTAACAAGAGTCACTGAGATACTGCAGTGTTGCAATATATATTGTCTATTCTTGCAACCATCCAATAAATGCTAGCTGAATACAACTTGAAATCCAGAACCGTAGTTACATTATCAATACCACGATCATTTACTTTTCCAACAACATTGACAAGCTGTCATAGTTTACTGAGGAGCAGTGTGATTTTATGACATTAACTGACTGTACGTAAAAATAAGAGACATGATCCCAGGCAAGGGAAGATGTAAATTAAGTGGATATGATACTCATTGCAAATATGAAAATTCATCTGTGTGGGTGTACTTTCAAACAGTGATATGCAAATAGACTTCTTCTTACTATGAAAAGCAAACAATGGCAGATGGCCTCGAAATGTTGGTCCTCCATTAACCAAATCTATGCCTGGTCAGCTCCAGATGCTAATGGACGCTGAGATACCCTCTGCCTTTTAATACACCCATAAAGCTCATAATCCATTCATATGAAAGACATTTGAGAAGATGACAAACCATTAAGAGTTGACTGGTTTCAATACGTATCTATCCATTCAATAATTTAAAATAAAAAAAAACTTAAAATGATCAAACATTGCAAACCGTTAATTGAAATCCCAAACCTATTAAATATGGCATTACATGTCTTCTGACTGGAATTTATGTCAATTGAATCGAATTGTGTTGTGAAAACTAATGAGCATGCACCCATTTTTTTTAGACAGTCTGGATTACTAATATGTTTTGTTTTTATTTATTGTATGTAATTAGTTTATGCGATGAGAATCAATAGAATAAAGCTATTGTCTTTCAATCTTGATCTACAGTCAAATTAATCAATGGCCATTGCAAAAAATGGGCCTCATTCACCAATAATTTTGTATTTATTTTATAATTTAATGACTTCTGAAGTGCTACTTATACACTTGTGTTAAATCCTAATGCCAATCTGAGTGGACCATGGTTAACCACAATACCAAAAACACCCATAATGACAACAGAATACTTCATACCCGAATTGAAGTCATTAAAGCTCTGTGTATTAGTGCACCCACCCACACATGATTTGGCCTGACTCAATGTGCCAGGGAGTTGTGCATGGGTAAACAATAATTTCATTTCATGGTCCTGTAGTTGAAAGTTTCTAATTTAATTGTTCTAAATATAAATGTTGCAAAAGCTAAAATAAACATCTAACGGTGTGATTCAATTAAATATGTTCCTTTTGTGATGCTTATCCGCTGTCTTAATTAGTGTTGCCAGAAAAAAACACCAATGTGCACATACAGTACATACACGTTTGTGCCGGGACTATCTTTGTGGGACCATCCCATTGAGAATGTATTTCATAGCCCCTTACCGTAACTCCAACCATCACAAATGATTGCCTAACCACAACCCTTACCCTAACCCCAACCATAACCCAATTCAAACCTAAACTCTAAAACCAAGTCTTGACCCTCAAAAAGAGGTCTAAAATTGACAAAGTGGGCCCCACAAATCTGTAAAATCCCTGATTATGGGCCTGACCATGAAGCAAAAACATACACAGTCCATGCAAATTTGACTGTTGCTAAATCTATTCCTACCCAGCACAGAAATGTGAGCAATATGTCCCCCAACTTCTACACAACTTCTTAAAAGCTTTCCAGCTCCAATGTCACCATTGGTGCGTGCTGCGTTAAATATTGTTAAATGAACTTTATTAGACCAATTACACAGTCTGGTTTGTTGAGCTAGTATGCATACAAAGTACACCTCTATGCAGGATTTTGGCATATTTAGGGAAGTAGGCATCATCTGATATCTCATGTACAAGCTCATGTTGTTGTTACCTCTGCTAATTACCATTTGCATAAGCCCAAAACCACAAGGTCATAAGTGCATTCATTACACATCTGCATGGAGCTCAGATGCACCTCAATCAAATCCACCTGAGCCACAACTTAGATCTGGTAAAATGTAGTCTACTTTCAGCCAGCAAACTGTCAGGTGCACTGGGGACGTGTAAAAGGATACACCCTCGGTCCAGTGAAACGCCCAGTCTGGCGCAACGTGGTCTGCCAAACTCCCCAACATGCTAAGTTAAAACTTACACCGACCCGAAAATAAAGATGCATACAAAAATAGAGCCCTTGTGTTAAACTTGTCTACGTCTGTATGAATATCCTTATGTGAGTGGTAATTATGCTGGAACATGCTGACCTTCAGTTTTGCAGCATGATTTTTGCAGCTCTTGGTAGTTGTTTATTCATAGCCGAGAGTATACAAAGTATTTGTATACTCTTACAGTCTGTTCCCTGTCACAGCGATGCTATTGTAAGCTACAAAGATTTTTCTGTAAGCCACACAAATAATTGTTTGCTTCTACACGAAACTAAACCAGAAATAAATCCTCAAGTTAATTTCCGCTCCTGCTCTTCCTCCACATTTCCCTTAATCTTCCTCTCTGTCTTTGTCACACACGCACACGCAGACACGCGCACGCAGCCTCTCCACTGCAGGCTTAAGATTCATTACTGAATTCAGAACTCTGCATATTTAGTGATATTACACCCAGGTTTGGTCATTCTTTTCTCCCCTTTACATGCAAATCACCATCCCTACTCTGGTGGGATTTTTTTTCCCTCTAGTGTCTTCAACCTCATCCTGAAAATAATTATAGACAAATCTTAAGGATGCAATATTTTGAACTACCCACATCTGCCAGTTAGAGTTAATTTGGATAAATGGGGAATTGAATTCGGAATATTACATTATTAATATTATAAATTGCCCTGCGATTGGCTGGCAACCAGTCCAGAGTGTACCCCACCTACTGCCCAAAGCCAGCTGAGATAGGCTCCAGCACCCCCCACGACCCTTGTGAGGAATAAGCGGTCAAGAAAATGGATGGATGGATATTATAAATATTTGGTTACTAACAACTAAAAGCCTCTGCCTCATATAAGCAGCTACGGTGGATATAGAAAATTTACACAGCTATAAAGTTGCTCTACGATTAAAAAAAGACCACAATAAATAATAAAATAATGCAATCTACGGTATTCTATTTTCTGTATAATAGATGAAAAAATGTTTTGTACTTGACACATCTGGACTTCCCAATACCGCTCCAAAACCGTAAAGAACATCATTCCTGTCCACAGGGTTTAATTGAATTAGGTCTCGGCTTTGGTTCGGCCATTCC
Organism: Festucalex cinctus; assembly: GCF_051991245.1. NCBI lineage: Eukaryota > Metazoa > Chordata > Actinopteri > Syngnathiformes > Syngnathidae > Festucalex > Festucalex cinctus. The sequence continues at coordinate 44,840,180 of NC_135411.1, forward strand.
AGAACTAATGAATCTGGTTCTTAATTTACTCACACGGATATGATTAGTGTGAATCCAACACTGATTTACTTACAGGAAACCCTGACTGTATTTTGTTTTATGAATGGCAACAGGCTTATTGTACCTTCAGCCATCCAGTGAAACAGCACTCAATGACTCTACACATCACTGACATATGTACGTAGATGAACAAAGCACCTCTGCTGATCTCTCGTTGCACGCTAGAGTGCCTCAGAGTCACTGCAGACTTTGTGATTGGCTTCGGATGCTTTGTTGGAATGGGAGACCCCTACTGGCAAAGGATTGGCAAAACAACAGGGAAACGTTTCGGGTGTACCTCCGGCCTTGAAAGTAGTAGCAACACTGCTAACCTCCCGAAAGTCCACTGCTAACCGAATATACTGCAAGTGAACTCAACAGCGTGAGAAAAGAGAGAAACATTGCCAGGTCGCGTTCACTGCAAGCCCAGACTTATGAGTCACTTTCATACAGATACACTTCTCCTGGCTCAGACACCATGAAGCCAGCCAATTTCGAGCAAAAGTGCACACTTCTAGCCTTCCCATTTAAATTATGCCACTCAAGTGAACAGGGAAACTGCGCTTGAGACGTTACATTTTTCATGTAGTGTAATAGTACTCACTGGAATAACACTGCTACGAAACCACTGGATTGGTTCTAGTCCCATTTGAAGTACTACTAATCCCAATGAAATTCATTCTATGAGGATTATTATTTATTTATTTTTTTGCCTCATTGTTGATGAGTTTGTTTTTAAAGATAGGGAAGGACAAAAAAGAAGTATGAAAGTATGAAAAAAAAACTTTCAGCGCAAAATCCCAATGGAGAGCAGCAAGAAAACAAACGCAAGGAGCACATCCTCATCTTCACTACAAAGTAGCCCTTGTTTAGTGTTATATGTGAGTCTCCAAACAATGTAAACAATCAAATCTAACTGAATGAACTCTTGCGGATCCAAATCGGATCGATTGAAGAAATTAGAATCGGTACCCAGCCCTACCTCCAACATTCCAAAATACATGCATGCTAGGTCCATTGAAGACGCTTATGTCCATTTGATGTGTTTGTGAGTATGAATGGTTGTCTATATATGCTCTGTGATTGACTGGCAACCAGAACTTGGTGTACTCTGCCTTTCGCCTAAAGCCTGGTTCACACATAAAGAGAGTTGGGCTCTTTTTGTTATTGTTATTATATATTTGTTATATTGCCCCTTCCCAACCAAGGACGTCAAACGCTCGACAATCATTTTTCTTATACGATTATCTTATAAGATTATCTTTATATGTTATGTTATGTTATGTTGTGTTATGTTTGTTTTTTTATGTGTTATGTTATGTTTTTTTGTGTGTGTGTGTGTGTGTTCTGTAAAGCGTTTTGTGACAGTCCAGGCTGTTTGAAAGCGCTATATAAATAAACTTGAGTTGAGTTATATGTGAGATGTGTTAAGAGTGGATTTGTCCCGATAATTGGGTCCAAAACCAGTCGGGGCCGACAATCTTAACATGTTCAATATTTACGACAAAAATCTTAACGTTGGCGGGGACGCCGAAGTGCGCCTGCTCCACCAACTGTGACGTCAAACGGAATGTAGCCAATCAAGAGGTGCCCTAACTGAAAAAGACGGAAGTGCATGTATACCGACCAGAAGCACAAAGTTTTTCTTTTTTTCTTTCTTTTTTTAAAAAAATGCTTTTATTAATTCCAAAACTCTTCCATGGAGGACCTGCCCGACGGAGTAGTAGTCCGCAAACCACCATCATTACTTCCAGTTCGTCGTGTTTGTTTGTAAAAAAAATAAAAAATCCTCCCTTTCCGGTTTTGATTAGATTTTAAGATTTGAAAAATCCTTATATGTGAACCAGGCAGCCTACAGCAGCCCACCCACGATGCTAATGAGGGCAAGTGCAAGAGAATGTGGATGGAAGGACATACAACTCATCTTGCATGTGGATGGGTTCACCGATGTATTCAACCTTGATTTTCCTAAAACGTATAATAGATGTCCCACTCACTGAAGCTTGAGTCTCTGTTTGTTTTACACTCCGTATAAACAACCAAACATCTACAGACAATTGGGTAAAAAGGGAAGTGCATGTAAACTCCACAAATGAGGTACTGAACTAAGATTGGAAGCCCGGATGGATTTCTTCCATTTTATATATTATATTACCGTATATTATTCAGTACAGTATATTGTAGATAATGTTACAGAAATTAAAGTCATACAAAGAACATCACATTGTTCACCTGTAAAATACATTGACTGACCTCAGTTAAATAACGTGACAGACCCTGAAGCAATGAAATGTATTTGGTCACGTATCTATCATTTATACAGCATATCCTGTGCAGGGTCACACAAAGCTAGAGCCTGTCTCAGTTGACATTGGCCAGGCCGCGGGGTACCGTGCATCTCTGCCAGGGCTGATACCGCAACAGCAGGGAAAACACACCAGCGACCCCCGTGAGGATAAATGGAACTGTGGAAGGATGGATGGAATTCTCAGCTGGTCAGCAGTCTTCCATGGATCTGTCTTAAATAGTATGTCAAAAATAGTAGTTCCCAATACTGGTGTCCGGATCAAAATGTACTTGTTTCTTCCATGGTCATGCACTACCACGGCCCTCTGGAAATGTGGAAATAGAAAAAATGAAGAGCGACGTGTAAACAAAGCAGTGGAAAAATACATGCTCCATCCTAGTCGCGTTGGGAAAGCTTTCCCACTGTTTTGTTTCATGTTTACAAACGTTCCATCCTCGTCGCTTTTGTTCACATGGAAGATGACCCGGAAGTGTTTACGGCGCAACGAAGGTGACATGGTAGGCGAAAAAAACAACTTTGCGTTCCCTCGTAAAACAACATTGCGTTTGAACGAAAAGATTGCGTTCCCTCGCAATCAAAGTTGTTTTGTGAGGGAACACAATCTTTGCGAGGGAACGCAATCATTGTGAGAGAACGCAAAGTTTCTTGCGAGGGCACGCAAAGATTGCGTTCCCTCGCAAGAAACTTTGCGAGGGAACGCAAAGTTGTTTTTTTTCTACCGTCACCTTAGGGGCGCCGTAGAAATCAGCCTCAACTTTGAAGATCACATTCAGCTTACAATTCATTTTCTGAGGCTTTTTTTTTTTTTTTTTTACTCCTTGTGGTATTTTCTTCTGTAAATGAGGTCATATTACCACAATGGGAAATTTGATTTCATAATTTTGTGTCAATTAAAAGATTATTTGCCATTTGATGTGGCCTGTGAAAAGTACTTTATTGATAACTTATCATGGATGTGATATCTCAAATGCTTTTGGTCACACGAGGAAAATGAAAATGTGATGGCTTAAAAGTTCTTGTGTTTTGTTTTGTCCCACCACCCCACCTTAAGTAGCCTAATACACGAGGGAAACTACACTATTGTATTTACAAGTCAATATAGCCTGTGTGCATTTTGGGGCAGGGTGTCATTGTGACTCTTTTGAGAGGAGCATTTTTCATCTTCAAGTTTCATATTTCATAGCTCATTTTTATGTTCATGTCATCCCATTTAAAAGAGTGTAAGTGCAAATGTGTAGTGATATTTGCGGCGTATGCAGGCAGACGGTTCATTTTTGAGGCATCGAAGAAGCAACATGTCCGCCGTATGAAATAGACAACATCGACAAGCGATCAAAACATTACATTAGTTTTACAATACATTATTACATTAGTCTAACTTACATACAAGGCACTGGCGTATGTCACAACCTTCAATTCCTGACTCGGTCTGAGTGAAGGAGCAGAGTCGTCTGCTCCGCGGGAGCATCACAGCTACTCCCCAGTTGGAGCTCGACATGGTTTAGTGTGTGAATGTAGTAATTTGAATTAAAATTAGAAATCGATCCTGGAGAATATTTCTGTCTGTTTGGATGATAATTTGCTGGTAACCAGACCGATGACAACATAGCTTCTGCTCAAGGTAGGCTGACTGTTCACTTTCGTGCTAAATGGTGTGTTTCGACTTTTTTTGGGTTGCTATATCCATCCATTAGCAGATCCGCTTATCCTCACAAAATGTATATAAATCATTTGTGAATTACATTTGAGGCTAGGAAATTCGGGTTGTTTTTAAACAGTGCACAAGCAGCTAGGCTAACACTCCTCCTAGTTACGATGCATACTGTCTAATCATTGCTTATTTTCATACACTTCTATTACAATTTTGACTTTTGCGCTGCTTGGAAATTAAACTAGAGAGCTCAAGGAGGCTATTTGTGGACAAATATCAAAATGGACAAATAAAGTCCAACTGTCTATTATCGTCCATATCTCTAGATCGTCCATATCTCATCCTGCCGACATGCCGACCCTTTTGCCGGAGCAGGTCACATATGTTTGAGTTGGCATCATCTAAACAAACCACTGATGCAGATAATATACAAGTATAACCAATATTGTAATTGGAAGCCACAGTTATTGTGACACAATGAAACATTTGAAGAACTAAAACCCAAACAAATGTGTCAGTGATCTAAAAATGCAGCATTAGAATGTGAATGTGTCATATACGTACAGCCATGTAAATGTCAACATTTCAAATGACAGTTTCATTGGTAATGTACATAACAGGCTGTGTGGCTGTAGGCAATGGTCCATCCGTTGGTCTCTGCTCAGGCATCTTAGACTTCATCGAACAATGAATGCGCACCACAGGGCCCAGTGCTTACACCTCATTATCCCCTTTCACGCTGCCTTTACATACATTTGGCGCAACAGAGGTGTAACAGTAGAGTTGGTCTTTATTTGTCGAAATGCCTTTCAGACAGAATCCACCAAAGCGGGATATTCCTTTCTGTGTACAGCTGATGTGGCTTCCCACACCAAATAGTTAGATGTGTGGGAATGTCAGCACCAGCATCCGGTGTGACAATGGTCTCCACTTCCCACTACTCCCTTCTACAAGTGCTATCCAACCTCTCTTGTACGTTTGTGAATTTCCGTAGTAAATTTGCAGGTCAACCAAAGTTCCTGATTCTGTATGGGAACCTTTCACACAGAACAGCGACCTGGGAAAAACCTACCTTTGATGGGCAGTGTGAGAGGGCCTATTGACACATAGGTGGAGGCACATGGTAATTCTCGTTTGTCTACTCTAATCTACTTTGCAGGAATTCTATATTGATGACTCTACATTATCACATACGAGCAGGAGATGGTAATACATTAGTAGCCAGCTAATGTATTCTGAATTTAGAGAGGATGAAATTTAGGCAGACAGATGGAATGTCACCTCTAAAAGCCTACTACGAAGTGCAACGCGTTGCTGTTTTCTTCAAAAAGGAACCTAGCCCACCATTAAATCCATTTGGTACTGTATCTTGACCTCCTTGTAGACAGCAAGTTGATGTGGGGATAAACACATTTAATTACAAACCCTGACTCTGATACTAATCCCAAAAGGCTAAGAGTAAGGTATGGAGGTTTTGCAAATCCCAGGTATTAAACATTATGGAGTATGCATGACTTAATAGATGAACACTTTCCTTAGTCTTCTTAATTCCATATATGAAAAAAAGCTTACAATGTTGGTTTGACAAAACCACTAGGGTAAGTACTGAAAAAAGCTGTTCAGAAAAGGGTGTGTATTTTTGGTCTCTCTTTCTCACTTTGACTATCACACCTAATACCTAATACTAATCCAGCCGTCCGTCCCATCCATTTTCTCTATCTCTTATGAGTATAGTATTATATCTTGCCAAAGGTCGTCGGGGCAAATGGGAGGCTATCCAAGATGACTTTGAGAAAGACAGACTATATTCTAAATAGGTTGCCAGCCAATCAAATGGCAAATACACAGGCAGATACCCTTTCAAACATGTTCTAAGTAGGAACTGAATCAATAATCCCTGCACTGAAGTCAGGCGAAGGAACCGTTATATTGTTTGTGCTAGGGACCAATTTTTTCACCGAAAACACTTACCAGTGGGTGTTTTAAGCCAATATCCGCTGTCTAAGAGTAAGGTATGGAAATAATGAGAGCCTAACAAAGAACAAACTTCATTGTTTGCATCATTTGCACATTTCACAGTGATTGTTTTTTCTTGTGTACTTTGCTTTCATTTCATTGTTTATGGTTCTGATAACTGGTTCTGATGATGCAGACCAATCTTTGAGTAGCACTTGGAAAAATACCTGATGAGATTAAATTTATATTTTCCATTCTTACTGATGAAATCTGCATTTGGAGCTTCTCCCACACTTATTTTCTACTTATTGGTACAAACGGACGCCACACACAGTGGAATTTCCGCCGTCAATAACGTGGGAAAAAAGTACACAGCAGAAAAGTCCATTTATTCAACTTACTGTTGGTGTGGCAACGCAAGATGGCCACCCACCGCCGGCTTCACTACAAGCGTAGAATAGCATCGGGCTAGGATTATGTTTACAGCGGGTGACTTGAATGACGTATGTGCGCTTCTCTCGCAAAGCACAGATATATATGATTACTGGATTAAGCGTGCACATGGAGCGCAGGACTTCCATACTATATGTAACTCCGTGGATGAGCGCCGCTCACCGGAAGAGCTTTTTGGGGATCAAAAAATGCATTGTCAAGCGTATCGGAACGCTGATGGTACGTTCTTTGCACGTTGAGAAGTACCTGAACGCTCAAGGGCGATTTTTAGAAGTGCCGGAGCTATGTACCGGTGTGTTCCGGCCCACTTAAAATACTGGTTAGACCACCAATACTAACCCGGCCAAAGGCATTACATAATGCACAACATCTGGGAATATATTCCCAGTTCAGCATGCGCCTAATTGACTAGAAGCCACTGCAAATACCATTGTGCTGTACTTCATTTCATCACCAAGGGGGCATAAAAAAGTTGAACCAATAAAATTGAAGAAAAAGAATTTCAGCTTTACCATAAATATTCCGTTCAAAACCTTCCCATTCTTATTCTCCACACTGTGAGCATCCCCATTACTACCTCAGGGCACTGCGAGCACCGTTGCTAGCCACAGTCGTGCCATGCATAATACACCGGGCCAACTTTGAAGGGCTTTCTCAGAAGTAATGACATCATGGAAGAAATTGCTTTGGGGAGGCAGCATCAAAGACAGCCAAATAGCCTTTGCATTTGCTTCAGACCATGGCAAAATTCCAAGTTTAGCGAGAGAACAGCAGCATCAACCAGCTGAGATGACTGGCACACACTTCACATGGCACAAGTTAAGGCATGCTGAAAACTAAAATGACAACGAGCCAAGTGCTTCCTGATTATAAGGTGATGCCAAAAGCGGTGGCGGTTAACAAAGAAGAATGAGGAATGCTATTTTTGTATTTAACAATACTAATAATAATAACTAGAGCTGCAAGTCACTATAAAGGGCCCTAGCAACCCGGGCCACTTCGGGGTACATACACGTTGGTTTACACATTGAAATATGATTTTTTATTTTTTTTTTCCTTTTAAATGGCACATCTTCACAAATGGATCATTTGTTGGTGTTGTTGTTGTTGTTTTTTTTGTTTGTTTGTTTTTTGTTTTTGTTTTTTTTCCCAAGCCTTATGTGTTTTCAAAATGTCATGAGTTTTCAATTTTCATACATGTTTAGACCAATCATATCAGCATAGTTTTTCTTGGCAAACAGCTTTTAGCCACAGCAACAGCATTCAGCAATTAAAAACGTTTTGATTTTACTTTTCATCAGGAACATCTGGAAGTGCCTGCCAATTTTCGTAGCTCTAGGTCAAACGTGCCGGGACTGTTTTTTCTGTTTTTCCACTCTAGGGGGTGCTACAGAGCCATGTTGTTATGACGACTATAATATAAAATTTTTCCCCAGGCTAAAAGAGGGCGCAAAATTTGATGAGTTTCCATACGTTTAGGTCCCCAAAAATGTGATTCATTCCGGAGAAGAAGAAAAAGAAGAAGAAGAATTCCTACAGCTCTAATATGGAACTCGCAGCAGTTGCTGCTCAGGCCCTAATAATAAATTCTGCAGTTTATACACTAATGGTAGGTTCAGGTATGTTTGAAATCAAACAACAACCCAAGTTTCTGTATAAGGATTCAAATACGACCTTATGGTTAAGATAATGGAAAAGCTTTATTTAGGCTACATTCACTCTGGAAGTGGCACAAATGTCAGATGCCACTTTTGTTACATACAGTACGTGCATTTTTAAAATTGGTCGCAATTGCTCTTAAGCGAATGAAAAAATTATGCCATGAAGCGATGTGAAGTGTTTGTGATGTGGCTACTCACCGTCTCGCTTGCTATAAATAGTGAAAAGTGGCGCTGTCTCTCATATTTCATGTGTCACTGACTCCGGCAGTCACTGTTGAAGAGTGTTTACCGCATATACTTTCCTCGCTGTGCTTTCTGTCGTCTGATCTTCTCTCCTCTTGATGTTGCAGCCTATAAAGTCATACCTAAAGGCTACGTTTTGAGTGGAAAGGCTGGAAAAGATAGCACGGTATCAAGCAAACAATCAGTTTCGGCTGTTTCCAAAACTAAAAAACACAAATCTTTTTCTCACAGTTTTCAAAAATGTGCCTCCATTTGCACAATTTCACAAAATATTCATTGATTGCATTAACTTATTATTTTTTTTTTTTTGGGGGGGGGGGTATGATCAGTTGTGAAAGATTATTATACAGTTTAGAGCAGTCTGCCTTCTGTCATATTTATTCTGGACACTTATCTTTAAAAACATTACGCATGATGTCTAGAATTTACATTGCCCTTGCATCCGCTGACCATCCTCTGATGTATCAAATCTAAATTTCTTCTTGCACGATAGCCTGACAAGGGCAACGTTTCCGACCACAAGGCTCATTCCCTGATGAAGGCCACGAGGCCAAAATGTTAACATGTTTGTTGATATGGCCTGAATAAATTGGTGAAATTGAGTCAACCTTGCCTTGAAGGTCTGTCTGGCTTATCTCTGCATCTACCTACTTTTGCCTTCGGTCATCTGCTTATTCCATACTAGACTAAAAAGCAAATCACACTGCATGATGAAACTTGTAGCCACACACGTTGGCGATGAGCAAACCTGTATGATGCAGTGATGACGTGACTGAAATCATGCATATATACATATTCTGTACTGTGTGTAATGTGTAATGTAATGACTGTTGGGCACTTATAGAATCACAGGACAAACAAGGAATTGATTGTGAGGAATTCCTTGACTGCTTTCAAAACACCTTTAATTAAAGCAGTATTTTAAAACATCTCAGAATGTTGAGCAAATTCTCTCGGTAATAGATTGCTCCATTAACAACTTTTTAATTTTAGGACCACTGTGTGGTCCTTCAAATTTTTTTTAAATAAATAAATAAACTAGAGCTGCGAGCAGCTAAAAAGGGCCCTCGCAGCCTGGGCCACGTTGGGGTACTTGCACGTTGGGGTACTGGCACATTGGTAGCAGAATTTCTTTGAAAATGGCATGATAAACCTATGCATGTGAATTTTTTTTTTATTATTTTTTTTGCCAGGTGTGTTGAGTGTGTCAAGCTCAAAGAGTTTTGGTGATTGTTAAGATCTGCAAAAAATCAGCGTCCTTTTTTATTTTTAGGCAATGAGTTGCCCTGATTGGTATTTTTTGTAAAAGTATATATACACACATCATCGCCCGTACGCATTGCACAATGTTGTAATAATACAATACATAATATAATGTAATAATACAATATTGTCAATAGAGGCTATCAAAAATAAATAAAACAAAATAAAAAAGTACATATGTTTGGATCGGTCTGATGCCAGTGAACATTTTGAATGATGGAAAGTAAAAGAATATTCATAAATGACTTAGTTATCACACTGCTTACAATGAGTTTACAAATTTTGTACAAAATACTGTAAGTGGGGATTTATTTATTTTTTATGCCTCAAGGACTAGGTGGCGCTGTATTTATAACTGCATTTTGTCATAGAGATACCTTCAGGCCTTGACTATAAATATACATGTCAAGTTTGGGATTTTTTGTAATAATACAATACATAATATAATGTAATAATACAATATTGTCAATAGAGGCTATCAAAAATAAATAAAACAAAATAAAAAAGTACATATATTTGGATAGGTCTGATGCCAGTGAACATTTTGAGTGGTGGAAAGTAAAAGAATATTCATAAATGACTTGGTTATCACACTTAGAATGAGTTTACAATTTTTGTAAAAATACCATAAGTGGGGTATTTATTTTTGTTTTTAATGCCTCAAGGGCTAGGTGGCGCTACATATATAACTGAATGTTGTCATAGAGATACCTTCAGGCCTTGCCTATAAACATACTTGTCAAGTTTGGGATTTTTTGGAGCATGTACCGTATTAAGCATATCCTTTTTCATTGCGAAACACAAAATTTGATGCCCCGCTCTCATCATATAGTATTTCGAAAAGTCAAGATTTTTTTTCCCCTGTAGTTGGCTCAGGTCTTGACATGGTCCAGGTCAAGTCTGAAGTCAGTCGGATGAAACGTGTAGGAGAAGTGGGCAAAAGTATGCCCCCTGTAAATGTGGAAAAATCGTCAAAAATGGGACATTCAAAAATTCGTAGCTCACTTTCTGTTCATTTTAGCATATGGGTCCATGAGACTTTTTTGTAGGTCTTGGGCTCCCTCATACACCTAAAAATATTCGTCGTTCTTGCTTAAACGTACAACCGGGGCTGCTTCGTTAAGAATTTCTAGGGGCGCTATTGAGTCATTTTTGTAAAAACAGTACAATCCACGATAAAATGTTGCTCATTTTGCCAGGCCAGATGTGTGTGCCAAGTTTAATGTGTTTCTGTGCCAGTTTAGTCTCTCAAAATTGGCGTTGTTTTCTTGGTGAACAGCGCTTAGCGACGCCCACAGCGATTCGCGAAAACTCAAAGGTCCAGTTAATGTGTTTGGAGAAAAACATTGAAGAAAAATCGTAAGAAAAAAATAGCCAGTAGGTGGCGCTATCAGTAAGATGAAATATAAGTTCGTAGATGTCTTAAGGGCTGGACTCTCATCAAATGTGTGAAATTTTGAGAATATTGGACCATCTGGGTCAAGTTAAAGCAGCTTTTATTCTTACGAAAAATTATCAGACTTTGCGGCACCATAGCGGCCACGCCCTTTGGCGAAAAGTTACAATATTAGGTGTGGGGCATGATCAACATGTTAAGGCTTTTCTGACCAATTTTCAACTGGATCTCTTCAACGAGCTCGGCACAGAAACTAAAAACGTAAATTATGACATTTATTGTCACCACTATGTGGCGCTATATGTATAACTGAATTTTATTATATAGATGTTTTCAGGCCGTGACTATTAAGTTGCATGAGAAGTTTGAGATTTTTTGGAGCTTGTACATGGGAGTTATTAAGCATTTTGTTTTTCTGGACAAATGAAATTTTAAAGGCAATATTTGATGCCCCGCCCCCGTCATATAGTATTTCGAATAGTCAAGATATTTTGCCCAGTTGTTGTCTCAGGTCTTCAGATGATACGTGGCAAGTTTGAGGTCAATTGGATGAAAAATGTTTGCAAAGGGGGAAAAAGCATGACCACAGTGAATGTGCCATAATTGGACATTCAAAAAGTCATAGCTCACTTCCTGTACATTTTAGGAAATGGCTTCCACTGACTTTTTTGTGTGTTTCAGGGTGATACACGTGCCTGCCAATTTTCGGAGCTCTAGGTCAAACATGCCGGGATTGTTTTTTATTTTTCTACGCTAGGGGGCGCTATAGAGTCGCGTTGTTATGACAACTGCATAATATCACATTTTTCGCCAGGCCCGAAGAGTGTGCAAAGTTTGGTGAGTTTTCGTAAATGTTTAGGTCCTCAAAAATGTGATCGTTTGCGGAGAATGAAGAAGAAGAAGAAGAAGAAGAAGAAGAAGAAGAAGAAGAAGAAGAAGAATTCAAAAAAAAAAAAGAGGGACCTCGCTGCGGTCGCTGCTCGGGCCCTAATTATAGTGTGCTTTGATAAACCAGCTTTTTTGTGATTACTTCAAAAATATTTTCCCATGTGAAGTAAAACTGGTGCTCTTTAAATTGGGAAAAAGTCAATAAAAATGTTTTTTTTAAACATCCTGATCAAGAATAAAACGGAGTAAATTGATCCAGCCTGAAGGGCAAGATGAGTCAGGATAGGCTATTATTTTATTTGAGTGAAGCAGTTGTGAGGAATTCCCAAGTCTCAACTCATAGGCGGAAGAACGTGCCGCATGGAGCTGGGAAGCAGCCGAGAAGAGTCTTCATCTCTCCGCCAGACACAATGCTTAGTCATGAGCCAGGCACTGCTCAATCTGACAAATCCTTATTAGGAAAAGCTTTTTTTTTTTTTTTTTTTTTTTGAGGGGGCGGGGATTTATTTCCTTTGAGCTATGTTCAGAATTTAGGAGTCTGATATTTTCAGGCAAAAGCTTGAAAATCGTGTTTTGCTGATTCAGGCCAGTTGCAAGAAATCACCATTTTAAAATGTTGCAAAAAAATAAATAAATAAAAATAATAACAATAATAATTATTTAAAAAACAAAAAAACAAAACAAAAAACATCCATTATCTGAACCACTTAATCCTCACAAGCCTATCCTAGTTGTCTTCAGGCAGTAGGCGGGGTACACCTTGAACTGGTTGCCAGCCAATCCAGGATAATAATGAAACATGAAGGTACTACAACTGAACTACTACAAGGTTGATTGACAACACAGAGGACAAAGACACGGCTCTACACTAACTTTTCTACTACGAGCGCTAGTGCGAGTAACATTTTTAGTTGCTCGCACTGCACTTGATTTGGTCGCACCATTTTTTGTGGAGGTGCAGCATGACCTTAGGCATACGCAACTCGATATATTTGCAAAGTACAGTGGAATCTCTACTTACGAGCGTCTCTTCATACGAAATTTTCGAGTTGCGAAACGCCTCAACGTGAAAATATTGCCTCTTGTTACGAAAGAAATTTCTAGATACGAAAGGTAAAAATACATTACCGAACGCAACATACTTTCGGCTATGGCTATTTCCTACCATAGGTACCTACGAGCGTAAATACTAGATCGGTGTTTGTGCATCTTTCTGGCTAAGAGGAACCTTTACCATAGGTATCTATGAGCCTAGATACATACATACATATACAGCGTCCTCATTTAGAGATAGACCGATATGCTTTTTTCAGGGCCGATACCGATTCCGATTATCGGTAGTCAAGGAGGCAGATAACCGATATTTGAAGCCGATATTCATTTGCAGTAAAAGTTCAAATGTTGGCACCAAATTTTTGAATAGTGCAAACCCTAACCGTTCTTTACAATGGATTCTCACACTACACTTTTCATTTTACATCCTTCTATCTGCAATAAGACGTTGGTGGCGGGGGGAGTTAAATGTGGGGCCAATGTGACATTACCTTTTATAGCATTTGGGATACTTGTAGTTTTATTCTATAAATGTTATATTTTTATATTTTGAAGTAATAGGAGGAGCCCTGTCATTCAAAATGTGCATCAGCTGTGGCATTACTTATTACTACAGCAAAAAATAAATAAAAAAAATTCCATGAGAAAAACTATTCATCCCTGAACACCATACAGTTCTTGTAGACCTTATTATAATTATTGTTATTGTTACCATATAGACAGTTTTGATAAGCTGAGGATCTTAAATCGAGAACAGCAATATCATGCTACTCCTCTCTACAAGATAACTGTCAAAAGACACTTCATCATGTAGTTTAGTGCCACTTAGGATGCCCCAATCAACGCAGAAAAAGGTAGAGTAAAATAACTTGGTTATAATAATAGTAAGAATAACTTGGTTAAACAGACATTGTTGCGGTGGACCGCTGCCACTTTCTGCTGTTTAATGTGTTTTACACTTATAGACACGTGTGTGTATATGGGCACACTATTCTCTCACTACTGTACTGTACTGTATCACTTAATGGCACAGATGTACTTGTCTAAATAATAACTGGGCTGCAACATTGCTAATTCACATTAACAAGCACTATCTTAGCTGTCCACATGAATAGTTACTAACGCACGAGAAAGTTATACAACACACCAAACATGAGCTCATTATTCAAAGTATGAGGCACGTAACGAAATTACATCACTGAACATTAATTGCAGCCGACTACGGCCGTAGATGTTACATATTAGTGGCATCCATTGAGAGCATAATGTCCCAAATGACGGCAGACATGACGTGAAAAGAGAGACAAAACAAGCAAATAAGCACACTATACTTTCGTGCACTTCTCTACTAATGCCAAACATACGGAAGAGAACACGTTCGTGTAGTTAAACGGTGTTTGAGACACTTAATTAGTTACGGAGCGGACTTTAACGAGGTGCACAACGAGCTGTCAATCAAATCGACGTCGAAGCTTAAGGCACACAATGGCAAACCAGTGCGACAAATAAACACAATATAAAGTAACTAAACGCTATTTAGTGTCACTGTGGCATCTAACTGCATAATAACCGCTATGCAACAAGTAGTGGACGTGACCCAGAATGCAATGTGTGCGTCACGAGAGGTAAATATAATGACATTACTCTACTCTTAACATGGAACTAGACAATATAATAATGACAACTGTTAATATTTGGAACCTTTCTAACAAACATTATTTACTTAATTAAGTGAAAATGTGTGTGATTCCCTCCCCGAGTAGTTCAAGTAGCGAATTAGCTACTGAGTGTTAGCCTACATGCTAAGCTGAACACACCACTGTTAGCTAGCGGGGATTCAATGCAAGGCAATGCAGCTCCATTCATATAGTGCATTTAATACACAACATAATTCAATGTGTTTAGCTTATCATGGTGAAACGATCGGCGGAGTCTCTTCTCTTTTAACTTACCTTCGAAGCATGTGTCTCGCGTTGTGTCCGTGGGTGCGTGTGTGACCGGCTACTGTGATACAGGCATACACTACTGATTGGTTCTGGCTCTTGCACGGCTAACCAATCAAATGCTGCTATGGGCGTTACATTGCTGGAGTTGGACTCCATAACAGACAGAGACGCTCTGGGCTGCATTCGAAGCGAAAAGACGGAGTTTTAAATGGATCGCTCATATCGGCCGTCAGATTAATAAAACAGACCGATACCGATATGTACCAATATGTCAAATATCGGCCCCGATTATCGGTCTATCTCTACAGTCATCATTCATCCCGCGGCCCATGAGGTGTTCCGATAGTTTTTCGTAAATGTATGAACTAACGGCCGACGAATTTGTACAAAAATTCAAACAATTGGTGATTGATGAAGGCACAGTAAGTTTTTAATTGCGACGAGATGGGCCTTTTTTGGAAAAAGATGCCACGCCATACCGGAAGTTTCCATGAAGTTTCAGAATTTGTTTAAAAGAATCGCCCAGAAAAAGTGTTCACCAGTCGGGCGTTTGCTCACTAAGATGATGTTTGCCTTGGACATTTTCAAAGGATTGTTTAAAATAAAAAAAAAAGCAAACATCCTTGGATCAGTTCTTTACAAAACACCAGGCAAAACAAAAAACACTTCTGAGAGAGGAGGACATGAACCAAAGAGGGCAAAAAACGATAAGGACAGCAGTTAAAAAGGTGAATGACCATCATTTTTATTCTTTACTCTATTCTTTGTTTTTTACATTATGCACAACTCTCATTTATTGTGCAATAATATAATTGTAACATGTATTTGTTACATGTTTTGATGCATTTTTATGCTTTATAAAACATTTATGTCTGAATTTTGGGAGGCTTGGAACGGATTAGGGCATTTACATGGAAAATGTGTCTCTACTTACAAAATTTTCTACTGAAGAACTTTCTTCCAGAACCAATTAATTTCGTAAGTAGAGGTACCACTGTACTTGATTGGAACACGAGGTTTGCCTGCAACAGCAGTGACTATCAAAACAAGTCAATAATTTCGTGTAACTTAACTCATGTAAACATTATTTTGAATGAACATGTCGGCGTTGTGTGCTGCCACATTGAATTTCTATTTTACTGAACTAAAACATTAAACCTAGCAACCACAGGAGGGCGCTTAAAGACTGCACAAATTCAAACTAAAACTTCTTACAGGCAGAATAATCTGTATCGTTTGATTTAGCACCTTTCGCTGGCCCTACTTTACCACCATCATTCTCCTCCTCATTCTCATTTTGTTTTAGAAAATAATCACCAATAGACCGCTTTATTTTTTGAAAATTCGCTGTCGCTCTTCCCTGAGCCCCAAGCTACCACACCACAACCGCCTCCATTGCTTGCATTACACGTAAGCTGTGCGGATCAGGAAGTAGCCAGCCAATCACATTGCAGTGGGTCATGTTTCACTCAAATACTATGGGGTATATGTCACGGAAGAGGCGGGACGTGATTTTGCACGTCAGTTTATGTTGTTATGTTGTTGATGTTCTTAATGTACATCAAACGCGACTGAAGAAAAAACATTTTGAACCATTCTAAAATTATAATGTAGACTATCTAAAATAATAATAATAATAATAATAATAATAATAATAATAATAATAATAATAATAAGCTAAAAATGCTGATCCATCCATCCATTTTCTTGACCGCTTATTCCTTATTCCTTTTTGTCATTATATGCTAAACTTGGATTTTATTTTATTTAATTTTATTTTATTTTATATTATTTATTTTATTTACATCAAACGTGACTGAAGAAAAAACATTTTGAACCATTCTAAAATTATAATGTAGACTATCTAAAATAATAATAATAATAATAATAATAATAATAATAATAATAATAATAATAATAATAATAATAATAATAAGCTAAAAATGATGATCCATCCATCTATTTTCTTGACGGCTTATTCCTTATTCCTTTTTGTCATTATATGCTAAACTTGGATTTTATTTTATTTTATTTTATTTTATTTTATTTTATTTTATTTTATTTTATTTTATTTTATTTTATTTACACAAACATTGCAAATGCAAAGTGACAAGTACACACAGTAAAGCACCTCCCTTGCCAAGAGCGATATGTTGCATGGCTGAATGGGGCACCAAAATGCTGAGCAAACCTTTAAAACAATTAGCAGATTAGTGGCAGCTGCTTCAATGGTAGTATAGTGAATGAAGGGGCTTTAAAGCCAGACAATGGCACGCTACACAGGCCAAAAGCCACTTCCTCCATTGCACAAACTCAACTGTGCACACATAGGCTACACATGCTTGCAAAGGGTTGGAAATAAATGAGTGTTGGGGTACTCAAAAGTTTTTTGTTTTGTCTTAATTGCTTGTGTACAAATAGTTGGACAGGGACTGCAGAGCCCATGTCATGAAATTAAACATCCGATTAAATCTTTTCCTACATGCATCACTTGCTAACGTGAACAAGTCAAAGTCATATCAAGTATTTTTCTTTTGGGATGTGTGAGATGCATGCATCACATACACAGGTCCGCACTATAATTACTAAGTAAAAAGTATATTAAATGTATGAAGTGTTGACTCCTGAAAGGTTTAGGACCTAAACCTTTTCCAAAGGCTCTTGCATTAAATTAATTACCAAAGACTAAAACGAAGGACATGTTTGCTATAATTATAGTTAGCTTTAGTTAGTTTTGTAAACACAAAATGTAGGTTTTTATTTTATTTCGGTAAAAATATTGTTTTTTGAATTTTAGTTTTAGTTTTTCATTAGTTTTAGTTACTTAAAATATAACCTTTAATTGCACCTGTTTTTCGATACCCTCCCTTCTTACTTTGACCGTCTCCAAACATTTTTGTTTTGTTTATTTTATTTGAACTGAGCCAAATGCCATTTTTAGCATATGTCACGGGCCACTGAAAAATGGAGGCAGCAAATGGCCCCCGGGCCGTAGTTTGGACACCACTGGATTAGGTGTTTTATTTTTTTATTTTTTTATTTTTTCCTTGCTCTGTGCTTCTCTTCCACAAGAAACCACTTGCCTCTTCAAACCCTTCACTCCACCCCGGTTGTCACGGTAATGAAATCTATAAAGTCCATTGGCCCAGTAGTGTAGTGTCGATGTGATGCGTCCTTTGCATCAGTCTTGACTGACACAAAAAAAGAGCTAATTTCAACTAAACACGAAAAAGCCAAAGGGTGTATAAAGTGTCTGTAATTCTTGACCCTTGACATATTTTCATGAAAGCATGTCACAGACAACTGTTATAATTTCTCCCAAAAAAAACATCAACAACAACACACTATTTCTTCTTTAATGTACCTAAAATCACAGAATGAACACAAAACTGAAATTTATCCTCCTCAAGGGAGTAACTGCTGCAACTCATTATGAGCTTAAAAGCTCTGTGTTGCTTTCTCTCAACAGAAATATGGACAAGAACATTTGAAATGATGTAAGGCCCAGAGAATAGGCTGTCAGACTGCAACTAATCCTCCAACGCCCACCCAGTCAAAATGACATATTTTCAAAAAGACAAGGCCACGCAAAGTCGTACACTTACATTGGAGTGTAGCAGATGCATGAAGCGACTGGTTCAGTCATTTGTTCACGTCCTGTCAATTCATACTGGAAGATTTTGAAAGAAAACATGCTAAAATAAGACTGTTCTTATATATGCGACTTAGTCTTATAGCCTAGCCCTAGTCTATAAGTTTCATTATACTGATCCTGTCATCAGTCGCGTAGTGGATACATGAAGCGACAAGTTTAGTGGTGTCGTTCTTGTCTTTTTAATGTAAATCTTACATTTACAGGACTTTAAAGGGAAAAATAATGTTAAAAGCAAACTGTTTTTTTTTGTGTGTGTTTTTTTTTTAAATCTGTAACATAGATTATTGTAGTCTATATCCATTTTCATTACAAGCCTTCTATTTACTGCTATCAGTGCCATAGCCTCAGGGGAAGTGAAATATTTGTACCACCAAGCCATGGACCTGCAGTGTCCCATGAGTCATGTCCACCAAATCAGTGCTTGATTACGTCTACTTCTACTGTTGCTACTTTATAACTTTTTATTATCGCCTTGTCTTCATACTAGAGCCCTGACTACAGACTGCATAACTTCATTTTCCACTATAAATTCAGTCCACACAACCCCATGTACATTTAAGTGAACTGAACTAGCTGAACTGAAAGCCAAGATATGGCTGACATAGATATATCAAATATTGTTTAAACAAATGAGTGTTTGTTTGTTTTTTAAATGTTTTTCCCATGAACAAAAGACTAGCGGCATAGTAGCTGTTTTGATAACTATATAAGCACTGGTATTACAAGTATACAATCAAGGAAGTTTGATAACTTGAAAAGGCAATTCCCAAGCAACCCCCACTGAGACGCTAATTGTTCAATATGATCCTCAAATCTTGGGTTTATGACAGTTTACAGTAACCCAAATATGTGTGCAAGTTGGAATGTGCTCTGTAGTCTGGCACTAACCTATCATAGGTTAACATAGTATGCTATTGTAGTATTAGTCATAAGTAGGGGTGTGAATTGCCTAGTACCTGACGATTCGATTCGTATCACGATTCACAGGTCACGATTCGATTCGATACCGATTAATCCCGATACGGATTTATAAGTCGATTGTTGCGATTTTTTTCATTCAAATTTAGAAAATACTAATCAGTAAGCTTGTAGAGTGTAAGATTTATATGAAAATGTATTATTTATTTATCTGAAATTTCAGTCTTATACAGGTTGTAATCTGTTTCATGTTTGAACAGCATTAAAATAAAATATTAAGGCTTAATGTTCCGTTCATATAACATTCTTCCATGCTCAAGGTGTGAATCCTAAAAAAAAAAATAAAAATAAAAAATCGATTCTGCCGATTATTGAATCGATTCGAGAATCGCGCGATGTAGTATCGCGATATATCGCCGAATCGATTTTTTTTTAACACCCCTAGTCATAAGTATAGTAAATATGTATTTGTCTGGAAAACACTTGAAGGCCAACAATCAACGATAAACTATATAGCGTTAGCAAGTCTGCTCATGCCTTCTTGTGCCACGTGAGAACACGCAAACTCGTTCATTGCTGGCTGTCTATAACCTCAGAAGATCGTCAAGGACCATTTGTGCTGGACTGGCGCTCAACAACAGATATTGCTTAACTAGGATTAGACAGCAGATTCTTCTCATTACTACGGCCTTGTCAAATTACAACCACAAATCATAAATCAATGCAGGTATAATGTGGTTGCTCCACACCCACCCATCCACTCACTTTTTCTCTCTCCACGGCATGCCCTCAACAACATTGTCATGACAGCAGTGTCTTGCTCCTCCTAACAAGGGTTGGCCTTGTTAGAGCCCAAACTGCCAGACCGCACCTGGCTGACATCACAACAACCAGTTGCCATATCAACCACAACTTGGCAACGACAACTTGGCAGCTCCACAGGGGATTGATTGGTTGAGCCATTTAGTGAGCAGGGAAATTATGGGAGTATTTTGTCTGCTTAAGTAAACAAGTATACACAAGGGCTGCATCCTAAATCTCCTCACTTCAAGTTCCTTGATTGTCCTTGACCCAGAAGTTAATCTCAGGAGAAAGCCCGGTCACGGTATAACTTGAAACATACACCAGTCCTTTATTCATGAGATTGCATGATTTCCCATGAACCATCAAGGACATATGTTGCAGCACTATTAAAAGGACAGCCGCAAAGCGAATTCATCCATGACGCGTCATATTGGATTGGCATCGCCGGAGGAATGACGATATCATTAGTTCAAACATTTCTCCCTCCATTCGTTTGTCCGTCAGCGAGCTCCCCGACTCCTCCGTGGAATCGCTGGTGGGACCTCAGGAGTGAACATGTAAACAAAGGAGGCAGGATTGAGGGCTTGCAAATAATGAATTGCGATTCACCCAGGGTTTTAGCCCCTCGCCAGAAGGAAGACTCACCGAAACAATGATGTTAGCCTCGCTTGGCCCGAGCTTAGCTCAGCAAAGGGATGAAAGATCTAGCAACAGCTTCATCATGTGTTGCTATCATCACAATCCATTCCGTCATCAAAGCTGCATTGTTTGCGCCATGTATATTTGGTAAATAAGTCATGCGGTCCCTCATTCAATTGCCTGTCACAGCTAAATGGTTTCCCGATACACAGTGACCCAAACAGCATAAGGGCGAAGCAATTTTCAAAGCAAAGGACAATTTTCATGCTGTGAACACTCAATCACGAGTGACAAAATGACGTGCGCCGCAAACAATCGCGTCGCCTCTTTATAGATCATTTTGGCTTCTGCCCGTTTTAAGGGATACGGAGAGGACAGAAAACCACTCAGGGCTTCAAACAAGGAGGCAAAAGTGCAGCTGTTATTTCCCATCATCCATTAGTGAACCAGGCTGGCACAAGAACGGTGAGTGCATGGAGAGGAAGTGATGGGTGTCACTCTGTCACCTGCATACAATTGCTTGTGCTACTATATAGAGTGCAGTCAATAAATATGTTACCTAAGTTCCAAATGTTGAAATTACATGGATGGATAAGTAGTCAAAAAATATCTTGGTAAGGGTTGGTGAGTTAGACCTTTGGATGCTGCAAAATGGCGCTTGTAACTTTTTGTACATCTTTTAGTGACACGGTATCACATACAATGGAAAGCTACTCTCTAATCTGTTGGAATTTAGAGGTTTCTGGGGTTGATTAAAGATTGTGTTTTTGCAACTATGTGTGTGGCAGGTGGTGTCTGGTTGGTACTGGATTTCACTTTATTTCATCTTTCTTTCCTTTGATCCTTCCTATTGTCACCTGACAACTTCACAAACTCTGGCCAGACTCTGAACTATCCAGTAAGGCAAAGGGTAATTTTTAATATGTTTCAGGTGAATTAAAGAGCACAAACACACACATGCACACGCACACCAAAAAATACAGTGGAAAGCTAGTATTGCATTTATTATAAGTATTGAATTTTAAGTCACCAAATATCGCCAGTGTCACACTTTGAAACATTCTGTTTTCCTTGTTGCCATATTTTGGTGGCCTTCTCTTTTTAGGAAGCGCCGTCGCTATGAATCAAATGATGTCATGACTGGAATATAATGACATGGCTGCAGAGCATCCTTCGACCCGTCTCTCAAGGTGATAAACAGAGTCTGCCACGTGGAGACAAGAGATAACTAATCCAACATAAGCAGTGAATTACTGAAAGTAACACCATGAATTCTGCGACGTCCAATAGCTATACTTTGTATTCTGACAAATGGATACAAAACATATATGGCCTTGTTTGTAAACATATGCAACAACAATATTCTGCCATGGCCAAACAATTAGCTGAGCTCAACCCAATAGGCAAGTCAATTGAACTGGTAAGAAGCCGATCAGAATGAGGATGAACTATTTATTTATTAACTATTTTCCAATTGCTTCAAGCTGTGACTCAAGGCAACTTGGTTAGAAAATGGCAGCGATGAAGCTTCACGCTGACTGAATTGTTTACATTTGCGAAAGGCAACCTTGTCTTTGTCACAAAGGAGCAACTATTGCAGAAAAAAACTATTTTGAGCATCAAATGTGCTTGCAATATGAATAATGAAAACACAGCTAAAAGCTCAGCAGTCTTTTTTTCTTTCAACCAAGCCATTAGTTCCATCCATTTTCTCAACCGCTTACTCCTCACAAGGGTCGCACAGGGGTGCTGGAGCCTATCCCAGCCGGCTTCGGGTAGTATGCAGGGTACACCCTGAACTGGGTGCCCATTAGTTCCAAATAGGCTAATATACTAAAACAACCAAGGTCTCAAGCCCTGGAATGCTGCTTTAAACCAAATACTTCCTGTTCACTTTTGGGTCCTTGAGTCTTTTTTGTGTACACTTTTAGAAGTTCTTCATTATTATAATGCAAATAATTGTAAGTAAATCATGTTAACGTCTTTTTTTTTTTTTTTTTTGTAATCCAGGTGTTGCTAATAAATGTGCAACATCATGCCACTGAGGAACTTTCTAAAGTATGGAAATTGTTTTTGTCTGCGATTTGACATGCCGTCTCATCTCTGTTCTAAAAATGCTGTTGAGCGTTTATCCCGCAAAGTAAACGTGGTCAATTTTCTACCACTGGGTGAAGCGGGAACATTGAAGTGCGTTTAAACAGGATGTGCATGACTCACAAGTCAGTTGCCATAACTACGTATGGCTCTATTAGACGTGAACATGGATGTATTGCATTGTGCACGACAGCAAACAACTCTCTTTGTGTCTTGTTGATAGTTTCTTCTTTGCTTTTCTTGTGATGTTAAATCGTCTGGTTTAACGATAACTTGAACAATTTTACTGCTGTATGAAGACTGAATATATTGTATGATATCAACTATAAACCTAACCCTTTAACTTGAACTTCAAAGTAAATCAAGAACTTGCAGCACAGTTTTACTGAGAGCTTAAGGCACTACAACGCATGCGACTATTAGTATAGGGAGACTTTTACAGCGAACTTACCAGTTTATCATGATACGCCTCACTGAGACTTGAGGGAAACTTTACCAAATGCATCATCATCTTCTAAATCTTAAACGTAATGAAGCCTGTTGAGGCCACAGCAGCTCAACCGGTGAGGATGATAAAGGACAATAACATGCGGTTAAAAATGTCGTGGTACAACGCATCGCTTCGCCAACATTTCACCAGGGACGCGGCTGTATGCCCACTCCACCATCAACCATGAATCTTGGGCAATTAGGCTGAGAAAGTGAGAGGAGGGTGATGTAGGAGAGGGTGGGGCCTCTGTGTTCTCGATGGAAGTGTTACGGGAAAGCAGCAGCAATATAATAACGCATGTGATCATTTGAAACGCTGTTGATGAAGGACTGGGGATCGTGGTTTAACCGGTGAGAGTTTGATGTTCAGGATGCTGCACATGTTGCTTGTAGCCATCACTAAAAATAACACAGTTGTGTGCTCTCTTGCAAACCAGATGAATCTTCCAGATGAAGAGTTGCTCAATGTTCATGTCAATGCTCCAACATGAGACGAGAGGCCAAATTACAACACTGATGATGACAACCGGTTGTAATCATGGGGGTTTAGAACACAGGGAAGTTTGCAAATTATATGTGAGGATTGCTATATAAAATACTGCAGCTCATCCCTCCAATCCTCTGAAAATTTGAAACATATAAGAGAGCCTTTCTTACTATTTTGTGTCATAAAATTAAATACTGAAAGTACTAATTAAGACATTTTATGGCTGTATTCGCCTGATGTTGGGTGAATTATTGTTGCAGCTGTCAAAAGTAATCGATTAATTGACAAGTAATTGATTATCAAATTAATTGACAACTATTTTAATAATCGACTAATCCTTTGGAGTCTTTTTGTCATTTAAAATTGTGCAAATCATTTGATTTCAAAATATCAACAGTAATTGTGCACTGTTTTCTTTAGCCCTTCATGAAATAAGACTGATTATCTTCTGTGTTTAATCAGAATAAGACACTTGCAAACATCAGTTTTTACTTTGGAAAACAATGATTGAAACGGTAACAGTACAACATCAACCCCCCCCTTTTTTTTTTAAATTGCGAATACGAATTTCGAAATATGCACCAATCACTGGTTAATAAACAGTAATGGGGGGTGCTTTCATTCTAATGCTTTAATGCAAAATTAAATTGAATCAGATTAGCCGATTAATCGACTGAATAATCCATACATTAATTGATTCTAAAAATATTTGATAGTGACCGCACTAGTGCAATTACACTTTATTGTAGTACAGCCAAGAAAAAATAAAATAAAAAATGCTCACTGTGGTGACAAATATTTTAACGGGTTTTGCTTGATTGTTTGCATTGGTGAAGTACTAAATAAAAATCACAAACATTAGAAAACAGTAATATATAATATATAGGCATGACAAATCAGACATTGCCAGGTCTTGTTCAATTAGAGGTTTCCAAGGCAACAAGGGGCAGAAGGCCCAACACAGTAGAAAACAGTACATGCAGAGATGCCTTAGCAGCCACAGACACCTACAGTACTAAAGAGGAAATTGCCTTCAGTACAATTCTATAAAGATTATGATAGAATATTGTTTATGCACATTTGCATTATAATGTTATAATGCTGTATCCAGTTTCCCTAAGGCAGTTTTGTCAAACTTGTTTGTCATGGGGCACATTATCTTTATGGTTGTCCTCAGAGGGCTGTTATGAATGTGAAACCATTTAAATATATTATCTCCTCATCATAGACAACAAATTGATGGATAACTACTCTTGAAATTACGAGTCAAGGAAAATACTATTAACTGTTGCATTCATTTTAAGACGGAGGTTTGTCAAGAAAAAAGTGTTTGCAGCGCAATATTTCAACGTTACTATATTGCCATTTTGGTACAGACTTCAGCCACACATGACATTATTGGCCGGATCCGACCGGCATGCCTTGAGTTTGTAACAAAAACAGATACACATTTCTGCCAGGTCACAGAGCACAATCCCACTACAACCAACGTGAGCAACACTAAAATGTTCCCTATGAAGCACAGCAATCCGGGGAAAGAATGGATTAATTACTCCACAGTGATAAAGAGAAAGGCCCCGAGGTGGTGATAAACACACAGAGGTCTTTTACACATGGACAGGAAGGGAGGCAGGCCCCGGCTGGAGATGCAAGCTGGCTGTAAGCTGCGTTTGCATCACCCTCGCAAGCTGAACCACACAACAAGACTTCCATCGCGTTGTAAAAGGCAACGCAAAGCCAGCGGGGATGGGCTCGGTAAACCACTGTCATGCATTATAATCTTACGGTATCGGCTCAAATTTAGGTCAGTCTGAAAGTAATTTAGATTTCGCATTAGCAACCTCCCCCCTCCTTCGACCCGGAGGCATGGATGGATGGAGGGATGGACTGATGGATGGCGAGTCTATTTGAAAAGGGGGTTTCCATTTTCTGCCCACGATCAATGCGAGCGCGCCACAGCCCTTAAAACGCGTAATAAGACGTAAATCCACGTGAGGACGACAGTGGTCCAGTGACGACAACATCTGGAGGACAGAAACACACGTCTCGATAAAAATGCACCACCTTCCTAGCTCGCTCACACATTCTGTTTTTAGGTTCTTTTACACGTGAGATGAGGAAATGGGGACCAAAGAAACTGGAATGACATTGCGCTTGCTTACTGTGAAATAAATTCCCTCGGGGGATGGAGAGCCTCTTTTTCGCCCCTCGACTTTCCTCCTTTCCGGCGTGTGAATCCAAAATTCAAACCATTCAAAACGGGCTGTGGGTCGTTCCAGTCTCGGAGGTATTTTTTGGTCCAGCGCGGAGTGTGAAAGATGAAGGCTCCCAGCATCCGAAAAGGAGCGAGCCAGCTGTGGGGAGGAAGTGGGGGAGAGGAGGGAGGAAGGAAGGAGCGGCCGGGCCGGAGCACTGCGCACAGGCGGGAAGGCAGAAGCAGTCACTTGTCTCTCTCTTTCTTCTTCTCTCCCTCCCTCTCCCAATGTGTGCCTCGCCAAACAGGGTCCCTTCATTCCTGCGAGACAGACTCACAGACAGTTGAGGTAACAGTGAGAACAGCGACACCCAGTGGTGATGAAAGGAATATATCGTTTCTCTATAACAGTGCTGCATGAGACCCTGGTTGCTCATGGAAAACCGTTTGAATATTTATCCAATATACTTGATATACAACTTAAGGTTCATGTACCAATTGTCTGATATATACAAATACATTAAACTGGATAAGGATGTCCTTCTTAAGGTCCGTGTACTGTATATGTTCATTGTCTACACTCTACACTCACTTGTAAGACAATTCACTGCATTAGTAAAACAATTGTAGTGCATTTGTAGAATAGTAAGTGTGTCTCACTAGTTAGGGATAAAGCTGTCACTCAAATATGGTTCAGGTAGTATCTCACTGAGAAGCAAAGGTTTGTTATGACTGTTTGCAAACGTAGCAAATCTTGTTTTTTTGGCAAGGTTCGTTAAAGGTCACAAACAGTCGCAATGACGTTTGCAAATGGTTTTAGTGGTGGTACACAGCTTTTCTAGTCACCAAGACATTTGAAATAGTTTACAAACGTAATTATGGATATTTAATACCACTTTTTTTTTCTCAGACCGACATACCAATATGAGTACTCATCCGTTCAGTACTCACCGATACGATACCAAGTGCCGATACCACTAGTACATTTTTAACACACAAAATAAAAAAACAAAAACAATTACAGGTTATTTTAAAGAAACACAATATATCCATACCCATATCACATTTTACCTAATTGACATTAAAGGCGGTTTTCTATTCTTCTAATTTCTCATTTCTAGTTCCTGACTGTAAAACAGTCATAAGGGGGCAGCCGATACTGGTATAAGCCGCCTTCACGAATATCAATACCTCAAAATATGGCTGCATGGCCCATCCTTAAACGTTATCGTCTCCAAAATGCTTAAAGGTAGTTTTCCTGGTATCAATTCGGAGCGCCCATTTAACCTGCCATGCAGGTCTTTGGAATGTGGGAGGAGACCAGAGTACCGGAGAAGACCCACGCAGGCACGGGGAGAACATGCAAACTCCACCCAGGAAGGCTGGAGCCTGGACTCGAACCCGAGTCCTCAGTACTGGGAGGCGGGACGTGCTAACCACTCAATCCACCGTGCCACCCCCCGGTATCATTATAGACACATCTCACTGAGCGGAGCAGGCTTGCATTTAGCGGCCGTACGGAGAACGGCTGTGGTGCGTTCTCCGTACGGCGGCCGTACGGTCGCCGCAAGTATATAACGCATTCAAGTCTACGTGTCAATTCACACCAGCTTCGGTGCGGTGCGTCTGCGGTGCAGAACGACTGCGGCGATGCCGAAGGTTTCCGCAAGCGTTCTATTTCTTCCGGATGCCGCATGCGGATTTTCATGAAGCTGAAGAAATTACACGAGACGGACAGGAAATCGAGCGTCTCGCATCAAGGTAAATCCGGTACATTTCAAAATAAACCATTTACAAACTTGTTTTTTGGCTAGCTGCATAGCATGACATCAGTCGGACATTTAAGACAAAAAATGAGCTCAGAATAAATTAAACACGACAAAATGACACTATTTAAACACAAAACGTACTTACCCATGGTAGAACAGCCATGGTAGAAGTCGCAGAAATAATGTCCAAAAACAATATCGATGTGACAACAGCCAAGCGTGCCTATTGTTTACAAATAGGACTATACACTGTTGTTATTAGGTGAACTCAACTCTCCAGCTTGAACCCCACGTGAGCTTGTGGTCTGTCGGGAGCAGATTTTGATGTGACAACAGGCAAGTGTGGCTATTGTTTACAAATAGGACTCTACATACACGCTTGTTATTGGGTGAACTCAACTCTCCAGCGTTAACCCCACGTGATCTTGTGGTCTGGCGCGAGCAGATTTCCGGACACGCAACGCATGCGGTGTGAATTGCAGTCCTTGCGGCGTCCGTACGGCCGCCGTACGGAAAACGCACCGCGTCCGTTCCGCAGCCAGTGTGAATTGGGCTTTAGCATTACGTCATTATGTCGCGGGTGCTATTTCTCAGGTTTCGCTCAAGACTGCACAACGTTGCAAAGACGTTCGGCAGACCCTCGCAAACCATTTTTATGCTCGCAAAGAAATTTTGCACTTGTTCAATTTGACAAGAAAAGCTGTTTGCGAGCATAAAAATATTTTGCGAGGGTCTGCTGAACGTCTTTGCAAACTTGAACAAAACCTTGGGAAATAACACTCGCTACATTGGGCACATTATCATAAGCCTGTGTCGCTCAGTGACCCCGGGTTTTCACCGGATGCGGTTGCGGTGCGGTTGCGGTGCGGTCCGGCGACGCAAGCAATTAGATTCCATTCATTCGAATGGTGCAGTTTACACCGCTTGCGGGTGCGTTGCGTGTCGACTGCGGAAGGCCTGCGGCGTGCCGCAAGCCTTCCGCAAGGATAGACCTATTTTCTATTTTTGCCGGACGCCGCAGCGGTAGGCCTCCGGCAAATGGCAAGCTAGCACAAAACACATCGAGCGGGACAGGAAGACCGACGCAGTTTCAAAATAAATTTCCGGTTACCTTTCAGAATAAAACATTCGCCAGCTCCTATTTCGCAAGCTTTTCAGCAAAACGTGACGTGGGCGTCGCCGGGCCATGTGCTCATTCACGGTTTAGACACCAGCGAACATGGACGAGGAGAGGTTTATATTGGAGGTGGAAAACCACAAAATAATATATGACACGGCACATCCTTTTTATAAGGACAACCAAAAAAAGGATGCTGCATGGAATCTCATAGCAGAAGAAGAAGAAAAGGTTAAATCAAAAGAAGTCCACCTCTCTTTCTGCTTCTCTGTTGAGCACAGACTTTCTGTATGTTTGTCGTTGTGAAATGCCACATGATCGCGCGCGCGCGGTCCCGCGAGACACGTTGGGAAGTGGGCGGCGACGGAGCTGCCGGACCGCAGCTGTGCGGAGCCGGTGTGGATTGACAAAAAAATTGACCCGTCCGGAGCACGCAGTCAAGACGCACCGCACCGCAACCGCACCGCAACCGCATCCGGTGAAAACCCGGGGTGAGATACCACCCATAATTGAATGAAACAGATAAATAGGCCAAATGAGAACAAATGCTTTATTGGAGGGATTTAAAAGACAAAAGGCAATTGAAAAAGTAAACATTTCTGATCAGCTCTGCATGTGCAGACTCTGTTCTATCCCTGGCTCTATCTATATTTGTCTTTTTTGTGTGTGTTTTCATCTGTATCAAACATTTCTTTGTTCAGTCATGTGTAATCCATTTCTAAATGCCACACTCATTGGCAACAGTGGCAAACGAAATCTTGCACACATTGTTCTCACGTGCACTCTTTGCCTCGGTGCGCAAGACAACCTCTGGGTGGTCTGATTATGTTGCCTGCATCACCAAGCTCATATCACAGTCGTGTCACTCACTATATTTAAAAAAAAAAAAAAAAAAAACATGTACTGGCAAACTTATCCCTTGAATGTTGATCCATTTATTGAAGCCTCCTCTTACAAAATACTCATTTGGAGCTCTTCTGTGCACCAGCGTATCCTTTGCTGCCTAATGACCTCAGCAGGGAACATTAAACTTTCATCTGAGCTAATCTAAAAATTGAAGTCCCCTTAAGCAAGACTCTCGCCTGCACCAGTGGAGCAGCTCAGATTCCCAATGTAAGACATGTGGTTCTACTTTGAAGGTGTAATAGCTCATATGTTTCACAAGGTGTTAAAAGATGAACTCACACGCTCAATGAAATTGCGTGTAAAACGAAACATGCAGCGTCTACATGCTTAGAAGTAAGGGTTCCATAAGAGGGTTTTTTGTTGTTGTTGTTTTTTACACAATCACAATTACACAATCACGCACCAGTGGCCGGGTGATGCCATGCAATGTCACAACACACTATACTAATTTTTTGTATACTATATATATATATATATATATGTATATATATATATATATATATATATATATATATATATATATATATATATATATATATATATATATATATATATACATATTTGTATACTATTTAGATATTTTTGTTCCTACCATTGTAACCCACCCTGGAGGGAGGACCTCATGAGTCCATTTATTGACTTTCTTCTTGGGTGCGGATGGTGGCTGTGGCCTATGAGGTAGAGCTCGTTGTTGTTCAGTAACTATCATGTCTGCTGTACAATTCCCACTCTCTCCAAGTTGTCATTGGGCAAGACATTTTACACGCTTTGCCTCCAGTGCCACTCCCACTGGTGTACGGATGGTGCGAATATTTGGTGGTGCCCAGGAGAAAAGATGGACTTTGGTATGTGGGACCTGGGAGCAGGCTGCCATGTTGCCCTGTGAGAGTTGAATACTGGTTTTGCTACTGAATATACACTCCGTTCTCTTCAAATCAGGTGTGACATGTCAGTGATGGTTACTATTCACACATGTGAATTTGTATTAAAAGCTGGATTGAAGTGAAACCTCAAGAGATTAGAAACCTCAAATAATCAAGGTAAGCTAAATCTTATTTCAGCAAGTGTGACTTTTGGACCCTTATGGAGAACGGTAGACTTTTTTTCTTTTTTTTTTTAGGTTAACATTTGTTTCTTTTTTGTAAACATGGGTTAGAGCAGGGGTGTCAAACTCATATTAGCTCAGGGGCCACATGGAGGAAAATATATTCGCAATTGGGCCGGATCGGTAAAATTGTAAAATAATTTTTAAAACATTGCCGTCAATTACATGCAGATTTTCGCTATTTGTGGGCCAGCCCTAAATTGTGGGGCGCATCTGTACAAATATTGTCCTAATTTTTTTTTGCATAAACCTGTATATTGTTCACTGATTGTGTGCCGGGTGCCGTTAATGAAGTTATAAGGACGTTAATCCTTGTCATATGTGTAGTTGAATGTGTCTTATTCAGCATGTTTGTGTTTGATTCATGTTTTTATTTTTTAAACAAACTAACTTTAAATTGTGTTTAAAATAACGACATTCAGAGCAATTCCATGTACAAGATGCATTGCTCAACTGAGACTTACTTGTGTAATTATGAATTTATAAGCTTTGATTGTGGCCGGCTGATTAATTGGGCCGACAGTCTTTTTTTTTTTTTTTTTTTTGTAACTTTACAAAACCATCTCGCGGGCCGGATTAAACCCCATTGCGGGCCTGATCCGGCCCCCGGGCCTTATGTTTGACACCCCTGGGTTAGAGAGTTTGGACAAAAAAAAATGTACCACTGGCTTCCCCAAGGGGGTTAGGGTGAGTATTGAACCTCCTTTTCTAGCAGTTTATTTTTACTGAAAGGTATTTCAACATTATTGAAAGTAATTACTGTACTATGAAAACCTTGTGGGTTTCCCTCACTTTCACCTGATTTTGTGCCAGTGTAGGATCTTGTCATCAGAGCCAGGCTTATTCAGTCTCTTCTGCTGTCACCTCACCATTATGATATGCTGATGGATGGATGGATGGATGGATGGATGGATGGATAGACAGATAGATAGATAGATAGATAGATAGATAGATAGATAGATAGATAGATAGATAGATAGATAGATAGATAGATAGATAGATAGATAGATAGATAGATAGACAGACAGACAGATGTATACTGCTCTCATTCGACCATGCATGGCTTTACTTTTTATAAATGGCTTCATCTGGTGCAGTATGTTTGCTATGTTTGCCTTGTATTTGTGCTACTAACTGACTATTTTTTGTCCTCCCTTTCTATATTGCAATTGCTGGAGATGATGTGAATTCACCTGCTGAGGACAGCCTGGTGTGCATGTCTTGTGTGCGTCTTGCTGCCATATTGCTGATTCCCTTCTGTCCTCCCCTCCCTCCTAGACCTAGATAATAATAGGTTTTCCTTGGACAGTCTGCTGTCCTTATCTATGATTTTCTGAAGATTTTTCAATCATAAAACCAAAATCCTCATTAAAATTTTTTTTTAATGTTTCTCCGTGTCAACAATAATGATGAACACAGTAAACAATATTTTTTATGGAGAATACTTTAATAGGAACAGTTTTGTTCCTTATAAAGAAACAAAACTCTGTGCAGGTTCTAGATAAAACCCTTGAAACATAAATGGGTTCTCAGTATAATTTACTGTGTTAGTTCTAGATGAAACCCTTAAAACAAAAGAAGGGGTTCGTTATGGAACTTGCTGTGAAGGTTCTGGATGAAACCCTTGTAATATAAAAGGGTTCTCAATGGAACTTTCTGTGAAGGTTCTCGATGAAACCCTTGAAATACAAAATGGTTCGCAGTGGAACTCGCTGTGAAGTTTCTGGATGAAACCCTTGAAACGTCACAGGGTTCTCAGTGAAACTCCCTGTGTGACATCTAGATGAAACCCTTAAAGGGTTCTTTGTTGAACCTTTCATACAGGGTTCTGGGTGGAACCTTTCACAGATGGTTGTGGGTATAACCCGTTATGTTCTCAGTAGAACCCTCCTAAAGGGTTCTAACCTTCATAAACGGTTCTAACAGGAACCTAAAAAAGGGTTCTCCTATGAGGACAAGCTGGGGAACCTAAAAAGGTTCTAATAAGCACTTTTACTTCTAAGAGTGTACACACCAAACTCATTTCTTAAATGTTGAAATCCGTCTCCTCCCATCAGCGAGTCATTTGCATGATTTGTTTGGCACAGTTTTGACTGATGGAGGGTGAGTTTCATTGGCTGGGTACAATCTGACCTGCATGTCTGTCAATCATACGGCACTTTCGTAATACTCACATCAATCCTTTTGGTCAATTTAGAGGATCTCACATACAGTGTATCTATTTTGCTTTTTAACATTTATGGCAATATTATGCGGTGAAAGTCCATTTTTCTTGTCAGTTGTTTATTTTGCGATTTGAGAAGCACTTGATTTAGTTGTTTGTTGGTAGGCTACTTGAAGATTGGGAATAATTGAATAAAACGTGCTGTGTGTGTTTCAGTACCACGGTGAGTTCCAAGGAGCGAAAGACGGGTGGTTCTCAGTAAATATTCGAGGAGTGTGTGCGTGTTTGTGACTGCCAGTGATTCCCTGTGGCGTGCCAGTGAACGCAGGGGTGTTTAAGTCCCAAGCAGCATAAGCATCCCTCAGGCGGGTGTAGCATCTGCCCGACCACCGAGGGCTGTTAGTCAGGAGACGACCATTCTACCACTGATCCACACTGCCCCAATAGTAACACCAACTGGATGTATCGCTATTGAAATGCCGACAGCACACTGGAAATTTGGAACGTTTGTCCTTCACTGGAAATGAGGGTGTGGTCAATTTAACACTCAAGGTAGTGCTATTCAGGACACTATGGAGTTGGCATGATTCTAACTCCATTGGTTACATTTAGCTTCTGCTCCAAACCTTGAGGAAATTTACTCTGACAGAGCAATAGTGTAAGAATAACACTCTTTACACCTGATTTCATCGAACAGTGGAAATCTAACACTGACAAATTTGCTGTGTACTGATTAATGTGAAGCGTTGTTGTTTAGTGTAGCTTGATACACTTCTGAAAATTTCTCAAATTACCATACATTGTAATTAATAGTGATATTCATTTTTGTAAAAACACCAATCATGTTAATGATTTAACAAGTTAGGAAACAGATGCATGTGAATATACAACATTCTTTCTGGAAATATCTGCAAGTGTTGACATTTTCCAATGATCATTTGAACAATAGTACTACAAAACTAGACTAAGTGCAATTTCCGCAGAAATTGGGTGGAAATGCTGAAAGCTGAATGTTAATAGCTGAATGTTAAGCAAGGAAATTGAAAGATAAATTATGTGTAAAAATATAAAGTAATGAACTATTAATTACTAGTAGTAGTTGTTGTAGTAGTTGTAGTAGTAGGCAAGGCAAGTTTATTTGTATAGCACATTCCATATACAAGGCAACTCAATGTTTTTTACACAAGGAAAGACAACACATAAGCATCAGCAAGCACAGTAGTAAACAACATTCAGAGGAAAAAGAGAAAATAAAAGTAGGTTACAAAATTTACTAAAAGAACATACATTGACAATGTTAAAACATTATACAGCAAACTTTAAAAACGTTTAGCATATGGAAGTTCTAATTTAAAATACCGTATTTTCCGCAGTATAAGGCCTTCAATGTATGACATATTTTCAAACTTTTTCCATATATAAGGCGCACCACATTATAAGGCGCACCTTCAATGAATGACATATTTTACAATTTTTTCCATATATAAGGCACTCCAGTAGAGGCTGGGGTTACGTTATACATCCATTAGATGGTGCTGCGCTAAAGAGAATGTCAACAAAACAGTCAGATAGATCAGTCAAACTTTATTAAAAGATTACAAACCAGCTTTCTGACAACTCCATTCACTCCCAAAATGAATAAACAGCTGTTTTATTATTTTCTCTGAGGTAAAGTATTAGTATTAGCTAGCGATCCAAGATGGCGCGATCTTCTGCACATGCGCGTCACCGATCGTGCAGGGTCGCCGATAGCGTCTTGACAGCGAGACCTGTTGCGGCTCAATATTGATCCATATATAAGGCGCACTGGATTATAAGGCGCATGGTCAGCTTTTGAAAAAATCGAAGGCTTTTAGGTGCGCCTTATAGTGCGGAAAATACGGTAATAATAAAATAATTAAAAAGAGGGAAAAAAAAGATTTATTAAAGCTGTCCATAATCAAAGATATGAGGGAAAAAAAGCAAAGTTTTCAACCTGGATGTAAAAGGATTTACACTCGGGGCTGACTTCACTTCTGTTGGTAGCCTATTCCATTTGTGTGCAGCATAATAACTAAATGCAGCTTCACCATGTTTGCTTCGAACTCTGGGTTCCACTAGTTGGCCCAAGTCTGTAGATCTCAGAGCTTTGCTGGGTTTTTACTCAACCAGCATTTCTTGAATATATTCAGGACCCGACCCATTCAGTAATTTATAGACCAGTAGCAGAATTTTGAAATCTATTCTCCAGCTGACTGGAAGCCAGTGTAAATCCTTAAGTACTGGAGTAATATGTTCTGATCTCTTTGTTTTGGTCAGGACTCGAGCTGCAGCGTTCTGAATGAGCTGCAATTGTCTCATGTTCTTTTGAAAGAGTCAAGTTAGAAGACCGTTACAGTAATCTAGTCTGCTGGAGATAAAAGCATGGATAAGCTTCTCTTGGTCTGCTTGAAGCATGCAGTCCTTCAGTCTGGATATGTTTTTCAGCTGGTAAAAAGCTGTTTTAATATATTTGCAATGTACAGTCGGAGGTGGGATTCGAACCTGCAACCTCCTGGTTACTGAACAGCGCACTATACCAAGTGATCCACTGAGCAGTATCAGAGAGGTGCTAATGATGATCAGTTGTATGTATGGAAGTGGGCGTGGAAAGTGGGACTTTGAAAAAGTTTCATATCAGTCCCATTGAAAATGAATGAGGAAAAGTTGATCTTTAACATTAAATTGTGCAAGTACTGCAAGTAATGTGGAATAAGACGATATATTCCCAGGAAGGTGTGATTTTTTTTTTTCTGCAAATTTAAATTTTAACGGTGTAAATCGGAAGTATTATGTGGGAGTTGTTTGATGCCAAAAAAAGAAGTGAGGGGGATAAAATGCTATAATAATAATAATAATAATAATAATAATAATAATAATAAAGGTTAGAACAATCAATCTTCCATCACTTGGGGTCTTTGGGGCTACCACATTGGTGACACCTGCATTACAACATAGTATGTCTGTGTCATTGATTAAAAACAATGAGATTTTATTTTAACAATTGCTACATACAGTATATTCCAGTTTGAATTGCAAAGTATTTTTAATAACACAGAACCATAATATAATAAATACATGAGTTACTGATGGTGTAGTGTTCAGTGTTGCCGGTAACGCGTTACTTAGTAACGCGTTACTCAAAAAGTTGCTTTCTAAACTAACTAATAGTCTAACGCGTTACTTTATTCTACAAAGTAGTCTGATTAAAGTTACTGTCCAGAGAATCAATGCGTTACTCCACATTTTCATGAAGAAGGCAAACTATCTCACTGTTGTAACAGTCACAAACAACTACTGCTAACTACGAAGATGAGGCAGAAGTCATTGATCACCACACTGAATTCAGCCATGGTCTGGTCATGAATGGTTTGCACATTCAAAACAAAAGTGATGATACTTTTACTACTAGTTTTATTAACCAACAGGCACACAACACAACAAAAAAAGTGTGCATTATGGACCTTAAAAGTGGTAAAAAAAATAATTTATTTCCATCCTCAACTGGTCCGTGAAGCATTATGGGATGTGGTCGTCTCCGCCCTCTCGCCAGGGGGAGTGACGTCAGACAAGTTACGTTTTCAGTAGGGGTGGAACAAAAAAACGATTCGACCGAACCATCGTTCGTCAAGGGGAGCTAAACGACCGTATCGGTTGCGAGTGAGGCTTTATGGTTTTCATAACAACAGCAAGAGTTCTGCGCCGTGCTCTACTTGTTTTGTTTACATTTCAGTAGCATCACCATTCAAGCTACTTCCTTGTTTCCGTGCTCGCGACACGGCGCGCGCGCGCGCAACGAGTGACAACATACAAATGGAGACAGTTAGCAGAAGCCGGTGCCGTACATCTCGGTATTTCCCATGGCTATCGAGTCCTCTCGGTGCACTTGTATGTCCCGGGCCGGCGTTGGTACTGCGCGCGAGCCAAAAAGAATAACTCCCGTGACGATCCAATGCATGGATTCAAACGACACAGGTATGTCCCACAGCCAACACACCAGCTAAGCTAAAAGCACACTGCAAGTATCTCATTTCTCAGTTTGTGGCTCCCTGTCAATGTCTACAACTAGCATGAGCAGCAGATAGGAGAACTGAGACGTGCCCGCGATTACGACAGCCCAAAAAACAAAATATAAACAGTAGTGATTCTGTGGTCATCATCGTGTCTCAGATTAAAAAAACAAAAAAATATGTCATACATTAACCAAAAATGAAAGTGATGACAAAAGAAAAAACAATTGTTAAATACAAAAATTGTTGATTAAAAAGGAAATGAACTTTTGGAAATATTTTTGCATATATTAAGTGGTTAAAATGTGTTTGATAGATTTATTGTTCCATAAGGTGGCTTCATATTTCTTTTGGCTGGACGGTAGGTTTATTTCATGTCTTAAATTTATGTTTCTGAAATACTTCCCAATGTGCAAATATTCTGTTTAATTGTGTTGGTGTCTGTCTAAAGGTTAAATATTTATATTTAACATTAAATTATCAACCTTTTGTTTTCCTGATCCTTATTTTGAAGAGAAAAAACAAACAAACCAAAAAACAATTATAACTGTCAATAACTACTAATAAATATTTAAACTGATACATGTGTACACACTGGAATAGCGGAACAAACAAACAGAGGAATTTAGGGGATTTTCATTTTCAACCTGGATAGATTTTTATTTTTTGTTTTATAAAAAGTATTTACGTTACAAGAAGTCAAGAGAGACTGCCTATTTTGTTTTCCATAAAAAAAACCTTTATTTTCATGTTAAAAATGCACTTTATTGAAAGTATTTGGAACTCCGTTTCTACTGCATTATTTTTATGTTGAGATGGTGTTATCGGCAGCTGCTGAAAGTAACTAAAAAAGTAACTTTTAATCTAACTTAGTTACTTTTAAAATCAAGTAATCAGTAACGCAATTTAGTTACTTTTAAAACCAAGTAATCAGTAAAGTAACTAAGTTACTTTTTCAAGGTAACTGTGGCAACATTGGTAGTGTTTCACTTGCCTGACTTATATGCAGGCAGTGTGGGCTCAGTTCCCACACTCCAGCTACCCACAATCCTGAATGGGTAAGTTATTACTGAAAATGAAATGGTTTATATAAATTGTATAATTGTGAGAAGCGTTTCAGATGATGGATGGATGGATGGATGGATGGATGGATGGATGGATGGATGGATGGATGGATGGATGGATGGATGACCTTGATAGTTCATTAATACATAATAGTGCAACAAAAAAAAAAAAAAAAATAGAGTATGCAAATCATCACATAAAAAACACCATTCATTTTTTTTTTTTTTTGTATGCTTTCTATAGTTTGAGTCCTCCTTTAGTTAAATACAGGTTTAACACTCAAGTACTGTAACAGCATTTCAACAGGGCAAAGTAGGCTTACAAATGCTTTAAAAAAGGAAGAAGAAGTACTTCAATATGAAGCAGGTGATACACTTGACTGGTCAATGGCACATGCAAATTAAGCACCCTACCATGAATTTTGAAAAACAATGTCAGTTGCAATATCAGTATTCTTTTAGGTTGAGATGTCAGTTAAAAAGTAAACTGCATGATGATGTTGTTACTCAGGTCTAGCAAAACAAAAACTACTACAAAATGCAATTGGGCCCATGAACACCTATTCAGATTTCTGTGTGTGTTAATTTACACGACACCAATTGAATATATATTTATATTTGACTTCATACATTTTCAAATTTAATTTCTACTCTACACATTTTTTGTCTCTAATATCAAAAGGCTTATTGACAAAGATGCAAATAACTCCCTCCCATATAACATTTTCAGCCAGACATAAAGCATCATAGCCAATATCAATTTAAATGAAAATTTCAAAATAGTAGAGTAATATCATTATTATAGTGTCAAGTAGTATTTTCACAAGTAACTTTCATAAATACAACACCAATAATCACTCCAGTCAAAATGTGAAACAAAAAAAATAACCATTCGTATGTGCTGAAGAATATATTCAGCAATTTGCCTCTAAAGTTGTTGCTGATACTGTCCCTCGGTGGAAGTATAATAATCATCCAGGACGCTCTGCATGTAATCAAAAGTCGGCCTGTCATCCGGCTCGCTATTCCAGCAGGACATCATGATGTTGTACAATTCGGCAGGACAGTTGTCGGGGCAGGGCATCCGGTAGCCACGTTGCACCGACGACATCACTTCCGCTTTTGTCATCCCTGAACAAAATACACAGGCAAGGAAGGGCGTGCTGGTCAAATGCAGTTCTAACTGGTCAGGTTTGTTTTTTGAAGTGCTCTAATACAGTTGAGTTTAGTTATTAAGGAAGGAGTAGTTGATCATTTATTAACGTCATAAGCAACAGGAACAAATGCAGATTATTATTTCCCCTCCTGGCCCCTATTCAGTTCTATAGTGTCGTTTCTTTTTAAGTCAGTACCATATAATTCATGTGGTAATCATACATACACAAATATTATATTTATGTTTATGTACAGGATGGCTGACTGGTTAGCACGTCCGCATCCCAGTATTGAGGACTCCAGTTCGAGTCCAGGCCTTCCTGGGTGGAGTTTGCAAGTTCTCCCCGTGCCTGCGTGGGACTTCTGCGGGTACTCCGGTCTCCTCCCACATTCCAAAGACACGCACACAAGGTTAACTGGGCGCTCCGAATTGTCCCTAGGTGTGTTTGTGAGTGTGGATGGTTGTTCGTCTCTGTGTGCCCTGCGATTGGCTGGCAACCAGTCCAGGGTGTATCCCGCCTACTTACCCGAAGCCTGCTGGGATAGGCCCCAGCACCCTCCACGACCCTTGTGAGGAGCAAGCGGTTAAGAAAATGGATGGATGGATGTTTATATACTTATTAATACTGTCCATCAAGCTCATATGAAAAATAATGCTACTGTATGTATGCTATTATGGAGGATATATGAGTGAATAGAGCTAACTCCAATATGCTAACATGTATTATTTAGTATGTAAGATATGTTGGTGTAAAGTAAACATAATCATGTCAAGACGTATTTGGTAGGGATGTAACGATAAGCGCAATATCGTCGTCATCATGTTCACAATATTTAAATGCCACACATTTGTGAAAAAAAAGGCTAGTGCAATTTAAAAGTTTAGTGCAATTTAATTTTCATTAGGTATGTTTTGACCCTTTTATGTTTAAAATCTACACTAATTGTTAGGTGAAGGGGAACGTAATATCCTGTGAAGCACGAACAATATGTGGAGGAACTCAATGTGTGCGTGCAATAACAACATAATAATAACAGAATAACGTAATAATAATAAAACATAAGAATAATAACATAAAATTGATGTTATGTACAAAAGCACAATATTGTACTTTTTTTTTAGTATGAGCTAAATATCGACAACCTCCCCACAATATTGTGATAATTATCATATCGTGACCGTCATATCGTGATTATATCGTATCGTGACGTTTGGATATCGTTACATCCCTGGTATTTGGGTAACACTGAGAAGAACAACTAAAACATGTGTATAAAGTTGCAGTCTTATGAGAAAATGTGTGATTTTAAAAAATAAATCGGAGTATAAGATGATCAACCAAACCCAGCATAAGAGGAGATTTCAGTGCATCTAGTTAATTGTCCATAAGAGACACAAACAATTAGCAAACATCACGTTAAACAGACTACTGAAAATGGTGTTGATGTGCCAAAACAAACTTTAATTGTTTGTGAAACTGCTCTATGTCGAAAAAATAACTCAACAAGGTAATCGTAATAGTGTGCCTCACGTTGCAATAAAAAAGGTCAGCTTTCATAGCATAACAACAACAATAACAATAGTGGTAATAATAATATACGTGAATCCATGTTCACCTGGATACGGCATTTTCCCAAGCGTAATAAGCTCGTAGAGCAGAACTCCAAAGGACCACATGTCTGACTTGATAGTGAAGGAGCTATAATTGATGGCCTCAGGTGCTGTCCACTTGATGGGGAATTTAGTTCCTGTGGACGACAAGCACATGCACCCCAACACATTCTTTTAGATGTTAATTATTTCTTACTAAACTTAATCATAATTAATGTAATTTCATATGACAGCAATACTGTGCAGTGTTTTCTAGATGCTAGACGGCAAAGGTGACATTTAGTGTCACACTATTAGGCACTAAAAAGAGTGTCAGTAGATTTCACTGTTCACATGCTGGTATTTTGTTTAGCTGGAAATACGAGAGTGACTTACTACAGAAAAAGCCAAAAAAACAAACAAGAAACAGATGAAACAACACAAAAGTCACACACACCCTCTTTGGCAGTGTACTCATCATCACTTATGACTCTCGCCAGTCCAAAATCAGCAATTTTACAGAGGAGGCTCTCTGACACAAGAACGTTCGCTGCTCTCAGGTCTCTGTGGATGTATTTCTTCCTTTCTATGTATGCCATGCCTTCTGCAATCTGCAATGGATTGAGGACAAAAACAATGCTGAAGAGTTACATACATTGAAGTGGGTGATGAAGTACTGAGATATGTGTGAGGGTCACCTGTGCTGCAAAATCAATGAGTTTGGGCAATTGCAGTTTGTAGCCTGTGTCACTTTTCAGGAAATCTAGGAGGCTCCCTAATGTCCAGAACGAGAGCGAGAAAGAGAGAGAGAGAGAGAGAGAGAGAGTAATAGTCAGTAATATTCACACTCCCAAAGAGAAAAGCACCTCTCATGATAGGCCTTTCCATAATCTGGTCAAATGTGTTTTTGTGAAATATGTCATAGTGCACACTACAGTAACATATGGCTTGTGATGCTAACTTACTAGCTCTTCACCTCTTGACGAGAAGTGAAAACACATGGATGTATGTCATCGTTTTAACATAGCAAAACATAACATAACGTGTACCAAGTGCATACCATTTGCCATGAATTCAGTGATGATGTATATTGGCTGCGTCTTGGTCACAACCGCGTAGAGACGCACAAGTCTGTCATGCTGTAGCGTCTTCATGATGTTTGCTTCTTCCATGAAGGCGTCCACTGTCATGGTGCCTGGCTTCAGCGTCTTCACCGCCACTTTGGTTGTGTTGTTGTAGTAAGCTGATGTGGAAGACAGCAAAAATGAGCATGTCATGAAAAATGAAGAAAATAGCCGTTTTTCCACCAACAAGCCCAGGAACTTTGAGTTCTGGGTAAAGGGAGTTCTTAGTAAAAGTTCCATAGGGAATTTATGATTTGTGTTTCCACATCGTCTTGCAGTTCTCGGTAATTAATTAAAATGACTTTGATTGAGTCCAGCCATTGTAAAAATTGACCAATGGGCCTTGGTCATTGCAGCCCGCCCCCTCAAAGTTCCTGCCTGGCTTAGCAAGACCCTGCTGCCGAGATAGTACTTGGATGTCCCCTGGGGAATTTAATTACCCTGGTAATGGGGTATATGCCACGGAAGAGGTGGGACTGTTTTGACACATCAGCTTTGGTTCCAGTTCGGTTTGTGACATGTGGGCTACGTCAAAATACTTGTGCTTCCGACTTTGTGCCCCAACGGTTGCACGTTCGCAGCCCGGACCGGAATCAAACTCAAGTGCAAAATCACGGAAGTCGGAAGTCCCGCCTCTTCCGTGGCATATACCCCATTGTCATTGGTGGAAAAATGCGCAAACTGAATTTTACCAAGGTAAACTGAAAAGTTCTCCAAAAGTTCCGGCAGTGGAAAAACGCCTAATGTCTAACTCCTTCAGGATGGCAAATTGTTTTGGTCAGTAAATGGCAAAACACAATCCACAAGATATATACAAATATATGTAATCATCTACAGCCCCCTCCGTGAGCCGTCACCTTATGGTGGTGGAGGGGTTTGTGTGTCCCAGTGATCCTAGGAGCTATGTTGTCTGGGGCTTTATGCCCCTGACAGGGTCACCCATGGCAAACAGGTCCTCGGTGAGGGACCAGACTAAGCACGGCTCATATGACCCCTTATAAAGAATAATATAAATGGACAGACGTTTCCCTTGCTCGGACACGGGTCACCCCCCCCCCCCCCCCCCCCCCCCCCCCCCCCCCCCCCCCCCCCCCCCCCCCCTCTGGAGCCAGGTCTGGAGGTGGAGCTCTTTCACAAGCGCCTGCACCCATGGGGTCCGGCTGGGCATAGCCCAAAGAGGCCCTTCACATGGGCTCACCACCGGTGGAAGGGGCCAAAGCCATCGGGTTGGGAGGGGCCAAAGGGGTCAGAGTGGGCTGGGCGGAGACCTTAGCGGACCTATCCCCGGCTACAGAACCTGGTTCTTGGGACATGGAATGTCACCTCTCTGGTGGGGAAGGAGCCCGAGCTGGTGTGTGAGGCAGAGAAGTTCGGACTTGACATAGTCGGACTCGCCTCCACACACAGCTTGGGCTCTGGTACCAGTCGTCTCGAGAGGGGTTGGACTCTCTTCCACTCTGCAGTTGCCCACGGTGAGAGGCGCAAAACAGGTGCGGGCATACTTATTGCGTCCTGGGTCGGTGCCAGTGCGCTGGGGTTCACCCGGTAGACAAGAGGGTAGCCTCCCTCCGTCTTTGGGTGGGGGGACGGGTCCCGACTGTTGTTTGTGCATATGCACCAAACAGCAGTTCAGAGTAACCACCCATTTTTGGAGTCCTTGGAGGGTGTGCTGGAGAGCGCTCCCCCTGGGGACTCCCTCGTTCTTCTGGCGGACTTCAACGCTCCCACCCCCCCGATCAGAACCCATGTGAAATTTAAATGAAATATAAAATGCTTGTAAGATAAGATATTACTTTATTTATATAAACAAAGCATATTATGAAGGTAGTCAAAATGGTAGTCAAAGTGCGTTTTGAGGAACTATTTAGCGCTGTCAGCCATTTTGTTGTTTAACAACCGCCGGAGCGTTTAA
Source organism: Festucalex cinctus (assembly GCF_051991245.1). NCBI lineage: Eukaryota > Metazoa > Chordata > Actinopteri > Syngnathiformes > Syngnathidae > Festucalex > Festucalex cinctus. The sequence continues at coordinate 44,884,252 of NC_135411.1, forward strand.
GAGGTCGCCACTGGTACAAAACAAGCCGACTTCCACTTTTCTGGAATGTGGTGTTTCATGTTTGTTTCAGTCAGTCTCGGTTTCCTGCCCTTCATCACGTGTCCTTTGTTGGGACATGCTGTCTTGACGTCCGTGGTGGTAAAACTTGTGAGTTTCTTTGTTACTTTTTGGACTTAATTAATTTGATATTTTTTGGTCCTTCAAAACTATTTTTTGTTTACTTTTTTTCCTCAATAAATAAATAAATAAATAAATAAAATATGTTTTAAAGGGCATTTTTGTATGCTTGCCTTGCCTTAACTGGCTCCCCGCAAGTGGGTCCACCTGTGTTTTTTTACAATCCAAAAAAACCCCAAAACAAACCCACCCCTCGTATGTGGTGTTACTTATGCTAATTAAAGGGTTTAAATTGGTAGGCTCTTTGAATCTTAATTGACATGAGTTCTGTTGTTTTCCACTAGCAGAAGTGAAACTTCTTTTTTTTTTTTTTAAATCATGCTTCTCTTTCTCCTTGTAGTTCCTCTCTGCACTCACCCATCCAGACTTCTCCAAACTGCCCTGCTCCTAGTTTCTTCACCATTGTAATGGATTCCTTGGAAATTTCCCAGGCATCTTTATCCCATGGCTTTTCAGCTTTAGGCTTTACACATGGACGGTCCAGTTTACGACACAGGCCATCTGCTTTGTCTGGAAGATACACACAAACATATACACTGTCATCGTACTTTCAAGCTAATATTTATGACAAGCTACACGGGGCTAAGCTACGGGCTTCGAGTGGCCTTTGTTTTTGGGCCCCACTTGGGCTGTAGGTGGGTCCGTGTCTCTTTTGGTCATTGGAAACTACGTTTGGAAACAGATATTAAAAATACAAAAAGAACTTATTTGATATTCATTTTAAAATAGATTTAAATACAGCTTGATTTTCTCGTATAGATGTCTGGAATGGGTAGGAAAAGTCTATTAGCAGCTTAATTTTCCATTTTTATTTCAGAATTGAAAATAGGATATAGCAGGCGACACAAAAAAAAAAAAAAAAGAAATGGCCCGTATTTTTGTTTTGGATTGGCAGAAGTTGTCACTGGGAGCGTTTCTCATACTGGCAAGGAAATGGCGACAGCGTGGTGTCCGAAAATTATGTCGTGTTCTGTAATGAATGACTCATAAATATCCTAAATTCCACAAATGCTAAGTACACACAGAAAGAAAGAAAGAAAGAAAGAAAGAAAGAAAGAAAGAAAGAAAGAAAGAAAGAAAGAAAGAAAGAAAGAAAGTAAAATAAAAAAAAACAGTAATTAAGACATTACAGAAAATTAACAAATGAAAATGAGACATTGCTTTTGAGTTGTGGTTCCATATTATTTAAAAAAAATAAAATAAAATAAAAAATAAATAAAAAAAAGAATCATGAAAGAGACCTGGACAATAAATGATGGTGCCCCTAATATTGAAAATAATTTGACTATAGGGACAAGTTCAATTTGTCGATTAACATCACATATATCTTCAAACTTATAAGCGGTCATCTGGGAAACATTTCTGGTATATTCTCGACTATCACTAGGCAATGACTGCATTCTCAAAAAAAAAAAATGCTCTCTTTTTTCCCCCCAACTCCAATATCCACGATTTCTTGTTTTGCTTAAAACACAAAAGATAACTTGTTTGCTTTTATGGAGGACTAAGGAAATCAGAACAGTATTCACATTTGGTTTCAGTTCAAATTTTACAATAATACAGAAAATTAGCATTTTACACAGGTTATTTTGAATCACAAATTTAAAAGCAATGTCTGATTTCCGTTGGTTTATTATTATCCATCCATCCATTTCCTAAACCGCATACTCCTCATAAAGGCCGTGTGGGTGCTGGAGCCTATCCTAGCCGGCTCTTGGCAGTACACCCTGAACTGGTAGCCAGCCAATTGCAGGGCACACAGAGACCAACAACCATCCACACACACAAGTACACATAGGGACAATTCAGAGCACCCGATTAACCTTCCATGCATGACTTTGGAATGTGGGAGGAAACCGGAGAACCCGGGGAAGATCCACACAGGCACGGGGAGAACATGCAAACTCCACTCAGGAAGGCCAAAGCCTGGACTCGATCTTGTTTCCTCAGTACTGGGAGGCGAGCGTGCTAACCAGTCAGTCACCGTGCCGCCCGTTTATTATTATTATTGCGGGAATGCTGAAAGCATTCCGACATATGTTATTGAGATTCTTTATTTTTACTTATCATTGTCATCATCATCATCAATAATAATAATAATAATAATAATATCATTATCATAGCATTTTATTCTCCTCACTTTTCTGATGTCAAACTCCCACATAATACTTCCAATTTACACCGTTCAAATTTCAACTTGCTGAAAAAAAATTCACGCCTTCCATATGGGGAGAGATTTGTCTCAAAAATATTTACACAAATAAATTATTGTTTTTCACGTGTTTTCCAGATCCACAAATATTTTCGCAATTTTCACGTGTTTTTCAGATCCACAAACATTTTCTTGATTTTCATGTGTTTTTCAGATGCACAAATATATCCAAAATTTTCACGTCTTTTTAAATTTTGTGTGTGCATTTACCATAACTTTTGCTTGCGAGTTGTCGAAAGTCACTCTTCTTCTGTCGTTAAATTTTCTTCTTCTACACCACTAAGCATAGCTAAGCAGCAGATCTGATCTGTATATATTACTAGATGTCTACTAGACCAAGACTACTCGGCATATGATCCTATACATTTATAATATCAAAATTAGAGAACATTTGAGACTGTACTTCATAGAAAGAGGATGATTTATGATGTTTTAAATGTGTTGAGCATAAACAACAGGACTTCAGACATTTTACAACTTGCCTTAAATACATGATGTATATTATATCCTGAATTGTTTCCAGAAGGAAACTTTAGTTAAAATTGGGACCCATTCACCAGCCCATATTCAACCCACATGAGCCCCACATGGGTCTGTAGGGCTCATCCTCTTTCGCTCAAAGTTGTACTCACTGTGGTAGTGTTTGATCATGGTGCTGATGTCAGGGAAGGAGATCTTAGGAGAGATGTAGAAACCACCATTATCCAACATCCTGATCTTATAATGTTTGACCGATTCTGTTGCCTGGATGTCAATATCTCGCATGGACAATGAATAACTACCTTGGGAGAGAAAAAATGAAGAGCGACTTCAAGATTAGACATCCGACATCAGAAGTGACAATAGTTTCAGTGAAGGAGAAAGACTGTCAACAGAATGTGAATGTGGAAAATATGAATGGTGGTGCCTCTGAGTGGCATTGTGATTTCCATACCTTTTGAAGTTTCACTTTCCCTGATAAGAAAAGCCCCAGGTTTGTTTGCTGGTGCCAGCAGCTGCCTCTCAGCATCTTTTCTGGTAATGTCTTTAAAAAACCATCTGCAAAGGATTATTAAATGCGTGGTTGGGATATGACTTTGTGACAAAGAATTCAATAAAATTAGTAAAAATGCAAAATAATCAAGGGCAGTATGGTATTGCAGTGGTTCGTCTGTCTGCCTCAGGAACGTTCTGCTTGTTAGTTCTTATGTTAGCAACTTGCCGTTTGCCTCCTGGCTTTCTCCAGTTTTACTTTGTACTTCACCCTGTAGGATTTACTTTTTTTCTTTTTCTTTTTTTTTTAGCCTGCTTGCTCCTTGCTCCCTCTTTCCATCACCTTAACATAACCCATGTGTTTCGTTAGTTTGAATTTTTGCAGTTTTGGTCAGTGATAATTTCGTCGTCGAAAAATTTGTCATATTTTTGGTCACGAAAATTTTTTTCAGCCAAAAATTCCGATAATCTAATCAAGGAATTAAATCAAGTGGGAAAAAAGAACCACGGGAAGTCTCGCAAAACTTCTCGAGATTAAACGTGGCTTCAGAGTCGTCAACATGAGTCGATCCTGGTTTTCAGTCGAAAAAGCGGCATAAAAAGAAAAGGTGTTGTTTAAAGGAGTGTAAATGGGCACTGGCGAGACATCGCTTGCCCTCGGCTCGGTGCTGGCGGCGCGAGTTGGCGTCCCACCTTTATTTGTGGAGAATGAGTGTGCGTGTATTAAAATAAATAAATAAATAAATAAATAAATAAATACAAATTAAAAATTAAAAAGTGTAATAGCGCGAGCACGGACTTTCTGCTGCGTCATGACTGTTTTGATTTTGGATTCCCCCCCGGCTTCCTCTCTGGCTCGCTTTCTGATTGGCTGCACGTCACCGTCAATCGGCTGCGCGCAGCGAAGTCGGGCCAAAAAATCCAACATGTTGGATATGCCCGATTTCAAGTCGGGGGTCCTTCCGATCGCCGATATCGGGAGGCGCCGTGTGTGGTGACAACACACACGGCAGGATTATCTGTGAAGATTATCACTAGCGTCTCGGCGCGTCCTTACGATTGTCGGGAGGGGAAATTCGGGGCTAAAATCGGGCCATTCTCCTGCCGTGTGAACCAGGCTTAAGATTGCTCTTTTTCGTGGACTAAAATTGGATGAAAATTAAAATACAGTCAGATGACTAAATTAAAACTAAAACTTTAATTCATTTTAGTCAAAAGACTGACTAAAACTAAATAAAAATTTCTTGTCAAAATTAACATTGGTTTTGGTGCTTTTGTTTGCTTTCCTTGCATAATAGTTACTGGTTAGTCTTTTCCTATATCTGTTAGAGCTTTTGTTTCCTGTTTTTGCTCTTTTTTTTAAATTTAATATTTTGGTTTATTTGTTACATTAGCCTCGTTCCAGTGGCACACATCCTGCGGTGGCCACCTGAAACTGTTTTGGTGGTGCACGTCCTTCAGCCCCCACCTAACCCTGTTCTGCTGACTCAAATCCTACTGCTGCTACCCAACACTGCTATGACTGGAAGCTCATATTTTGCAGCCACCTTCGTCAGACAGTGCTTCAGCGTTGCATGGGCAGTGCTGCCATTGGTCTTGACTGTTCTGCACAGACTTCAAGCCTGCTCTCATCAGCTCTATGGGGGCCGCCGTCGTGCTTGATATCGCAGCTGTCGCACAGAAGATTATGACCGTTTGTCGTTTCAGGCGCCCACCAGACCAGACTGACCCTGGTGGGTATTTTAAAATGGTTGTGGTAAGCCTTCAGGTACTCTTGCTTTCATGTTTCTTTAGTCAGCGTTTTGATGTTTTGGTGCTTTTGCCTTAACTCATTAGCTCCCAAAAACGTATAAATACGTCATATTTTAAATGTTTTAAGTGTCCCAAAGACGTATTTATATGGGGGTTTTTTGTTGTATTTTTATGCCAGAGTATAGAGAAGGCTTTGATGCAGTCTATCTACTGCAGAAAATGGTTGAGTGGCAGCAGAGTATAAGAGATCAACCAGGCCATGTTAAAACAAGCTGATTTCCCCACAGTTCTAAGCAGAATTGTGAATAATGATGAAACTTAGCTATGTTCTATTGCTAATTGCTGCACAGGAGAAACAGATAGGAATATACTTTTTTTTTTCCTGATAAAAGAAGAGACTCTAATCTCTCTTTTGGTAGGTTCCATATTTTTATAGCAATAGAACATAATATTTCACGGGCCTTGCAAAATCAGTCCAAATCCAGGAAAACACTTCAGTGAAAATGGTTGGGAGTGAATGAGTTAATCATAGTTTTCGGGTAAACTTATCCTACCCATTTGGTAGCACTTTTTGTTTCCCAGTTTTTGCTCTTTTTCTATAGATCAGTTTTACTTGTTTTTGAAATAAAGACTATTACATTATCTGTGAGTGCTTTGAGGTTTCATCTGTCACAGAATTTCTTAATTGGGGCTCAGCTCATGCAGGCACTCGTGTGGAGTTCTGTTGCAGGTGTTCTGGTTATCTCAAAATATTTATTAATTGACCATTAAACAGTTTCCGATATGTAGGCACTCGTATTGATTAACTAACTGCTGTAACCAAACCATTCCTGCCCTCATGATAATGCAGTCACGCTTTACACCACAGGCATACTGACAACTCACTGCTCTGTTTCCATGGTGTCTGCTTGGGCAACATAATTGGACGGAATGAAGCCCTGTTTGTCCGATGTCAGCGATTTTGCTTTCCACCACTCACCGTGTCTGCAAAGAGTATTCACGTGTTGAAGTGCAATTGTTTGACCATAGGTGGCTCACATTGTAAACAACATGAATGCATTTGTATGCTTGAAGCTCAGACACTCACTCTTCAAGTATTGTCATCTTTTCTCCTTTCGTGAATCCAAGGTCATCAGGATGTAAAGCTTCATATGGGTAAAGGCCCACCACTATTTTGCCAATCTTGTTTTGCTCTAATGGAGAGAATTTGACCAACACATTCAGGAATCAGGAACAATTTGCCTTGAACCCCTTTAATGGTCTGCTCGACCATTTGGTAGACCACATTTTGAGTCACTATATTCGATTGGAAAATGTGTTGAACTGAACTTAGCCTGATTGGGCCATCTCTACCACTTGGTTGAGGTATGCTATGCACAATATAACCACTAGTGGTCACTCTACTTTTTGACAGTTAGAGCTTTCAGTCATCCTACCATTAGCAAGTGAGAAACTTGCAAATCACTGCTGACATGGGCACTATATCTTTGGCTGAACTGTGAAAGATAAGTTGCTTTTTGTCGACATGTTTTTAGTACCTAACATGTTACTTAGCCAAATTATGTCAACAAAAACATGTTATAAGGGTCAAATATTTTTTTTAAAAAACATGCTTGACCAAATGGTTGAGATGGCTGTTCATGGCAAAAACTAGCATGGGTGGACAGCTAAACCATATCATATTGTGTGCTATAGAGTCTAGTTTCGCCACGTCTAGTCAAGTTTCTCCACATTTAGTCAGGTTCATCCACGTCTAGTTAAGTCTCTCCACGTCTAGTCAGGTTTCTCCACATCTAGTCATGTTTCTCCACAACTCGTCAAGTCTCTCCACGTTTAGTCAGGTTTCTCCACGTCTAGTCAAGTCTCTCCACGTCAACTCAAGTTTCTCCACGTCAACTCAGGTCTCGACGTCAACTCATGTTTCTCCACACCAACTAAAGTCTCCACGTCTTTGTGACAGCTCAGGCTGTTTGAAAGCGCTAAATAAATAAACTTGAGTTGAGTCAAATCATCTCCACGTCAACTCAGGTCTCGACGTCAACTCATGTTTCTCCACGCCAACTAAAGTCTCCACGTCTTTGTGACAGCTCAGGCTGTTTGAAAGCTCTAAATAAATAAACTTGAGTTGAGTTGAGTCAACACAAGTCTCCACGTCAACTCAAGTCTCCACATCAACTCAAGTCTCCACGTCATGCCAAGTCTGGCCACATCATGCCCAGTCTGCTCACGTTCCGTCCCATCCTGTCCTTCACCCCCTTGATCAATAAAGTTATTCTCAGCCCTCTTCCCGTCATGTGTCTCCACCTTTAGGTCCATCTCCCCTCATCCACTCGCTCCACACACCCACATCATGACAGTTATAGCTGATATAATTCCACAGACAGGATTAAAGCAGTTAAATTTTTGTGAACACAAGAGAAAGCTTCTTTATTATAATAAAATTTACTTGACATCAATTATTAACCTTTTTTTTTTTTTTTTTGTCTTTACAGATTATAAACAACAATTTAATTGCTATTGCACATTATCAAATTTGTTATCATCAGCGTTCATCTCAACCATTTGGTAGAGGCTCATATTATAAACACTAGACGGCGTGTAAATATAATGTTCATTTATTTTCATTTATTTTTGTTATTAGTGACTCAAGAACTCAGAAAAAATGAAAACAAAAAACGTAGATGTCTTTTTCTTGAAGTGACCATTAAAGGGTTAAATTTAGTGCTGTCAAAGTTAAAGCGTTAACAAATTAATTAATCACAAAAAATTATCGCATTAATCATTGTATTACCACAGATTAATCACACTATTAATTTTTACCACAGCTGATCCTTTTTAGCTGACAGCGGATGGTTACATTAAAGGTAGCTGTTGGAGTTTGAGCAATAAACATAACTACATGCATTAAAGTAAAGCATTTAATAAATGTTTACATATGCCGTAGGTATTTTTTTTCCCATTTTAAATTATGCAAATAATTAATTGATTAGAAAAAAACAGGATGAGCGTGTGCAGTGGTTATAAATTGTTGAAGACTTCCTCATAACATTAAATGTCACACATAACAGGTACGCTTCAAATTTAGCGGGCAAAATATGTTGGGGGGAAAAAAAGCCTTTTTAAGTCAGTGATTAATCATGATTAATCAAAATTCTAAGATGTGATTAATCTGATGAAAAAAATTAATCGTTTGTCAGCTCTAGTTAAATTATATTGTGACTGTAGTCATACATTTCAGAACCACTTTTAAAATAAAAACATAAGCCAGAGATGAAAATGGAAATGTAGGACATACCCTCCATCCGTTGAAATACCTGGCCAGGTAACATGGAGTTATTCTGTAACAGCAGGCACACATGATCAATTGTCTGTCTTCCTTAGGTCATGTTAAATTCATGACATACCGTCTGCTGACTAATGTTCTCCTTGGTGGCCTCGCTCAGCCTGCTGTTCAGTGTGGACTTGATACAGCCCATGATGCCTGCATGGGGAAGTGAAGTAGTGTATAAAGACCGTTCCTTTTTTTTTTTTTTTGTACTGACAAAAACACAATTTTGGAAATGACTTTCACTTTACATGGTCGAGTTTTAACTTGCAAATGGGTGTTCTGAGGATATAATTTTGTACCCAATCATGACACTCACCTTTTTCAAATGAACTTGTTCAACTGTAGAATGTTCTGAACACGTGCTTGTTGAGCATTCTTCAACTTTCCTAGTGTTTTGCTGCCCATATCCCAGGAACGTTTTGCAGGCATCAAATTTTAAATGAGTAAATATTTGCATCAAACAAAAACAGAAAAAAAAAGTTTATCAGTTTGATCATTATCTTCTCTGTAGTGTATTAGATTGAATATAGGTTGAAAGGGATTTACAAATCACTATATTCGAGACTTCGTGGGAGCTGAGATGCGTTTTTTCGCAGGGTTGGCTACCATGTAACTTGCTTCCTGCTTTTAGCGTTTTTTCAAGTATTTTCCTTAATAGCATACAGTGTTTTCTTTGGGCTTTGGGGCAGAAATCAAGCTGGTCATAAAAACAAGATATTTAATGTTCAAACTGATAACCTACTGTTTTTAGCAAATAATCATTAACTTAGAAATGTATATGGCTGGAACACTTTCCAAAACAATCTGGGACTGGTGGCAAAAAAAAGAATGCGAAAGTTGAGGAATGCTCATCAAACACCTGTTTGGAACATCCCACAGGTAAACAGGCTTATTAGGAATAGGTGGGTGCTATGATTGCGTATAAAAGGAGTTTCTCGTTCACAAGCCAAGATAGTGCGAGGTTCACCTCTTTGTGAAGAAGTGTGTGAGAAAATACTCCAACACTCTGAGAATGTTACTCATGTACATTTGCAATATTAGCGATTTCATAATATCATCAAAAGGTTCAGAGAATCTGGAGAATCACTGCGTGTAAGTGTGAAGGCCGAAAACCAAATTTGAATGGCCGCGACCTTTGACCTCTCTCAATGGCGCTGTATCAAAAGCAGACATGAATGTGTAAAGGACATAAATACATGGGCTTAGGAACACACACACACACACCCACACACACCCACACACACACCCACAAAAAAAGTAAGTATGCAAAACACCCAGAAGCGGCGCCGGGTGATATGGCCTAAGAATAATGTAAAATAATAATAAAATATATCACAATATTTCAAAGAAATTTGACGATATTGGTAATAATCATTGAAAAGTAGATTTGTGATTGAGAGAGCGCGGACACCCTGCGGAGGAAACTCATTTCGGCTGCTTAGCTTAGCGGCCAGTTAGCATCACAAAGTCGCGTCAACTAAGCGGCTTGTTTCCAGTCACGGTAAAATACCCACTGCGGATTGTTTATCTTGGCCAAAAAAATACTGCTTTTCTTTCTCATAAGGAATGCGTCTAATCAAGAGTGTTCGAGCAATGAACTTTTGTGCACTTTTACGCCAAACAACAGGAGATCTTTTCATGTCCTTTCATGTCTTTAAGCTGTGCATCCTCTTAACTTTTATCCCATTAGTTTTCCTGCACACTTTGCAAACGATTTTATTTTTTGCCTCATATCTATCCTTGTGTAACCAAACAGCCTCCACAAGACAAAGGTAGCTCACTCCCACTTTGCCGAAGACGCGGCAGAACTGGCTGCTCACAGCCACACGCTCGGGCATGTTTTTTATGCAGCAGCAAATGACGCGTGTACAGCCAAATGGACAACATGACTTTTGATGCTACGGATTACGTCATCACATCAATTTCGCGATATTTCACATTTTTATCACCCCAAAAAATACACCGGTAATATCATAGAAGGTATGATATGGAACACCCTTAGTGGAAAAGTGTTCTGCAGTCTGACAAGTCCACATTTCAAATTGTTTTTGGAAATTGTGGACGTCGTGTCTTCCGGGACAAAGAGGAAAAGAACTATCTGGACTTTTATGAACGCAAAGTTCAAAAGCCAGCATCTGTGATGGTATGTGGCTGTGTTAGTGCCAATAGCAGAGGTAACATACACATCTGTATTTTTTTTTTAAGGCACCATTAATGCTGAAAGGTGCATACAGGTTTTGGAGAAACATATGTTGCCATGCAAGCAACGTCTTTTTCATGAGTGCCCCTGCTTATTTCAGCAAGTAATATTTATTAAACCATAACAGCACAAAGGAACGAAACTGATCATTTCCCCCACATTTTGCATGTGGTAACTTGCCTGAGGCAAGTTAGCATCTGTTGCTCCAGCCACCATGTACAAAGTGCCTGATCACGTCTTTCGCTTTCATTTAATAACTGTACAATCGAGCTATGTCGACACGACTGATTCAGTAATCGACACACCTGATATGAAGTGATCTCTACATAAGCAATGAGGAGGATCCCAACTCTTGTTGTCATCTTGTTGTTCACCCTTTTTATGGCTGCTGTGATCCATTGGTTACGCATTGATTACCGTATTTTCCGCACTACAAGGCGCACCTCATTATAAGGCGCACCTTCAATGCATGACATATTTTCAAACTTTTTACATATATAAGGCGCACCTTCAGTGAATGACATATTTTAAAACTTTTTTCATATATAAGGCGCTACAGTAGAGGCTGGGGTTACGTTATGCATCCATTAGATGGTGCTGCGCTAAAGGTCAACAAAACAGTCATATAGGTCAGTCAACCTTTATTAATAGATTGCAAACCAGCTTTCTGACAACTCCAAAATGAATAAACAGCTGTTTTATTATTTTCTCTGAGGTAAAGTATTCGTATTAGCTAGCGATCCAAGATGGCGGGATCTTCTGCGCATGCGTGTCACCGATCGTGCAGGGTCACCGATAGCGTCTTGACAGCGAGACCTGTTGCGGCTCAATATTGATCCATATATAAGGTGCACTGGATTATAAGGCGCATGGTCAGCTTTGGGAAAAATTGAAGGCTTTTAAGTGCGCCTTATAGTGCGGAAAATACGGTACTCTTTTGGCAACCTGGAGCATGCTTTTTGTTTTGTTTTGTTTGCCTCTTCTTGCTGTGGCAGCTGGTCCACAACAGCTGTCAATCATTTTTAAAGCGTGGCGGTTTCTATGCTGCCAAAATGGCTGCGCAAACGCCCATTTTGGGACGTGTGACGTCAAGGTCCGGATCTCTAGTAAATATAGGTTGAATATGATTTGCAAATAACTGTACTCTGTTTTTATTTATGTTCAACCCGTTATTGCACCACAGCACAATAATGGGTTGTGCTTTGTTAGGTCAATGCCTCACGTTGTATTTTTAACTTGACAGTCAGCATACAAAACAGCCGGAAACGGAGGATCTGAATAGATTAGGAGCGTGTGCACATGCACACGACATGCTACACAATGACCAACATACAACAACTTCCTTTTTTAGCTATGGAATATGTCACAGCCTGTAGTGAAAACTGAGAGGGGACAGGAAGAGTGTTCAACCTAGAGTTTACTTCAAGGATAAGTCCTGAAAAGAAATAAAGGCTACAAATTTAAAAGGCCACTATCTCATAGAAAATGTGTCTCCCAGACAGAAAGGTGAATAATTTAAAAGTAGCCGGAAAAATAGGACAGAGACAACATCTTTCCAAGGCATATCCCCTCATTCACTCATGATTGCACACAATGACCCACTGTGGGTTGTTTTTCCTCACACGTCACACACATTGTCCTTACCTCTTGATGAGCGAGCAAGCCGTTAATCCACTGTGAACACGTCCACCGGTCCTCAGATTTGCTGCGAGCTTTCCCACCTGGCTGACCCCCTAACTCACTACGCTGCTGGTGATGATCTCAGCAGGTCAGTCCCCAGAATGAGGAACTTCACAAAAACGGGTCGTTTTTCCTTCCTCGTTGAAACTTCCTGGTACAATTGTCTAATCATTATTTGCATAATCAGCAACACACACACATACACACAGTATATGTGCACGGGAACAACTCCAGATGGCTTTTGGAACTTCAGTATTGTACACTTAGTTGCCACTAATCAAATGAACTGTGTCAAAATTTTGCCTTTGACTGCCACTATCACAGAAGCATCTTTATTACTTTACAGCATTATTATCACTCTAGATTTGTATGTATATATATATATATATATATATATATATATATATATATATATATATATATATATATATATATATATATATATATAGTGTAATTGTATTAGTAGCAAACATCAAATTAGCATTTTAGTGGTAATATTCGTAATTTCGATGATGTGTCAAATTTGTTGATGAGAAGCAGCACAGTGAAACGTCATCGCCATCAGCCATTTATTTTACTTTGACTGGCACAAGGTGTAGAAAATAGGTCACAGAAAGTACACAGTTGGACATTTATCAAAGTCATGCACCTCACATTCCTACAAGCTGATTTATAAACAGCTGAGTTTACACAGTGTCGTTACATGGTAGTGTACAAATAACCTGATTGGAGAAGTGTCATATAAATGCATAAATATTCACATGAACAGGAAAGTACAGTTTGTAAACTGGACAGTAAATACACACTTAAATGTAACAGTTTCAAAAGTACATGCACAATGCTTCTTTGTTGAAGTTGATTATGGGATGTATCCATTACCATATGTAGTATTTGGAATATATAGTGTGACTAGTATGTAAGAACAGACACTTTCAAACAAACATGGCACACTTACTGGAAGCTCCACACAATATTGCATAATTATTTACATGAAATAATAGGTCCGTCTTTTGAAAAATGCACTTATTTTAGTGTTTGCCGGAAGTCAGAAGAAACAAGTGATACTGTTGCCCATGGTAAATAAGCGAGAAGTCAACAATTAATTTAGCAATAAGATCAAGCTTAGCATATAGAGGAAACAGGCTTTGCAATTGCAAGAATGTTAATCTGCCAGTCCCGTTCAAATTCACAAATTTATTCAATTCATATATGTACCATTTGTAATGTTATGCAAAATTTATGAAAGTATAGGGACAGCACATACGATATACATAATATCCATTTCATGATCTACATCTACTAATTTGGTGTAAAGCAAAAATCTATATGTAGTACAAAAAGACAGAAAGATTAGGTGTAAATTGTTACTGGCAAACAGCTAAATCGCAAATATTTTAAGTTAAGTGGAAAAATAACTTAATAAGTAATAACTAACTAGCTAAACTAGCTTCTCGCTGAACTTGGCTGCATTTCTACCTCACAGACTTGACAGTAAAAAACTCAACTTCTCAGAACTACCATGATAGCCTCAAGCCCATTCATCCCTGCACGTAGAACACTTTTTTTTTTTTCTGTCAAGTATCAAATGACCTTGTAAATATCTTGTGACATTCAAGGCTCTTGCGCTTTCATTCTGCTACATCCCCACACCTTTGCTGCCTCACATCTTTGCACGTTCAAACCATGAATAAGCATCTCACGTTTGTATTTATTTTTATCTTAATTTGTTGTTCTATTTTATTTATTTTTTATTTTTTTCCACATCTTGGGATTTACTGCGCTAACCTGGGACCACGGGGATCGTATTTCATGCCATTTCATCGGGATTGTGGAAGTGTGTTGGAATTCCTTGAATCTCTGAAAACTCAGATATAACGCGAAATAACAACCAGAAATTAAAATAGTAGCAAAGTAAAATAAGAATATACTAAAATAATAGTAAAAACAACAACAACAACAACAACAAAATAATAAATAAAATAAATACCAGCTTTTCCCGCTGTGCACCATTGGCCCTTTAGGGTCATTGTGGTGCTGTGCATGAATGGAGTACACACGTACAATGAAATAAGAAGGAATTTGTGATTTAATTCAAGTAATGTAACCGTTTTCACCGATTGGGAAGAATATGTGCCTTTGAGTAATGTTATGTTACCTGTATATGTATTGCTAGCATTTGTATGTGAACATTTGTTATGTGAAGAAATATTACTCCCAGAGGTCAATGCTAATTTTTCTGTTACCATGTCAAAGGGATTTTCCATTGACTTTAGCATTAGCGCTCGCAATGTTTTTGAAACAAATCATGTCTTGTATTTAGATATACAATGTGTGTAATTCTTTTTGTTTTCTGGGGTGGTTTGTCATTAAACGTCTTAAAATATGGTCAGAGGGCAGAATCACATAACATCAAACGCTTGCTGCACAAAGCAACACGATGCATTAAGGGTACTTTCACAACATCAGGAACTTACAAACGAACCATGCCGTTCTTCACATTAATTGTTTTTCTTTGATTATGTTTTTAAAATCGTGAGAATCCAAAATCAAAATCACAATTAAAGTTTGATTTAATTTACTACTTTAGGGTTGTGTGTAATTGCAGAGGAATCATCACATTGCAAGCGCAAGTGAGCATTCAGTGGCATGTGGCATGCGTAAAGTCACCACAATTTCAGTCATGATTAAATAATTCTACTCAAAGAGTGGTACTACTACCACTAGTGGTATGCGGGACCCTCTAGTGGTACATAAGAGTCACTGCCTAACAGTTGCATTTAACTTTTTAGTAGTACACATTTGCCTTACATTATTTCCAAGACATTTTTCAAATGTGAGAATTTTATAAATAATCTTATCTTGGTTTTTATTTGGGATGTGATGAGTTTCAATAGTGATCATTTGTATTTTAAATTGTTTGAGTGTTATTTATATGATTTCAACCAAGTTTACCAGGTAGACGATATGACAGCTCAGTTTAGATTCCAAGTAGCCAAAGGCCAGAGCTTCTTCACAGTCCTGCTTACAGTTAGTGCATTTTTTTCAACAGTACTGTCAATTACAAGGAAGCACACGCCATTAACTGGCAATATAATCCCCATCTGCATCACTACCTCCATACACATGCGAGCTCCACAGCGACCCATTACATTAGCACGTCTCAGTGGGCTCACAAATTGCTTGCACAACTACAAAAGTAACAGAGGCTCTCTTTTCCATTTACCCCGTCAGTGTTTTTAGCACTGCACTTAATCCACTAAATGAAGAATAAATGTGTTTGTACAACAACCTCATCTCATTTCACTTGAACTGTAAATCACACACTGGAAGGTCCACTGTTGTAGTGCACAGAAGGCGTGAGAGCAAAGTGCAAATTCCAGTTCGTTGCCTCCATACTGGACCTTTGGGTTTTAGAGTGACTTGCAACTAACTAGTCTCATCAGTAGTATTGGTAATGCAAAGGCATCAATATTCTGTTAACCTCCAGCTACCTGCCAGGTGTGAAGCGAGTGTGTGGATCTCACAAGGACACGAATCAATCCAGAAATGTTCTTTTGCATCAGGTTAGCTGTTCTTCTGCACCGTTGCTCTTTGAGCCGAGGAGGATGAGCTTTGAGTGTCGTCAGTGTCGTTTGCATCTGACAGAAACAGAAAGACATTTTATTTTTATTTCAGTCTAAATTTTCTCTCTCTTTTCTTTTTTTTTTTAAAGAGAATTATTAAGACGTAGTGGACAGGAGGAAACCTTCAAATACAATAAATAAATGAGTAGTAGAGTTTACCTCCCCCTCCTGCATTGATGTGAAGCTGGGACAGAGACAGAGTAAGGGGGAGCGCTTGACCTTCGGGGTCAGTAGGACTCTGCAGGATGTCATGGAGGGCATTCCTACGTCCTGTCCTGCCAGATGCGATGAAGTCGGCGTATGTGACCTCAACATCAGACATGGCGTAATCATCATTCAGACAGCAGCACCTATAAGAAGAGCAGTCGTGATATGATTCCAAAAGATATTAATTGGTAACTTAAATTGATGTTTAACTCAAATGATTTTCAGCATTGTGACATTCTTGAACATACTTTACATGTACTATTTAAACCACAAAACATTACTGGTACCTTAAAGTCAAATAAATAGCCTACGTGGTGGTGGCGTTGTTCCAAGTTGAGTTAATTATACCCTTGTTAGAATGCTAAAACTAATGTATGTATGAAGGTGCTTTAATACAAACAGAATTAATCCTGCATTTTGATTAACAGCAGTACTGATTTTTATTTATGCTCTAACTTAATTCATTTTCATAACACTCCCCAATACATTATGACGTCATGTTATTGTGTCCCATGCCATCTTTCACTTACCTTCAGACTCGTTAACGGCTCACTTGCACAATGAGAGGGAATTCAACGGATGAGCAGCCCCACAGGCCCGACATCATGTTTAAACGTCTATTAAAATACAAATCGGGAAAAACAAAAACACTATAATCAACGAAAATCCAACGGAATAATAATATCTAGCACTAACTCTAACTACATTAACGCTCGGACTAAAAACAAAATAGTAATGCCATTTTAGCTGCCGAAGAGGATGACTGTAAAATAGCCACTCCACTGTCTTCGCGTCTTCCTCCTTCTCAGCCAATGAACTGTCCGTACGCCGAATCTGAGCGCTGATTGGATGACGTGCATAAAGGATGAGGAGACTCGGAGTAAGACTGATGCTGCATTCAAGTCACCTCGTAAAAAAGTTGATTAACACAGGACACTAATAATAACGATAGAACTATTTACGGGTATGTTTAAATTAAAATGATAAATAAATATGATTAAAGTAATAACTTTTAAAGACGGAAAAAGAATCTACAACGAGTGTGGTGATTTTGTGCAATACATTACGAACCCACAAGATGTTTTGTGGCAATCACGAATGCCATAAAACGCCAATATACTGTAAATGGAAATCGGGTGGAGGGGGAGGGGGGGTTACAGTATCAAACTCAAAAGCTGTAAGATCTGTTGCACCAAAATTATGTAACATTGATGTGGCTATGGGGTATATGCCAAGGAAGAGGCGGGACTGTTTTTGTACATCAGTTTGTTTCCGGTTCGGTTTGCGACGTGTGGGGTGCGTCAAAAATACTTGTGCTTGCGACTTTGTGCCCCTCGGTTACGCGTTCTCAACACGGACCAGAAACAAACTGATGTGCAAAATCACATCCCGCCTCTTCCGTGGCATATACCCCATAGAGGAGTTTTTTGCCCTTTTCTGCATATCCCACAATGCATTGCTGATAGACATTTTCGAAGGTTTGTGTTGCTTCGTGTTAGCTCCGCGGTATACTCTCTCACTTGTTGAATGATAATGCCTACGACGTGTGCTATTATTAAAGTGATAAAAAGAGATGGAAGAGATAAAAGCGTTTATCGCATTCCTAAGGTAATTGATCGACAGGAGAACAGAAAAGTGAACGTCTAAGGCGAGCATGGATTGCTGCGATCAACAGTTCAAAGGTGCGGTCGTGCGAACCCCTACGTCTTTGTTCGGATCATTTCATTTCAGGTGTGTTTTTATAGTTGTTGTTTTTTTGTAAAAAGCTGATAACTAAAGACACGACTTTCATGGACTCTATGCACAAATAGCCGTGACGTATTTCCGGGAAAATTTATGAACGCACCACCCTTTCCGGTAGCGGCGATTGCCATTTGTATTCCTTCAGAGAACCTTATGTGTGATGTCAAAATGCACAGATTGCATTTCCATTTACTTTTACCCAAGTTATTTTTATGACGACGTGACTACCTTGGTAAATAATAAGCTTGAAAAAAAAAAATGTCTGCAGTTAATCCACTGTACGTCCATCCATCCATTTTCTTAACTGCTTACTCCTCACAAGGGACGCTGGAGCCTATCCGAGCCTGCTTCGGGCAGGAGGCAACCCTGAACTGGTTGCCAGCCAATTGCAGTCACAATGAGCTGAGATCACATTCGCCTCGTTATCTGTAATAATCCACGGCGTCAAACTTGGATCAGACAGCTTTTGAGAATGCGTTACTCTTTCCTTGATAACACTGACCACTTGGTTTATTCTCTTGGTACACACAAACGTCACGAACCCGTCCACAAACAAACCAGTCATAGCTTTCTAGTCTCTTGTAATTCTGAAAGTCCTTCAAAGTGTAAAATGGGCTGGGGTGGGAAGGAAAAAAAAAAAAGATAATGTACCAAGTCCGTGTATACATCGAGGCGCATCTGCTGGGAAGATGTCGTGCTCATTGCTCCCCTCAGACTTGTCGATCTGATACGGATCTTGACCCCGGTTAACAGCGATTTTTCTCCTTGTATCTTAAAAAAAGCCTTCTTGTCTAGTAAGTCGGAATATATCTCCATCGTACTAAATTTGATGACGTTATATTCATCTTGCGAGAGCAAGGTTAGCGTGGACGCTGACACGACGTGGAAAGGTAGGACTCAGATGCAGGGTGAGTATAGGCCACCAAGGCAGCAGTTTTATTTTCTCCAAACAGCCATCTCCTCTCAAGCTGAGGAGAAGGGGCACTCAAAAAATGGAGAACAAAAAACACTCCACTGGGGAGGAAAAAACAGGCACAGGGTACAAGGGATAACTTGTACCCTATTATAAAATCTTAGACCGACATAAACGTCTTAGATACGACATGTGCAATGACAACAAAGACTAATGTGAAAAAAAAAATAATTATGAACAGGCCATAGCAACAAGCAATTGCTTCTATTATTCTTGCATGATGGGATTGCAAAGAAATGCTAACAAAATATCATTCAATGCTTTTTATGTTGTGGTAAATGTTATTTACGTATACAATTATATGTATGTAATTTTATGACTATAGCAGACATAGCCGAAATGACAATAAATAATAATTAATAGGGAGGAAACACGAATGACACGAGTGCAGTGTATGCTTTACTACTAATATAACAGCTGCTGGTTTCTGCTTTCATTTTGTGTCACCACAGTGGGAGGACGGGTGGACTTTGATGACTTTATGGAACAAATGACCCCCATGCTCCTGGCTGAAACTGCAGGCATGATTGGCCTAAAAGAACTGAAAGAAGCTTTCATAGAGGTGAGCTCAGCCTCGCTGTTTCCTCTTGGCGGTCTTTAGCACCCCTTAGCGGAGGCTATGTTCCCATCTCTTCCAGTTTGATCTTGACGGTGATGGTTCTATCACATCCGATGAGCTGAAGCGCGCCATGCTGAAATTATTGGGGGAACAAACCAGCAAAAAAGAAATTGAAGCAGTGGTGAAAGAAGCTGACGACAATGGGGATGGGACTGTTGATTTTGAAGGTGACATATGACACCACTCAAATGGCATACATGACATAAACAATGAAGAATAAGCAAAAGTGTTTAAAATTCTGCCCAATGTCTTTATAGAGTTTGTGAGAATGATGTCGCAGAAGTGAAGACGACAAAGAACGGTTGTTTCATCTTCAGCCTGCTTTTCTTCCCGTGGGTGTAATTATGCAAAACAATTTGATTAAAAAGAAATGTACAGCACAGACTTGTCAATACAGTAGCACTGCTATATACAAACTTTAAAGGGAGGAGTTTACCAATCCTTCCCAGCACGCACACACACACACACACACGAAAAAAATCACTTTTTGTCACATTTGTTAACAGTGTTTGACAGACACAATTGACAGTACAGTTGGACGATACAACTCAGTCTCGGGCTCCATGTACGATGAAACGGAGCCGCCTCCATGTCATAGACAGAAGGTGAGGCTTTTGAGGTGTCAGTCATTGATGGGTAGGAGTGGTCGTCTCCCAACCCAGAGGTTGTGGGTTCGATCCCATGCCACATTGAAGTATCCTTCAGCAAGATACTGAACTCCCAGTTGCTGTGAATTGAAGTGAATGAGTAGTCGAATGTAAAGCGCTTTGAGGGCCTTGTAAGGTGGCGAAGCGCTATAAATGTAACAGTTTGCGACTTGCAGACTCACTGGGCCAGACGTGATTTTTTTTCCCCACAGATCATACTATATAACAGTGGTGTCAAACATGCGGGCCGGATCAGGCCGGCAAATGGGTTTAATCCAGCCCCCGAGACGATTTTGTGAAGTAAAATAAAAAAATTGTAATGTCGTCGGACCAATTTCGGCCACAATCAATCCATATAAATTTGGAATTTCACAAGCAGTCCTCAGATGAGCAATGCATCTTAAACACGGAATTGTCCTGGATGTCATTATTTTACACACAAGCTAAAGTTGTTTAAAAAAAATAAAAAATAAAAAATCATAGACCACCATAAACGTGATAAATACAACACAAATTCAATTACTGGTAACACAAATAGATATGACAAGGATTAGCATCCTTATAACATCATTAACTGTGCCACGCAATGCATTCTGGGAACAATATATATGCAAAACAGGTCGATTTAACACGTCCAGAACTCATTGTTGCCGCGTCCATTTGCATTTGTGTTATTTTTCTGGAACAATATGATGACAGTTGAGCTCTGTAATTTAGGGCTGGCACACAAATCGCGAAAATCTGCGCATCATTGACGGCAATCGTTTTAAGTTATATACCATTATTTTACCGTTGCGGCCCACTTGGTATTATATTTTCCTCCATGCGGCCCCTGAGCTAACATGAGTTTGACACCCCTGTAATAGGCTATATAGATTTGTGTTGTAAAATTGCATTTGCCAAACAATATGCAGTGTTACACTGTACAGATTGGGTTTTGCGTAAAATCTATAGTGTAGTATTTTTTTTGTTTTTTGTTTGTTTACTTATTCTGATAATTTTTTAATTTTTTCATTGTAATTTTTCCACCTCCATAGAGAGCCGTTAACCAAATGGTGAGTGGAGTCCAGCAATATCAAACAGCATTACTGGAGCACTTGAGACAACAAATGAAGAGCATCTTTGAGAGTCATTCTGAAGACCTGAAGCAACTAAAGAGTGATGCAATGAGGGTATTTGACCAGTTTGTTGACCCTATGAGCCAAATTGCTACAACCCATTTGCAGGACAAGACCATCAAAGAACTGTTGCACCCAGTTGATCCAGAAGTTGTTACTGCAAAACAAACAGTCTCTTATGTGACGCGTGGAGATTCCAGAGTTCTTGAGATAAGAAAGCACTGTTTTCATTACATACTGTTAGTTAAAAGTTTGGAGCAGCTGCTTTCACATCCTGAAATTCTTGAAATGATTAACAAGGGACCCGAGTTCTGCAAGGATGGATTTGTTTATGATTTAATTGATGTGGACATTTTTAAGTCACACCCTCTGTTTTTGAAATTTCCCACACCATTACAGTTGATTTTATATACAGATGAAATTGAGCTTTGCAATCCCCTTGGTTCTCATGCAAACAAAAACAAATTGTTACTGATTTATTACACTTTAGGTAACATTAACCCTAAATACAGATCAAAATTTGCTGCCATTCGTCTGCTTGCCATGGTAAAATCAAAAGATTTTTCCAATTGTGGTATTGATAAAATACTTGAGAGGATTAACCATGATTTGAATGAGCTGTATAATGGTGTTCGGGTTCACACCTCAAATGGTGAGAGGACTATTTATGGCGCACTTTTGACTGTGTGCGGAGACACTCTTGCTCAACATGAAGTGGCTGGATTTAAGGAAGGAGTTGGATTTGCGTACAGTAAATGTTGGCAGTGTGAATGCAACTTTGAAGATATGCAAAATAAATTTAATGAAGATTTGTTTGTGAAAAGGACAATGGCAAGTCATAATGGGCAATGTAGTGACATTGAAAAGGCAAGTGCTGATTTCCTAAGAGAACATCTAAAAACAACATTTGGTATAAACAAGAGAAGTAAATTGACAGAATGTCCCCATTTTGATGTCATTAATCAAACACCACAGGACATCGTGCATGTGATTCTTGAAGGTGTTGCCCCATATGAAATCAAATGTGTTTTGAAGTATCTTGTACTTTCTAGACATATAGATTTAGATACATTTAATAGTGGAATTATTGGTTTCCCTTACTCTCCGGTAGATATGAGGGACAAGCCTTGTCCTATATCTGTTGCTACACTGTCATCAAATGACAATAAACTTAAACAATCAGCAGGGCAGATGCTGCATGGTTATGTTAAAGATTCTGCCATTTCTCATCCACACAACTGGAGAAAATGCTCACACGCATTTATTACTTAAGATGTTAAGAGATAGTTAAAATTCTGTTTTCACCTATTATTGCTGTTATGGTTTGGGTTTTGGTTTTTGCTACTTTTGTTGGGTTTTTCAGTTTGTCATGTTTTCTGCTTTCTGGTTTGTTTCCCCTAGTCTCGTTATTGTTAACCTTGTCCACCTGCGTGTGTCTTTCCTTCCCAGTGTATCTACCAATCAGCTTCCCTAGCCACTTGTGTCCTGCCCAGCTGTGTCTAGTCATTGTCAATTAGTCTGTGTGTATTTAGTCACCTGTTTTCCGTTCAGTTCTTGTTGGTTCATTGTTGTTGCTGTTGTATTCGTCACGCCTTGCTGCCACTTTGTTTGCCATGTTTCCCTCATGTTTTGGTTTAATTAAATTACTTCTTTTTTTGAGCACCTCTGCCTCCCTGCTTCGTTGGCCTCATGGCTCCTGCACCACACCAAACTTAACAGAATGAACCAACCATACCAGGACCCAGCAGAGAGATCCCGACGTCGACCGGCACGCCGCAGGTCGACTGTCAAACGCAGTCAGCCTGTCGACCTCCCTCCCTCCCTCCACGTAGGCTCCGTTTTTATGTCTGGTACTCATTCGTCCACGTTCCCCTCACCTGTTGTTTCGTCTTCACCTGGTTCACCACCTCATTTCGTATCACAGTTTTTTCCTTGATGATTCAGATTTTGATTTGACTGATACTGAGTTAGTTGATTTTTATTGAGACACTAGTTTTTGTTTACCTGACAGTTCCCCCAGTGCACTTCCTTATGATACAATTTTGCCACCCCACGTTTTTGTTGACCCTGTCCCTGAGTTGGATTTTGATTTAGATGAGTGTGACGAGAGTGAGTACTCCGATTTTGGTTTGAGCGCGAGTGAAAGCTTTTCTATTTTTTTTCACGTTCCCCGTCACGCCAATTAGAACCTGTTCCCACACCACTTAGTCACTAGTCTTGTTCACTCGAGCCACGTTCCCTCAGTCGCTGTATCTTCGGTCCCTAGTGTGTCTTGTATTCCCCAATCCCTTGGTCAACAGGCTGTGACACAAGCCCCAGCACAAAGGAGGCAGAGGTGCTAAAAAAAAAGAATTTAATTAAACCAAAACTAACTCCAAAACATAACCATAACATGAGGGAAACATGGCAAACAAAGTGGCAGCAAGGCGTGACGAAAACAACAGCAACAACAACGAACCAACAAGAACTGAACGGAAACCGGGTGACTAAATACACACAGACTAGTTGACAATGACGAGACACAGCTGGGCAAGACACAAGTGGTTAGGGAAGCTGATTGGTAGATACACTGGGAAGGGAAGACACACGCAGGTGGACAAGGTTAACAATAACGAGACTAGGGGAAACAAACCAGAAAGCAGAAAACATGACAAACTCAAAAACCCAACAAAAGTAGCAAAAACCCAAACCATAACAATTGCACTTTCAACTCTTACTAGCCTGAAACAATTAATTGATCAGCTTTTAAGGAATTTCAAACAGTTGTTCCCAGATGCAAATATTATACCTAAACAACATTCATTACCTGCTACATCTTCCCTCCCAGATTAAAGCACAAGGTCCTACTGTGAGACATATATGTGTATGCGCTTTGAGACCAAAGCTTTGCTTTTTCAAGCAGTGGGCTATAAAAAGTAGTTTTACGACTATTTGTAAATCTCTGATCAAACACAACCAACTGTATGAATGTAGTCAGAATGTACACGAGAAACAACCTATTTTTGTAATGAAATTGAAATAGGCCCAGCATCTGAAGTGAAAAATGTTCACTATGTAGAAGGAAAGAGAAAAATTCTTAGGAATCGAGCATGTTGAACATGCCCAGGGGATTGTGCAACATGGAAATAAGCACACGTGTGGAAAATCTTTGGTTATTTCTAATGTTTTCAATAACATCCCAGAGTTTACACTTGTGAAAAACATCTTGATTGTAAATTAATCAGTGTATTGTTTTGAATGCCAAACTCTCTACAATTGGTTGGAATGAACACTATCTTATGAGGTGGAGATACCTCACCTTGCACAAGCAAATATTTTTGTGAATACTGAAAACTGTATGGACTTTACACCATATTATGTTAAATTTGATGATGGCATGTACATTCCAATGAAGTATGATCTTGCTGACATAATTGCATGTCACTCTTAATATGCGTTTCATCAATTGCTGTGCTTTCATTTGGCAAAAGGTTGACCTGCCGTTCCAATAAAGTTGCTGTCTCAATTCAAGTTTGGTTTCTTTCTTGAAACAAGATAATTCACTATACAACCTATATATCTTAAAAACCTAAAAACATCGTGAATGTCAGAAAAGCTTATTTCATATCTAATATTTCTCAAAAAAAAAAGATCGTTTCAAGACTTTCTCACCTAATAAGATATTCAAGATGCACTGTCTTGAAACAAGAGATTCCCATCTTTGTGTAATTATGGTCATAAGACATATTGTCTAAAATTAAGCTCATAGACATAATTTGACTAGAAATAAGACAAATGTTCTTGGCAATTAAGATTTCGAGTTTTTCCAGTGTGACACCTCCATCACACTGAAGAATGAACATGAGAAGAAGAAAAAAAAACCGTACTAGTGAAC
Organism: Festucalex cinctus; assembly: GCF_051991245.1. NCBI lineage: Eukaryota > Metazoa > Chordata > Actinopteri > Syngnathiformes > Syngnathidae > Festucalex > Festucalex cinctus. The sequence continues at coordinate 44,909,377 of NC_135411.1, forward strand.
ATTTAAAAGCAACATTACACCAAAACAGAAATGCACAGTAATACACAATATTTTACATGGCTGTACATTAACAGTGGTCCGTGTCCACTACGTCTTTGTGAGGCTACCCGGAGTTCACTGCCCTGACTGGGCCAGAAAAACTTTTATAAATAAAGTTGAGCTCGTCATATTCTCGTTTTACTGTTCTTGTTTTGAGTTCTAGCCATTGAAATCTTTTGGATACTATGGTTCCTTGAAACTTTCAACTAGTACCCAGTCCCCACACGTATGTTTCTACTTACTAGCCTGTATATATTTTGTCACTGGCACCTTCCATTTATGTTCAGTCACAATTAGCATGTCAATCGTGTTTTATATCAACCCCAAATCATTCACAAATTCCCTTGACTTTCATGTAATCTGACACGTTTCTCATATCTGTTTAGCCTTATTACCATAATCATCCAAGTCATTTTAATCTATTGCAATATCTATAAACAATGTACTGTACATTTAAATGGTATGATAAAAGGTGTCTGGTTCCACATCATTGTCCAAGTGTGCTTGGGGAAGCCATAAATGCAAATATTTTGAAAAATATGATTATATTTATACGCACAGATATGCAGGACTAGAAAACTAGATTCATCACATGACAGATTTTTTTTTCCTCCTCAAATTTTGGTCATTTATTTCAGATAACACCTGTTTACACATGTTTTCTCATTTATCTAATCACAAGATGGTGTGTTGTAAAAGTCTCAAGCACTGAGTAGAACTCAACGACGAAAAGGTATGTGACTGTTTCATCCTATGATTTTAACTTTTTTCCAGCTTATTGTACAAGGCAAATATTGTCTTTTTTGTTCATAATTCTCCAAACTAGCACAATGCTGATTTACACTTTAGTTCGAGACTAAACAGTTAATTTGATTAGTATAATTAAATGAAATTAATGTAAATATAGGAAACTGAGAAATGCAGCTGCTTAGTGTTTGTTTCATAATTAAGTGGTTCAATGTGTTTTTGCAGTTTGAGATTACCCCCGCCCCCCAACCGCGCTATTATGTTTCAGAATATTTCACACAAAGTATGAAATGTTGCGTGTCAAAGTAATGTCCCTGAAGAATGGAAGCTGGTGTCTGGGGGAGGAGGGCCAATCAGAACGAGAACGCGTATGACGTCACATCCGCAGACAGAGGGCGGGAAATTCGAACTATTTGGACCGGGTGCTTCCTAAAAAATATTGGCCAAAGGCTTGTAGGAGTACCCATTATGAACAGCTAAGATGATCTAATTAGAATATGTTTTAGTCATAAATGGTCAAATAAAAAGGCTATCGTTAAGATATTTTTGGGAGAAATCTTCCATATAGTAGCTTTAAGACTAAAGTTCTAAAAATGGACAATGAGGGGGCTTGTCTAATGTTAAAAGGCAGACTATTCCGAAGTTTTGGGCCGCAGACCGAAAATGCTCTTCTCCCCTCTAAGCTTCCGCTTGGACCTCGGTACCTCAAGGAGCAGCTGGTCAGCCGACCTAAGGTACCGGGCAGGCGCATAGGATGTAGAAGCTCACATAGGTTAGTTGGTGCTAGGCCATTAAAAGATTTAAAAACAAATAAAATAATCTTAAAATGGACTCTAAAATGCACAGGCAGCAAGTGGAGGGAGGCTAAAATCGGGGTAATGTGATCCCTCTTTCGTGCACCAGTTAAAAGGTGAGCAGCTGCATTTTGAACCAGCTGAAGCGTTGCCATGGAAGACTGGCTAAAATACAGTGCATTACAATAATCCAGGCAACTCATGATAAAAGCATGGATTAAAATTTTTAAGGTGTTCATTTAAAAGAAAAGGCTTCACTTTAACAAGTTGCCTAAGTGATTAAAAAAAAAGAGAAAAAAAAAGATGGATTTTACTCCCGCACCAATTTGTTGGTCAAATTTAAAACCCTTTTTTTTTATCAAAAAACCCAAGTTAGAAACAATTGAATTTGTGTAAGGTGCCAGTGTGCCTAGGTCTACTGAAGGGGACTCACAATAATCACTTGGACCAAGTATACTCACAAAAATGATTCATGACAGAGTTAAGTTTTATGCATTTAAATCTATTTGATTTTATTTAAAAACTCATAGTTTTTAAAATAATGTGTTTAAAATAAATACAATCTATGTAATTTATTCAATTCTAACATTTATTAAATGTAATTAGTTCATATTTAATAACATGGTTTAAATAATCAAAGTGGTGAAACAAACATGATTGTGTTGCTTAAAATTTATGTGATTGGTTTTCATAGAAGTTATGAGAAGTGAAATGAGGAAACCGGAAATGATGTAGGGCGCGGTCTGCCGGAAATTTAAGAAGAAGAAGAAGATTCCTATACACTACCCTTCCTCAGGGCAGGTGTTTGTGGGCTAGACGCAGTCATACACATGTTGGTAAGTAATCCGAGACAATCCATGTGTCATCACTCCCAAATGTGTCCTCTACGTGCACTTTATAACACATCACATCAATATCAGTTAATTTATAATCAAATTGAAGTAGTTCGAGATTATTTTAAGCAATTCTATCTTGGTCACGTTGCGGACGTTCGGCGCTCGATAGCATAGCTAACAACCTGGCTAGTGGTTATTTCACAATGTCCTCGCTCGCGTGTGTGAGCGATCTTATTAGGTATAACAAGTAAAATTTTTCACAATACCCGCGAGCGTTATAGTTAACAGGCTAGCTATTTCACAATATCCAGGCCCGCTAGTATCTCAGCAAAAAAAAGCTAGCTACTTCGCAATAATGGCACTCGCTAGTTTCATAGCTAAAAAGCTAGCATTTTGGTTATCTTGGTAATACAGCTTGATAATGGACTAACTTAAACCCTTTGGAGTCCGTTATCATCATAAAATGACTACTAGTAACATCAGTAGTTAAGATGGCGTTATTGCATTCCCCTTGTCGGCAATAATTAGCCTATTTATTTCGAAATAAGTTAGGCTCTCAATCGCTACATGCGTGGACCCTCTCAAGCCTGCGTTGCTCAGTGAGATACAGGCTTTATAGAGTACTATACTGAAATACTGTCTTGGAGTATACAGGACTGTCTCAGAAAATTAGAATATTGTGGTAAAGTCCATTTTTTTCTGTAATGTAATTAAATAAGCAAAAATGCCATACATTCTGGAATCATTACAAATCAACTGAAATATTGCAAGCCTTTTATTGTTTTAATATTGCTGAATATGGCTTTTTTTTTTACTTGGTCTGAGGAAATATTCTAATATTTTGAGATAAGATATTTGGCTGAAAATGCCATAATCAGCAATATTAAAACGATAAAAGGCTTGCAATATTTCAGTTGATATGTAATGATTCCAGAATGTATGGCATTTTGCTTATTTAATTGCATTACAGAAAATAATGGACTTTACCACAATATTCAAATTTTCTGAGACAGTCCTGTATAACAGAATGTTAGATGCTGATACCTAACTTTTGGTGTATTTTCTTGTTCTCCGCAGGTTCTGTGTTCCCCACTCCTTATTGTAACGTAGATTTTGTAAGTATACATTAAAAGATGTACAGTACACATAGTTCATATCAACTATTCATATAAATTACGGTTCATGTGATGTTAAAATAGTACACAATATCAAGCTAAAATTTTTAGAGCAATACATAGCAATACAAGTGTCTGTTTTTCAGGTATTGTGCATTATGCACTTTGAAAAGGATCGGACATTTTGAATGCATTTTTTAAAATTTATTTTTATTTTTTTGTGAAATTATGAAAGCTGTTAAAACCTAATGGCAGCTCATTCTACAAATAACCAATTTGATATGTTGTTCTTTGTCTTCATTTACAGGTGCTGTGAATGTGGCCTTGCTATTTGTGTGACCGTTTGTCATCTACTAGGTATGAGCTTTTAAAACATTTTAGGCTGTGACATTTTCACCATAGCCTAACAGGCCAATATCCGTGCATATATCAAGGCTGTCCCTGCACATTTACAAATTGGAAGAAACTGTTGAGTCACACATACCGAACACACAGAAAGTTCGAAACAGCGGGTGCTCAGTCCACTACATTCTTATGTCAGACATGTGGGTGTAAAGAACTTTCAACAGAAAAGGAATACTTTAGTCATATTAACCAACACCTTCGGCAGTATGGAAATATAACTTGTATGTTTGAGGGATGTACATATCAGTCAAACATATATGGTACATTTAACTCGCATAAGAATCGAAAACATAATCCACACAGTCTAAAAGACTTTAAAGCAGGTGTCGTTAAAGTTGGTGTTCAGTCTAGTCCACCAGATGAGGGGCCCACATTTACTGTGGACCTTCCTGATTTTTAAGGGTGCTAGCAGAATATGTTAAATGTTCTGATCTGTAAAAGTTATTTCTTTTGTTGACCAATCATTTGGTTTAGTGCATGTGCATGTCTGTGTGAGTGCTTGTGTGGGTGAATGTGTGCACTGTTCAAGTTATTGCACTATCGCACTGAGATTTGTACTTTGCTCTAGTTGAGAAATTATTCTGACTTTTTTTTGCCTCATGTCATGTTTTGTAATGAAATTAAATTTTTTTACAATTGAAAATGAAACTATTTTACTGTCATTTAAAGGTTAAAAGTGACTATCCCAAGTCTGAATATTGTCTGAAAAGTGTGAATAAATCTGTTTAATCAACAAGGTGGTTTAATTGTTCATTTGTACTGAATGGGAAATAATTAAATGTCATGTATTTTTTTTTTTTATAGTTGGGTATATTACATAAGATAAATGAAATGTAATTCAAACAAGTATATGTTATTCATCTTGTATAGATAACCTAATTATGATGCAATTCAAACAACATACTTTATGTATTTTAAATAAATATTCTCATTATTACTTAAAGTAATTATACTTTATTATTACCAAATACATAAATCTGAGGATTATGCATTTCAAATAAATAGACTTTATTACACTAATGAATATGTATCACATAAGTTTTATTTGATAGGTTTGTGTTAAAATTAGGTAAAAAAAAGTAAATGGGAATTTGTCATGTAATAAAATTACATAAATCTTAAATGTTAGGGTTAAATATTTCTGTGAGTACTTCTGTTTTGCCTATATTAAAGTAAAAAAAAATAATTGATGCCAACAAAGTTTTGATGTCCTTGAGACAAGCAGGAAGACTTTTTAAGGAGTAACCATCATTCTTTTTTAAGGGCACATAGATTTGAGTGTTGTCTACATAGCAGTGAAAAGAAATGTCATGTTTTCTTAGGATGGGTCCCAGAGGCAATATATTGCGGCGTCTAGTTGTTTGCGACGCCACGGCAGGCTAAGACGTAGGGAGTTAAAACCTTGCTGATGCACTCCGTTTTCTTATAGCTTTAATCAAGTTTACTCGCTTCAATTCCAATTCACAACACTGCGATAACACCAACATGCACTAATTTTGCCAAACAAGGTACCTTCAATAAGACAGCGCAGCTCGTTCTTCCACAGCCAGAAGCGACGTTCTCCTGATTGTACTTCACGGTTCCAAGTTGATTCTTGTGCTTATTCCAATATCGATTTGTTTGATGCGCGTTGATGCAGTCAACAAAAAGTTCCTTCTCCAGCTCACCCCACCAGGTGATCAATGACAGACACACACACACACACACACACACACACACACACACACCTTCACCACAGGTGAGTCCACTTAATAACAAGACAGACCACTCCCACTGGTGAGTTGTGACACCGCCAATCATGATAGTAAAACGTGTGGGTGGGCGTTGATTACGTGAACAACACACAAAGACCCACACAGGAAGAAGCCACCAAAAAGGTACTATATGGCTCCTACACAATAAATATAATTAGGGATAGACCGATAATCGGCTGGGACGATTATCGGCACCGATATTAAGCATTTCGACGAATATCGGCATCGGCCATTTGGAAGAATCATATGGCCGATAATAGATCCATTTAAAAACACAAAAACAAACAAAAAAAAAACTTCAAGGAACTAATTTAAATGTTTTTTTTGTTTTTTTGTTTTTTTCCAATTTAAATTTTCAGAGGCGCTGCTGACCCTGGGAACTCTCTGCACCATCTGTTTTTGTTTGAAATTAAAACTAAGATAATTTAAAAAATAAATAAAATACTTAAAATTTATTGAAATACTTTGTTTAGTGTAAAAAAAAATTGTTTGTTTTTATTTAACTTTTGAAAACATGCCACTGCACCAGGGAGATCCTGGGACTTGTTAGATTTTAAAAACAAAGATGTCTATTGACTAAGATTAAAAAAAAAAAAAAAAAAAAAAATCCAATATTTTACTAACCCTAAAAGTTGCTAAAAGTATATACTTTAAAATAAAAAAAGAATTGGAGTTTGTATTATTTCCAAATTTTGATGCCAATATTTTCCCTTTATAGTGAAAATTAATATCGGCTCCAAATATCGGTTATCGGCGTCATTGACGACTAATAATCGGCATCGGTATCGGCCCTGAAAAAACCATATCGGTCTATCTCTAAATATAATGAAAAAAAGAAGAGGCTCTAGAATTGAACCTTGAGGCACACCATACACAAGGGGGAGCAGGACAGGACTCTGGAGCTACCGAGGCGTACACACATTGTTCTGTCGGCAATGGACGACCTGAACCACTCTCGTGCACAACCACAGATACCTACAACATGCTGTAATCTAGAAATTAGATTATGATCCACAGTATCAAAAGCTGCTGTAATGAAGACAGGCCAATAAAATTCACGCCAAGCAAGTCGGGTGATGACTCTGTTGTGCAGATGAACGTTTTGCTCGAGATACCAACTACTTGTTCTTTGCTCAATTTGTGACTGAAATCTACCAAGCAACATCAAGCATATGAGTTCAGCTACACAAACCTAAACCTTTGACCAGTGAAGTTGAAAAACTGGTGCGTGGCAAAGATGCCGTCGACTTAATGGCACCATTGAGAGGAATGCCGGCCTACTGGGAAAGAACCACTAAAGATCGTTTTGCAATGATCCAACAGCTGGGCCCACTCACGTTCTTTTACATATTTTCTGCTGCCGAAATGCGTTTGGAAGAAGTTATCACTGCCATCAAACCGCAACAAGGTGAATAAGTGAATTTCACTGAACGCAACTGGGCCACAAAATGTGAAATTCTATGCAGCAACCCAGTGACGATGTTTGAAAGTGTGCATGTTTGAAAGTGTAGAAACTTTCTTCAGAGATCTGATCCCGTCTCCGGCACAACCGATTGGTAAAGTCATTGATTTTTTTTTCAAGATTAGAATTCCAACACAGAGGAAGTCCTCACATTCATTGCCTCATATGGGTTGAAGGAGCGCCTATATTTGATGAAGCATCGTGTCAAGGTTGTACACCATCTATGACATTTTTAAAAATACACAAACACAAGGATGAGGAGACGAGGCTTTTTGATTTTTACTCGTGTGAGGAGAAATGGACAGTGTCAGTTATTTCAACTCAACTCTTTAGTACAAATGCAATATTGAATAATTCTCAAATAATTTCACATCCATTACTTTTGATGTCATTCGTCATTAAGTTTTGTTTCTATATTGGTACGTTCTATATTCAAAATTCAATGCAAGCTTTCAGTATATACCGTTATATTCACTACAATTACATACAAGGTTACGGGTTTTTCTATGACTAAAGTGGTCTAGTGGTAAGGCAAAGGACTCTTGATCAGTTTGCCTGGGTTTAAATCCTGCTTCGACCACTCTAGTCCAAATTCAATTCAGAATAATAATCATTGTCAAATTATTTCACATCCATTGCTTTTTGATGTCAATATTAAGTTTTGAATTCTATATTATTGTGTTATATATTCAAAATTCAATGCAAGGTTTCAGCCTTTTATCTCAATATTCACTACAATTACATACTATCATTTTTTTTTCTATGGCAGGAATGGTTCAGCGGACCTTTGACAAGTAAAACTTTGTAATTTTCCCATAATTTATCTTTGAATTTACTTCATAAGCTTAGCATTCAGCTAAAAATTCAGAGTGTAGAGTAACCCTTTAAAATTCATTTTATTCAATGTAATTTATGCAGAATGCAGGTGTTCATTCATCTAATCACCAGATGGCATGCTATAAAAGGCTTGCCATCAGCAGTCAGTCAAACTCACTGAACGACAAGAGAGGTATAACATTTTCCTCACATGAAGTTTGCTTTGTTTGTTGTGATGTCCTGATATAGTGTGAAACTTAACATATGTTCATGTAAAACTCAAAATGGGTATTTTTGGTAAATTAAAACTGAATTAAATGAATTCAAATGCAAGTCAGTTTGTATTATTTCTGTTTTAATTGAATTTTAAAATAAAATTTCTTTTGTGTTCCGTTTCAGAAAGTACTACAAAGCAAGTCTAGCCCTACTTAAAGGTACACTCAGTATTATACAGTGGCATCTAGTGGTGAAATAAAAAGTCATTCATTTAAAAAAAAAAAATGTTTGTGTTAGTAGTAAGTAAAAAGATATGTTGTATCGCATAAACATACTTTTTTAAAATATAACGGTAAGTCTATAAATCACTAATTATTTTACATGGCCGCGCCTCACCTTCTAGTGTCCGCCATGTTTCGTCGCCATCTTTCTGCTAGGTGCCGTCAAAGACAAATTTCAGCAATCCATTTCTTAACGCGTTTTTGGAACGCCTTTGCAGACGCACTTCCGGTTTGTGTGGCGACCGCATGTAAACGAAGAAGAAGAGTTTCCGGTCCCCGAAGAGAGCATTATCAAGCATCACAATTGCTTTGGGAATTTATTTTATTTCAGCGCGACAAAACAAGAGTTTATATTGTAGCCGCATTTGCCAGATGGAGAGAAATGAGGAACAGACTAGGTTTAGGAAGTGCCGGTGCCTTCGACTGCTTTCTACTTGACCGGTAAGTAAGAGTACATTTGTGTTTACGTTTTGAGAGCGAGAGAAAAAGTATGCACCGTACTAATTAATACGACATTCGTACCATTGTTTTACGATCACTGTAGCTGTTGATTAGCAACTCCACACCACTCGAACGATTTCGTTATGTAGCTACTTTATTGCTTTGAAAAAAAAAAAGAAAAGATTCCCGCTGGCACGTTATATTCAGAGTAAATGCGCAAGTTATTGTGTAATGTAATGTAACTGTGATTTCGGAGGTATATTTGCCCGTAACTTCAATTGAGAATCTAAAGCATACTGTATTAGTGGAGGAGTTGAAAATTATTATTTTCGTTGTGGTTGGTGAAAATAGTGTGAAATTAATTTTCGGCAGGGAATAACTTTCTGGACTTAAATGCTGGCTGCACCGTAAGCACTGCTAGAGTCTGAACTCTCTCACTCAAGTGTGTACTGGTCCATTGTGTAATTGGGTGCACAAGAATTTACAGGCTGCTACGTTTTCCACGGAAACTCGACAAGCAAGCAGCCTTTGCATATTCTATGCAGTATGCAGTCAAGTTACTTTTATCTAGCTAATACAATATTTTGGGCCCCAAAACTAAAGATCTTACCTCCATTTTGGGGGCTTTGTTGGAAATATGGTGACATATAGTAGTATCATCAATTATTTTATTTTTTTTTATTTTGTTTTTGTTTGTGTCACACTAGATCAACAGCCAAACTTGAGGGGTTCCAGAACCATATTCTGATGTATACAAGCATTCATCCCCTCCGTGAGCCGGCACCTTAACATGGTGGAGGGGTTTGCGTGTCCCAATGATCCTAGGAGCTATGTTGTCTGGGGCTTTATGCCCCTGGCAGGGTCACCCATGGCAAACAGGTCCTAGGTGAGGGGCCAGACTAAGAACGGCTCAGAAGACCCTTAAGACGAAAACGAACTTTGGAGACGCGTTTCCCTCGCCCGGTCGCGGGTCACCGGGGCCCCCCTCTGGAGCCAGGCCTGGAGGCAGGGCTCGCTGGCGAGCGCCTGGGAGCCGGGCCTGCACCCATGGGGCCCGGCCGGGCACAGCCCAAAGAGGCAACGTGGGTCCCCCTTTCCACGGGCTCACCACCGGTGGGAGGGGCCAAAGGGGTCGGGTGCAGTGTAGGCTGGGTGGCAGCCAAGGGAGGAGACCTTGGCAGACCGACCCCCGGCTACAGAAGCTGGCTCTTGGGACATGGAATGTCACCTCTCTGGCAGGGAAGGAGCTCGAGCTGGTGTGCGAGGCCGAGAAGTTCCGACTAGACATAGTCGGACTCGCCTCCACACTTGGGCTCTGGTACCAGTCCTCTTGAGAGGGGTTGGACTCTCTTCCACTCTGGAGTTGCCCACGGTGTGAGGCGCAGAGCAGGTGTGGGCATACTTATTGCCCCCCGGCTCGGCGCCTGTACGTTGGGGTTTACCCCGGTGGACGACAGGGTAACCTCCCTCCGCCTTCGGGTGGGGGGACGGGTCCTGACTGTTGTTTGTGCATATGCACCAAACAGCAGCTCAGAGTACCCACCCTTTTTGGAGTCCTTGGAGGGTGTGCTGGAGAGCGCTCCCTCTGGGGACTCTCGTCCTGCTGGGGGACTTCAACGCTCACGTGGGGAATGACAGTGAGACCTGGAGGGGCGTGATTGGGAGGAACGGCCCCCCTGATCGGAACCCGAGCGGTGTTCTGTTATTGGACTTCTGTGCTCGTCACGGTTTGTCCATAACGAACACCATGTTCAAGCATAAGGGTGTCCATATGTGCACTTGGCACCAAGACACCCTAGGCCGCAGTTCGATGATCGACTTTGTAGTCGTGTCATCGGATTTGCGGCCGCATGTTTTGGACACTCGGGTGAAGAGATGGGCGGAGCTGTCAACTGATCACCACCTGGTGGTGTGTTGGCTCCGATGGTGGGGGAAGATGCCGGTTTGACCTGGCAGACCCAAACGTATTGTGAGGGTTTGCTGGGAACGTCTGGCGGAATCCCCTATCAGAAAGAGTTTCAATGCCCACCTCCGGCAGAGCTTCTCCCTTGTCTCGGGGGAGGCGGGGGACATTGAGTCCGAATGGGCCATGTTCCGCGCCTCCATTGTTGAGGCGGCCGATCGGAGCTGTGGCCGTAAGGTGGTCGGTGCCTGTCGCGGCGGAAATCTTCGAACCCGCTGGTGGACACCAGCGGTAAGGGATGCCGTCAAGCTGAAGGAGTCCTATCGGGCCTTTTTGGCCTGTCGGACTCCGGAACGCGGCTTCGGCGGTTGCTGAGGCAAAAACTCGGACAAGGGAGGAGTTCGGTGAGGCCATGGAAAACGACTTCCGGACGGCTTCGAGGAAATTCTGGTCCACCATCCGGCTTCTCAGGAGAGGAAAGCAGTGCACCATTAACACTGTGTATAGTGGCGATGGGGTGCTGCTGACCTCGACTCGGGACGTCCTGAAGCGGTGGGGGGAATACTTCGAAGACCTCCTCAATTTCACCAACACGTCTCCTTTTGAGGAAGCAGAGTCTGGGGACTCTGGGGTGGGCTCTCCTATCTCTGGGGTCGAAGTCACTGAGGTGGTTGGAAAGCTCCTCGGTGGCAGGGCCCCGGGGGTGGATGAGATCCGCCCGGAGTTCCTAAAGACTCTGGATGTTGTGGGGCTGTCGTGGTTGACACGCCTCTACAACATCGCGTGGACATCGGGGACAGTGCCTCTGGATTGGCAGACCGGGGTGGTGGTCCCCCTTTTTAAGAAGGGGGACCGGAGGGTGTGTTCCAACTACAGAGGGATCACACTCCTCAGCCTCCCTGGTAAGGTCTATTCAGGGGTGCTGGAGAGGAGGGTCCGTCGGGTGGTCGAATCTCGGATTCAGGAGGAGCAGTGTGGTTTTGGTCCTGGCCGTGGAACAGTGGACCAGCTCTACACCCTCCGCAGGATCCTCGAGGGTGCGTGGGAGTTTGCTCAACCAGTCCACATGTGTTTTGTGGATTTGGAGAAGGCGTTCGACCGTGTCCCTCGGGGAGTTCTGTGGGGGGTGCTTCGGGAGTACGGGGTGCTGGGCCCCTTGATACGGGCTGTTCGGTCCCTGTACGACCGTTGCCAGAGTTTGGTCCGCATTGCCGGCAGTAAGTCGGATTCGTTTCCGGTGAGGGTTGGACTCCGCCAAGGTTGCCCTTTGTCACCGATTCTGTTCATAACTTTTATGGACAGAATTTCTAGGCGCAGCCGAGGCGTGGAGGGGTTCCGGTTTGGTGGCCTCAGCATTGCATCTCTGCTCTTTGCAGATGATGTGGTGCTGTTGGCTTCATCAAGCCGGGGCCTTCAGCTCTCACTGGAGCGGTTCGCAGCCGAGTGTGAAGCGGCTGGGATGAGGATCAGCACCTCCAAATCCGAGACCATGGTCCTCAGTCGGAAAAGGGTGGAGTGTCGTCTTCAGGTCGGGGATGAGATCCTGCCCCAAGTAGAGGAGTTCAAGTATCTTGGGGTCTTGTTCACAAGTGAGGGTAGGATGGAGCGGGAGATCGACAGGCGGATCGGTGCAGCGTCTGCAGTGATGCGGACTCTGTATCGGTCCGTCGTGGTAAAGAAAGAGCTGAGCCAAAAGGCAAACCTCTCGATTTACCGGTCGATCTACGTTCCAACCCTCACCTATGGTCACGAGCTGTGGGTCGTGACCGAAAGAACGAGATCCCGGATACAAGAAAATGAGAAAATGAGAAATGAGTTTCCTCCGCAGGGTGTCCGGGCTCTCCCTTAGCGATAGGGTGAGAAGCTCGGTCATCCGGGAGGAACTCAGAGTCGAGCCGCTGCTCCTCCGCGTTGAGAGGAGCCAGCTGAGGTGGCTCGGGCATCTGGTTCGGATGCCTCCTGGACGCCTCCCTGGGGAGGTGTTCCGGGCATGTCCCACTGGCGGGAGGCCCCGGGGACGACCCAGGACACGCTGGAGAGACTATGTCTCTCGGTTGGCCTGGGAACGCCTCGGGATCCCACCGGAGGAGCTGGTTGAAGTGGCTGGGGAGAGGGAAGTCTGGGTTTCCCTCCTGAAGCTGCTGCCCCCGCGACCCGACCCCGGATAAGCGGAAGAAGATGGATGGATGGATGGATGGATGGATGGATGGACAAGCATTCATGCACCGTTTAAATACATCACCAACCTGCAAGAAAAAAAATATCAACGGGAGAGTCAGCAACCAAATTGGAATGCCCCGAATGAGGACACTTCGGATGGAGGACCCCAGAAGGCTTCGGTGTTGTACCACCAGTATCTCCACCTACCATATCTGAGCTGCAACAAACTGAAGTCAGCCGACGTCTTGGTATGTCATTTACATATGGACGGTATTACACACTACATGAACTTTTTGTGTGAAGCAATACGGAATGGTCACATGTACAAGCACCACTTGTTTTACACAGGACCTGCTGACCAGGTGTCTGAAGCCATGGAGTGACTCCTCCCTCACTTTCCTCAGCAAGCCTTTGAAGAATATGATATCATCTTTGGTGGGAACATGCCCTCACTCCATAACATGTACTTGTGCAGTCAAGGAGCATGTCAAACTTAATAAAACCAGCAAACATTGAAGTGACTTCATTATTACTGCAGTCTATTCACACAATCAATGGACAATCCTTCCTTAGTTTTGCCCCAATAACATCATAGAGTTGGCGAAAAGTAGTGTTACACATCATACTATGTGTTCGGTAGAGTTTGAGGAATGTTGCAATGTTAATGGGGGACAATGTCAGCAAAAAAAAACAAAAAAACATCATGGTATTGAGTTAATCAGATATTTTAGCTGTGTACAACACATACCTGCTCTGTAACACTACTTTTGGCCCAAACCTGTATGTCTATTTTCCATATATTGAAATGCACAGCGTATTGGTAAATTTCTGGAACAACTGCAATTCATGTAGCTCATTATATTCTAACAGCATTTATTTTTATTTTTTTAGTTAATATGTTCATTTCATGTAGACTTTTATTTTACTTTATTTTATTTATTCATTTTCATTTACTGTACCTTACATTCATTGGCCAATGAAACGTTCCTTGTCATTGCAAGCATTTATAATAATTCTCCAGGTTTTGATGTTTTACATTTCTGGTCATGTAAAATAGTGTTAGGTTAGGTGTCGAATGAACACTGCATGTTGACGCCAAAGGAAATAGTATTTTTTAGTTATTCAAAATGTACACATTAACACACAACAACAATATACAAGTTATACAAACTACAACAACCAGTGTCAGACATGGAGTAATTATATGCCAGGTAAAAAAGCTTTGTATTGTCCTCGAGGATCTGGGAAAGTGTCACTTATTTGCCACAAGTCCACCAAGGTGCTGCAGTCTGGGATCCAGGTACAGGAAAATCATGGTGGTGCTGATGTGCCAGCAATGTGTCAAAAAGTATTTCTTGGTGTCAGTCTATCAGCTGGACTTGGATATCTTCATGTTCCTCCAGGGTCATTTCCTGTACGAGTCTCTGCAAGAAGGTAATGTAACGAACTCATAAGACTTTTATTTGACAAGCTTTGGATATTTTCTATGTGACGTGCTTTTATTTTGGTGCACTTCCGGTAGTGTAGGAAGTGTTATCCACTAGAGGTCTCTTTACACGTAACAGAAGACGCTAGAAAGAAAGAAAAAAGAGGACCGTGATTCAACATGTTGATGACTGAATCGCCAATTTACATCGTTTTGTCTAAGCACCTAGCTGGAATGGGGACAAGGTATTTTGTTTTGCTTATTGTAATTTTTCATGATGTGAAAAGGAGCTGTTTTTGTTGTTATTTTCTATTGAACTGAAGCTAACGACAGCTTCTCCTATGTGGTTGATTTATGCTAGTAGTCTTTTGTTTTTGCTAACTTTTCATTTGTACAACTAAAAGTGTGTTGAAGTTATATCTAAGGACTGTTATTTATGTTTATTTGTTTGTTTACTGTATAGCTCTTACGGCGTGTCAAAGAACAGAACAAGGAAGGAATAAACAACTTTAAGGAACACCAGTACGCTTCACCATTTTCTGGCTGGGTTTGCTACAGTAAGAGCTTTATCCACACTGAGCTGATGACTTGTTGCTTCCACGGCTGGCTATGATGGAGGATCTACATCTCTACGCCTGGCGCTGCTGCTGAATCGTCACCACGTGCTCCCAACCCAGAGTCATCAAGCAGCGCGTAACTCAGCATATCAACGGATGACCCACTTCGCCAACTTGGGCAACATTCTCATCAACTCCACGCAACGGTTACGTACAGTCACACTCACAGACATTGATGCCAAACTACGGGTAAGATGAACAACACGTGAACAGCCTCTTCAACTGGAATATTGAACATTTACACATCTTCAAATCTACATCAAAGTAGAGAGACTTTTGATATTTTTGTATATAACGGATGGTTTTGAAGACTCTTTATTTAAGGTCATTGTTCTCATTTGACTCAATGTAATTTGGCATTTCAAATTGAAAATGGTATTTACCTTCACATTCCTGCCTGTCGAGTTACCAATTTGTGTGTGTGACCAATTTGTTACTTAGATTTTCATATTCTGTGGTTTGTGCTTGAACATTAACAGTTATTTGAAAGCTGTGCTTTATATAGGCTCACGTTTAGAATAAGTTAATGCTCTTTATTGTAAGGTTAGTCAGTTCTGCATCTTTCTTTTGATTTAATAATTCAGAAATTATATCAGTAATGTCAAAGTTAGGTAACGTTAAGGAAACAGAGCAGATGGATGCCTCCCAACCTAAAGTTCCAGTTCTCCAGGGTGAACCCCATGCTGCTGCAGGTGCACC
This sequence comes from Festucalex cinctus, assembly GCF_051991245.1. NCBI lineage: Eukaryota > Metazoa > Chordata > Actinopteri > Syngnathiformes > Syngnathidae > Festucalex > Festucalex cinctus. Next base: position 44,925,088 of record NC_135411.1, read on the forward strand.
AGAGGGAACACACTTAAAGGAACCAAAGGAAATGAGAAAAGAAGGACAGTCTGATAAACCAGGTGAACTTGATGGCTCATCTGCTGGTCCTCGGCGATCTGAACGTGCACGGATCCCTACGGAGAAAATGCTTGTACTACGAATGGAAGAAGCTAAGAAAAAGGAGAAAAGGCTGCTCTCCATGTATGAGAAATGGAAGCTAAAGATACGCAGAGCTAGAAGAGGAACAACGGAAAGCTCTAGAGGCACAACGGCGTGAGTTGGATCGTCTGCAAGCAGAGAAGGAGGTACTAGTAGCCAGGGTCAAGTTGAACGTTTACAATAAGGAAATGGAATGTGACGATCTTGACTGCACTAGCACTGAGAAGGACAAAGAAGTCAGAAGGCCGCCTGAATCTGCAGTTCCGCCACTACCTGTTGTTACAACCTCTCATACAGACATTTCCTCTCTTGCTCAGGTCTTTCAAGACAGCTTAGCTTTGAATAAGCTCCCTGTTCCCGAGCCATTCGTCTTCAACGGTGATCCTATTCAATTCACAGAATGGAAAGCGTCATTCTTTTCTCTCATTGACCAAAAAGCTATCACTCCTGCGGAAAAACTGTACTACCTAAAGAAATATGTTGGTGGACCAGCACTTCAGGTACTAAATGGAACCTTCTTCCGAAATGATGATTGCGCTTATCAGGATGCTTGGAATAAGTTAAACCATCGTTTTGGCCAGCCATTCAGCATTCAGAGAGCATTTAGAGTGAAGTTAGCTAATTGGCCTAGGATACTACCTAAGGATGCTGAAGGGCTGCGAGACTTCTCAGATTTTCTGAATTCCTGTCAAGATGCCATGCCTCATGTTAAGGGTCTCGACATATTAAACGATTGTGAGGAAAACCAGAAGCTCGTCTATAAGCTACCAGACTGGGCTGCTTCACGTTGGAACCGCCAAGTCACACAAAGCCTAAATGAAAGGCAAGAATTCCCAAGTTTCAAGGACTTTGCAATGTTTGTGTCAACTGAAGCTGAGATTGCCTGCAATCCAATTACGTCCCTGTACGCACTTCATTCATCAGACAACACTGAGAAAAAAGGTTCTAGAGACACAAAGAGAAACAAGGCTAGTGTTCTTACAACTCATACAGTTATGGATGTTATCTCCCCAAGTTCAAACCAGAGAGACCTTAAGCCTCCATGCATGCTTTGCCAGGATACTATGCACCAGCTCCACGCATGTCCCAAGTTCACAGAGATGTCACTGTTAGAGCGACGGAATTACATAAAGGAAAAGAGACTCTGCTACGGATGCTTAAAATCTGGCCATGCAGCAAAGGAGTGTCGTCATCGTCACTTCTGCGACAACTGCAAGGGCAAACATCCTACGGTACTTCATGATTATAACTATGACAAGGAAAGGTCGTCTTCTGAGATGGAGTCAAATCATGATGCTGCTGCAACCTCCCTCAGTATCACAAGCGATGGCGCATCGTGTACATCAATGGTGGTACCAGTGTGGGTGTCTTCTAAAACTGATCCAAATGTGGAGAAACTTGTGTACGCCTTGCTGGACACCCAAAGTGATACTACTTTTATTAACCAAAACGTGAGTGACAGTCTCAGTGCTCAAAAGCATCCAGTGAAGTTGAAATTGACAACCATGAGTGGAACAAACACAATCATTCCGAGTGAGACCGTTATTGGCCTTCGTGTAAGAGGATACAGCTCTGCCACTCAGGTTGATCTTCCAGTCACCTACACAAAGGACTGTATACCGATGAATCGTGCTCACATTCCAACTTGTGAGACCGCTAAGCAATGGAGTCATCTCAGAGAAATAGCAGATGAGCTTCAACCAATGAAGGACTGTGAGGTAGCGCTTCTAATTGGCTACAACTGCTCTAGAGCCATGGCACCAAGGCAAGTCATTTTAGGAGGCGATGAAGAACCCTATGCTGTAAGGACAGACTTAGGATGGAGTATTGTAGGGCGATCATCTCAAAACCATGATTCACAGAGCACGAGTCGTCTGTGTCACAGGATAACAGTGAAGGAGCTACCTCCAGTAACGCCAGCTGATGTTATTCGAACTCTGGAATTTGACTTCAAGGATGGCAGCGAAGATAGCAAGACAGTGTCACAGGATGATATTATCTTCCTCAAAAAGCTGGAGAAGGGAATACGGAAAAACATACACGGCCACTATGAACTACCCCTGCCTTTTAAAAATAGGCCCAGTTTACCAGACAACAAAAACTCTGTTAAAATACGCCTCAACCACCTCAGAAGAAAACTGCAGCAGGATGAAAGGTATAAGGAACAGTACGTGGAATTCATGGAGGATGTTATTGAAAGGGGAGATGCAGAGGAGATTAAGGATGATGGGATTGAAGGTGAGAAATGGTACATTCCCCATCACGGCGTTCGCCATGCAAAGAAGCCTGATAAGCTTCGTGTCGTGTTTGATTGCTCTGCCAGATACCAAGGAACCAGTTTGAATGACCACCTCCTTTCAGGGCCTGATATGCTGAATAATTTGAGTGGGGTTCTCATTCGATTTCGTCAGCATCCTGTTGCATTGACATGTGACATCGAGAAAATGTTTCACCAATTTCATGTGGATGAGGCTGATCGTAACTTCCTGCGCTTTCTTTGGTGGAAGAAGGGAGATTTGAACTCACCTCCCTCTGAGTTTCGTATGAAGGTTCATTTGTTTGGTGCAGCCTCTTCCCCTGGTTGTGCAAACTTTGGGTTAAAACATCTTGCTAAGGAGAACAGTGACCACTATCCTAGGGGTTCACAATTCATCATGAGAGATTTCTACGTTGATGACGGACTTGCAAGTATTGAAAGCACAGAAGAGGCCATTCAGCTCGCCAGAGAAGCTCGCAAACTCTGTTCAATGAGCGGCCTCAGACTCCACAAGTTTGTGTCAAACGACAGAGATGTCCTAGAAAGCATACCTCCTTCCGAACGGGCGGTCAATGTCACTAATATGGATCTCTCATTTGATAGCCTACCACTGGAGAGGGTGCTTGGGATCCAGTGGGATGTGGAGTCTGACTGTTTTCAGTTTTGTATCAGCTTGAAGGATCAGCCCGCAACTCGACGAGGCATTCTTTCAACAGTCGCTTCCCTGTTTGACCCCCTTGGGTTTGTGGCGCCAGTTCTACTCCAAGCAAAGATCATTCTTCAGGAGATGTGCAGGCGAGGCACAGGCTGGGATGATCCTCTTCTTAAGGAGCTTCAACCAAAATGGATACAATGGAGAAGTGAGCTAGCGCAATTGCATAATGTCACCATTCCCCGCGCTTACTCACCTGTGGGATTTGGAAAGGTCTTCAAAACGGAGTTGCATCATTTCTCAGATGCTAGCTTGAAAGGATATGGTCAGTGTTCTTACTTGAGGCTTCAAAATGAACATGGAGATGTTCACTGCACATTAGTTGTAGGAAAATCACGTGTCTCACCTTTAAAGGTCACAACTGTTCCAAGGTTAGAACTGGCGGCTGCCGTTGTTTCTGTGAAAATGAGCCACATGCTCAAGGAGGAGCTGGGATACGCTGTTACTGAGGAATTTTTCTGGACTGACTCCAAGGTCGTCTTGGGCTACATCAAAAATGAAGCTCGGCGATTCCACACCTTTGTGGCTAACAGAGTTCAGAAGATTCACCTCAGTTCATCCCCTGAACAATGGAGGCACATTCCAACCAGTGAAAATCCAGCTGACCATGCTTCCAGGGGGTTGAGTCCGAATGAGCTTCTGTCATCCATCTGGTTCACTGGACCCAAATTCTTGTGGAACAAGGAAATTAAATTGCCAATGGATGAAATCCCCGAATTAACGGTAGGAGATCCAGAGGTCAGAAATGTCCTCACATTTAGCACAAGAACTACGGAACAAGTAAGCCTGATTGATCGTTTGTCCAAGTTTTCCTCTTGGTCACTGGCTACTCGAGCAGTCGCACGCATCATAAGGCGCGTTCGCAACAACACAGCGAATACCCTTACCACAGTAACAGAACGTGAAGAGGCAGAATGTTGCATAGTTAAGAACCTGCAGAAAAGCGTGTATCCAGCAGAGTTGAAATTATTGAGTGGAGGAAATTCCCTACCCTCTCACAATTCATTATACTCGCTTGATGCATTTCTTGACAAGGATGGTGTCCTCAGGGTGGGAGGACGGCTATGTAAGTCCTCTCTTCCCAATTGCATCAAGCATCCGGCGATCATCCCGAGAAATCATCACATTACGAAGATGATTATCGGTCATTACCACAAAATGACAAAACATCAAGGCAAAGGTCTCACTCTTAATGAAATAAGGTCAAACGGATACTGGATTCCAGGAATCAATAGGGCAGTAACTTCATATATTCGTCAGTGTGTCACCTGTAGACGGCACCGGAGACCAATTGAGGAGCAAAGGATGGCTGATCTGCCTCCTGAACGTGTAGAACCATCACCCCCCTTCACTTACTGTGGAATGGACTGCTTCGGACCATTCCTTACGAAACAGGGACGGAAGGAAATCAAGAGGTATGGTCTTCTCTTTACTTGCCTCAGCTCCCGCGCAGTTCATCTTGAGATGCTCGACGACATGTCTACTGATGCTCTCATCAACGGTCTCCGATGCTTTGTTGCCATACGAGGTGCTGTTAGACAGATCAAGTCCGATCAAGGAAGCAACTTTGTAGGAGCTAAAAATGAACTCAAGGAGGCTTTAAGGGAAGTTAATGCAGATCGTCTGGCTGTGTTTCTTTCGGAGAAACAATGTGATTTTTCCATGAATGCACCTCATTCAAGTCATGTTGGTGGAGTTTGGGAAAGACAAATCAGATCAGTGAGAAGTGTTCTAAGGTCCACACTTGCCCTTTCATCTGGCAGGTTAAACGATGCCTCGCTGCGGGCTTTCTTCTATGAGGCTATGGCAATCATCAACAGCCGACCATTGACTGTTGACAATCTCAGCGACCCTCAAAGTCTTGAACCGCTAACCCCTAATCATCTTTTGACTATGAAAATTGACAAAGCCTTACCCCCACCTGGTGCATTTGTGAGAGAGGACATTTATGGCAAGAAGAGGTGGCGACAGGTTCAGTACCTGGCCGAACAGTTTTGGAGTCGATGGAGACAAGAATACCTGGCCAACATAGCTCTCAGACAGCGCTGGCATACACCAAGGAGGAATCTGCAAATAGGAGACATTGTAATGATGAAAGGAGAGGACTCACACAGGAATGAGTGGAGATTGGGCAGAGTATCAGAAACTACTGCCAACGAAGATGGACTAGTGAGGAGAGTTAAGGTCTGTGTTGGTGACAAGGAGCTTGGAAAGAAAGGGGAGCGTCTCCACAAGCTGTCTGAAGTGGAGCGCCCAGTTCAGAAGCTAGTTCTGCTGTTAGAAAGTGATTAGACTCACTCATTCACTGCAATTGTTATTTGCCTTTGGCTTGGTTCTCAGCAAGTTGATTTAGTTAGAAATCATTCGTACTTAATGTACATGGTACACCATCCATTCCCCCTTAACATTATTTACTCATGATTTGGTGGGAGTGTAACGAACTCATAAGACTTTTATTTGACAAGCTTTGGATATTTTCTATGTGACGTGCTTTTATTTTGGTGCACTTCCGGTAGTGTAGGAAGTGTTATCCACTAGAGGTCTCTTTACACGTAACAGAAGACGCTAGAAAGAAAGAAAAAAGAGGACCGTGATTCAACATGTTGATGACTGAATCGCCAATTTACATCGTTTTGTCTAAGCACCTAGCTGGAATGGGGACAAGGTATTTTGTTTTGCTTATTGTAATTTTTCATGATGTGAAAAGGAGCTGTTTTTGTTGTTATTTTCTATTGAACTGAAGCTAACGACAGCTTCTCCTATGTGGTTGATTTATGCTAGTAGTCTTTTGTTTTTGCTAACTTTTCATTTGTACAACTAAAAGTGTGTTGAAGTTATATCTAAGGACTGTTATTTATGTTTATTTGTTTGTTTACTGTATAGCTCTTACGGTGTGTCAAAGAACAGAACAAGGAAGGAATAAACAACTTTAAGGAACACCAGTACGCTTCACCATTTTCTGGCTGGGTTTGCTACAGGTAACAATTGTATGTCAGATGAGGTACCAAACAATGAACTGAAAGTCACTGAGCCAACGAAATACACATTACATGAGCAAGACTATTTGTGAAAGCCATGTAAATTCCTGCACATTAAAGTACAAGGAAGCTGTTGTATCTTCAATCAAAACTAATTAAGTTGCTTAGTGATATTTATTAGGTAAAATTGTTCAATATGGTGACAAATCGATATCTGAGTAAAGGATTTCAAATGTTTTTGTAAGCAGCACTTTTCTGAGTGGTTAGTAGCAACAAGACACGGGGGGAATTACGAGTGAGTTGCAGATGTGTAGTTCAGTTCACACCATTATTTTGTACGATATACTAAACAATTCAGCAAACGATGTAATCTAAATACCACATATTCCAAGCAAAGGTATGTTTTGAGCCATTCACATGCATGCTCGAATGGATTATTTTTCAATGCTGACATAATTGTACGTTACATGACACCGCGTTCTCTTTCCTCGTCGTCTCCACGCCCTCGTTGAGATGGTCCAAATGTCTATAAAACATATAACATAACTGTGTTCTCTGTTGCATGGTTTAGTTGCACTAACAAATATGAACATAGATAGCCATTAGCATTAGCTGGCGTACAGTATTTCCTAACAATGCCACAAAAATATTAATTCTGAAATTAAATGACTAAATCACACATTTCGGGATCTGTACAGTATGTCTCAACAAATGCAATTCACTTACGTCATCACATTTGCGCTTCTGTTCTGGTGAATTTCGGTGGTAGGCTGGCGAAGTGTGGTCTCTCTGAGACACCGAAGTTCGTGTGCTTAAAATCATTGCATTCTCTTGTTTGACCGATAGATGGCGGTCGTGAGCTACACACTGGTGCTTTAAGGCCAAGGTGGTGACCTTAAAAAACAGTTCAAGGCCAACCAATGGGCCCTGGAAAAAGGAGGAGCACGGGTCTCCATAAATGAGAGCAAGGAAAACACACTGGTGGCATTAAGGGATGGCAGTCATATTTATCAGATGACTTTTTTTCCCGCCACTCTCGGCCAAAGTGGCTGAGGGTGAGAGCTAGGTTTTTCAGCACTTTGCCGAAGGGTGTGACAAGATCCTTCTGACGAGGCCAAAAACGCACATTTTTCAAGGGCCACCACAGGTATGACAAGCTCTCACCATTTTGCAGCTAAACATGTTTTGAAAATACAACATCTGGGAGTCACTTTGACCTACTCCAAAAAACATTTGTCATATCCCTAATTACACTTTTCATGTATCCACAATTTTTGTCATTGATATCTGCAACTGCATCTTTGCCTATGGCAAATTGCATCACTTTTGCCATCCATGCTTGCTAAGTTAATTTTATTGTGATCTGCAACAGAATTTGTTGCTCTATTAAGATACCTAGAATTTTATTCTTAACTGGTACAATGCTAAACTACCACTGATTGTCACACCCACCAAAGTGGGGGTGAAATTCATTGGCAGTCAAATGTCTTTGATTCAACTTAAAGGGATACTTGACTCATTGAGTCATTTTCAGCAGTAAAATAATTTTGTCCAGAATATGGCGACTTATTTTTAATGAATATATATATATATATATATTTTTAAAACGTTTCCACTTTTTGTCAATTTAAGACATCACCTGTGCTGAGAAAATGGTTAACGACCAATCACAGCTCACCTGTTTTCTGGGTTTAATCAGCAAACTGAGGCATGATTGGTCTTTGCCCAATTCCTTCACACTATAAATGTTAAAATTCACTTGATCTGCTTACAATGAATAGGTTCAAGAGCCAGAAGAACTGGTAAAAAAAGGCCAAATAACTGCTTTTTCCACCGTCAAGCTTCCTAATGTTGACACAGCTATCAAAAGATTGCACAAATGGTTATGTGACAATTGAGGGAAACCTCAGTGAGGTAAGTTGCACATTCTCACATGGTTAACTCATTTTAAATGTCTTTCTGGGATACCTGTTCAAATAATCATGGCTCAGGGAGTCCACGTCCCCGTGCGACACAAACATGTACAGCATGATTTCTTAGTTCATCCTATTGCTGATCAAGGTTTGTGTTACAAAGACAAATTAACTAACCTAACTGCTAACAAAGAGAAAAACAGGAAAAAAAGGGGGTACAAAAGAAAATGGCTTCTCCCCCCTAAAACTGCCCAATGTCGTTCTCATTTAGCAATACAATACATACAATGGCTACAGGTGTCAACATTATTGACTTGTCTGAGCTACACACAGAAGCTATACACATCCTTGCCACCTGATTACTGTAACACAGTGTTGTAAGAAAACCACTGGCTGGAGAAAGGCTGCAGGTGGCGAGCTGTTCAAATACCAGTGGCTTGGCCTCCTGACCAATCGCATCGCAGCAATCAAGGAGGTCAAATCAGCAACACCTGTTCCCAGTTTCACTTAATCCAAACACAAATGAACACACTCACACAGGAAATACAAAACAATAAATGTCCTCCACTGGGTCATAACAGTTTGTTTTTATTTATTTTTTAAATACCATCACAGACTCAAGAAATGGTTAAGTGTCCCTGTGGTGAGAAACTGCCACATAAAACTTAAATGTGGGCAGGATATACCGGGTGACGCATTTAAAGGGCAATTCAAACAGTTTTGGGTTTGCATTCAACACATCAAGCCATACCGAAATGAAAGTGAGTTCAAGGAGCTAGTACTGTTTGGTTTAACAGGAGCACATTATACTTTGGCAAATTGATTTATTTTCTTTGCTCTTACTTTGCTTGAATTCCAAGTACCTCTTTTTTTTTTGTTAGTCTATTCCACAAGGTTTCTGTACTACAGAAGAAGTCCTCATCTTTGGGCTTAACAAGGAGGGGACATAAAAAAAAATCTTGGATATGGCTGGGCAGCAGTTACAGCCCTCTAAAAATCTAGAAGCAGGGATTCCCTGAGGAGCTTGATATACCAAATGAGGGGCTCCTGAACAACGAAAAAATTGGCTCATTGGGGGCTTTTCCACCACAGGAAATTTTTGAGAACTTTTCAGTTTACCTTGGTAAAATTCAATTTGCGCATTTTTCCACTAGCAACGGGGTAATTAATGCTTGTTTTAACCCTCCTGTCACAAACTACTGTATTTTCATGACCATAAGTGCCATTTAGCAGAGTCCAAAAATACAATGACATAAGGAAGCGTCCGGTCCGAATCCTTCGAATTTCCCGCCCTCTGTCTGCGGGATGTGACGTCATGCACGTTCTCGTCAGTTGTTTCCTGTAGTCGCGAAGACGGAACTAGTACAGATTTTCGCTGCCCCAGACACCCGCTGTTACTCCGCGGAAGGCTGCTTAAAAAAGAAAAATGAAAACAATGTCAAGTGCCACGAAAAAAAAAAATAATAATCTAAACTTGATCGTGACCGACGCCGGGCAAGAACAAGAGTGAACATTGGTTTGACATTTCAGCGGTGGAGAGAGTTGAGATCGGACTTGGATTAGAAAAGTGATTCACAGCTGGCTTTCTTTCTACTCCAAAAGGTAAGAAGCGAGTATCTTGACATTTAGAAGAAAATGTGTTGTTTTCAAATAGCAGTAACCTCAAGATCGATCACTTCTCGGTCGTAACTATTGGGGTGAAAGTGAGGTGGACGGCAACATTTAGCGTGAAAGGGGCGGCAAAGTTGAATGTAATAGAACAGAATGACTTTATGAAGAACAGACGTTCCATTCCGCGGCGTTTCAATCAGGCTAAATGTCGCCTTATTTTCCTCCGTGAAAACAGCGTATTGTAGCTACATTATGCGGAATGTGAACGGTACTACTGAATGGCGATAACATTCACGGCCATATCACACTAAGTAGTGAATGGGTCTATATGTTTTTCACAATCGTCAATTCCCATAAATGACAGCCCACCTTTCGGCTCATGCACAATGACGCTAGCCTGGGGGCGACATACACTAATAATGACTAGAATCAGGTTGACGTCCGTCGAGCGGGGTGACTACAATATTTAACTGCATATTAACATCGGAATGAGGTCCAATTAATTGACGTAATTTGCACATCGTTTTGGAGTACAGCACAGGACTGGACTTCGACCGACTAAAGCAATATGATCTGCACGTCCCGTGGACATCAATTGTTTAGTGGGGATCGAGAGTCTCATTCCGTGAAGTGGCCAGCTTTGTATAACATTATAAAACTTCTTACCTCTGAAAACATAGTTTAATTGGATATGAAGAGCCCACTCTTCAGTATTGAGGTCGTGCACGTACGAGTGCGCGCAGCGTGTACGAGCGTGCAGTTTGTTTTTGGCCACAGGTGGCAGTAGCGATTTGAAATTTTAAATCTTCCATATAGCTGCTTTAAAATATAACATTTAGCTAATAAAACAAGCATCCCAAATGCTATAAAGGTAATGTCATGTGTAGGTATAAAATGAAAGCGGAAATATTTAGGACTGACGCAGGTTGATACGCACACACTAATGTAACCAGCTCGGTGGTGAGTGAAATGACAAAATTAGTGATGTGACGTTCACGAACGAACCAAATCTTTTGCCGTTCTTTTCTTTCTCCTCTCAAGTTCTCCCCACTTGCGAAGGAAGCACCGCCCGGCGTTTTGAGCTCGGGAGCAAATAAAAATAAACAAAACTGAATTAACCCTCTCACTGCGCATGCGCTATGGCGCAAGTTAGAAAAAACACACACAAGTCGCGAAGGGAAGGAGTTACGGAGGGAGGAGGAGGACATTGGAAGTTTATGACAAAAACGTAGACAGACAGAGGTGGAGAGGAGTAGCTAGCTGCCGCAGTCGAAATCGAGTCGAAGTGAGTGGTTGGGTACGTGCAACGCTCGCGAGGGAATGAGCCAAAGAAAACGAAGTGTCATTTGGATGCACTTTTCTGAGCCGAAAGATGGAGGTGCTAAGTGTAATATATGTGACCGGCTCTGGCAAAAGGGTCCACTTGTGAAAAATCAAAAGCAAAACTGAGATATTGATATATTTGAATTCTGCACTTAATTATGTCTCAAATGCTTTCGAAAATGAATAAAAATGATTTTTTATTTTATTTTTTTATTTATTTTTTTTGTTTGTTTGTTTTGTTCTGTTTTGTCCCACCACCCCACTGCAAGTAAGAGAGTGACACTAAACAATTGTATTTACAAGTCAATATAACCTGTGTGAATTTTGGGGCGGGCTGTCATACTGTGACTCTTTTGAGCCCATTTTTATGTTCATGTCATCCCATTTAACCCTTGTGCCTTGGAATCAGTGACACGCTCTAAGAATAAATTTTAGCCAAATAAGTAATTCTACTTTGAGGTGTGATAACTAAGTCAATTTTTAACATTTTTTTTTATTTCAACCACTCAAAATGTTCATTGGCATCAGAACTATCCATACATATGAAGTTTTTTTTTTTTTTTTTATGTATTCCCCCCTCTTAGGACAATACAAGCCCAAAGAATGGACTATGAAGAAAACGAACTGTGCTGTATACATGTATAAAAAATAAATAAAAAATTAATACTTCATATGACATAATTAGAGCTTCGAATAAGGCAATAAGTTATAACAACAATTTTTTCAATGCATGCCAAATTTTTTGACAATGGCAATTTAATGCAAAACACCCTGGAAAAGTAAATTTTAGCCAAATAAGTAATTCTACTTTGAGGTGTGATAACTAAGTCATTTTTTAATATTTTTTTTTCTTTCAACCACCCAAAATGTTCATTGGCATCAAAACTATGCATAAATATAGTATATTTATTTATTATTATTATTTCCCCCCGCCATAGGACAACAGAAGCCAAATAATAGATTATGAAGAAAATTAACTGTGTTGTATATATGTATAATAAATAAATAAATTTGAATCTTTCATATGACATAGTTAGAGCATCAGGCAACACGGTAGCTTTGATAGAAAACTTTGGGGAAAAAAGTACTTTTTGTGGGGCTCCGGAGCGGCACCGGGACCCCTCCGTGACTTTAGCCGCAAATTGTGTTTGTTTTTCGGATACAGGAAGGCCCGATTTACACCCCCGTATCCGGCGTCGCACTTCAACGAGCCACGTATCTCTTGTGCTCACGGTTCCAGATATGTGTCAGATATGTGTAATTTTCCCCGTAGGACGTACGGTTCCGGACAAATAACGGAAAGAAAAAGCTCCATTACACCGATCTGTCCGTTTACTTTACCCGGAAATCGTGCGTGTTTTTCGGACAAATTTACATCGCCTGTATCCAATTGTATCCGGCGAACGGAAGTCAACACAGCGACGAGCTACATACCGTTCGGAAGCTACACGTCCCCCGCGGCATTCCAGGACGTGCTCATATGTTCGTTTATGTTTATTTTGTAGAAGTACTTACTTGCCAACTTGCATTTGCAGCTTTTTGTGTCTCCGATCGCCGTTCTTTTCTTTCTTTTCCTGAGATCCACGAAGCTCATGTCTCGTGCACGTTAGCCTCTTAGCACGTTGTTGTGAATACAAACTAGCCGAATAAAAATCGAAGCTTAGCACTTTCACACGTAGAAATGCAACGGCCAGATAAGATAACCGACGAGGAATTCATCTCGACAACCGTTACATGTTACACTTCATAAGTTGCAAAAAAAAACGTTTTTTTTGTTTTGTCTTATCCCTAATGGTTATTGTTTCCACCGATCCATGCTCCTTGCCATGTTTTGAAGAATGCACGAAGGGAAATACGTCACCTCCACGTTGCACGCACGTTTGGCCACAATGGCACGCCTGCCCCCTGCAGCCTTGGCGAGCAAATGTCAATGCTCGGCTGTTCAAAATGGATGATCGAACTGTGCATGCGTGTGGAATATGCACGCTATTAATTCTGAAGTTCTGAAGTGAAGAAAGAGAAAAAATAAATAAATAACAGCCTTCACACACTGAGGAAAACCGCTGTATTGCAACGACTAACAGTGGCTCATTTTGGGGAATAAAAACGACAACGAGCATTGCCATTCGACCCCTCCCACTAGGGAACGTGCTTCCCACGTCCATGCAGACAAAAAAACAGCATATCCCAACACGAAACATAAGTCAATAGCTCGCAATACCTTTTTCTGCACAAAAATATAAGTGGCGCGCGTGTACGCACATCCACGAACACGACGCGCGCCCACTAACGTGCACGCGCATCCACTAACATCCTGTCGAATGCACAATCAGTAAAAAGCACGAAGAAATAAGTCTGTGTGGAATATGGTGTGCTGGAATCAGTGCGGCGTTTGCAAGGAAAATCATTAATTGGCCTCTACCGCCACCTGGTGGATTTGGGGTGCAAAATCTTTCTCATGCCCATGGCACCGTCGAGGAATGTCCATAGAAGGATTTCATGCAGAAATCACGGAAATTGCAATAAAATACATGCAGTGTCCAATCGGTCCAAAAATGTCACTTATAATGTACATTAATGTTACGCGGCTGGCTAAATCCGATTCCAGGGATATTATGATTGTTATCTCCCTCATGCAATGGCTGAGAAATGTTGGCACACTCGCATTTTGACGGTCCCCCAGTTTTCCAAAACCGTGGCTCATTTTTTTATTTTTTTTTATTTTTATTTTTTTCCCCCTGCACAATCAAAACCTAATTTACATAATTGGCTAAGCAAATTGCACGAGGGTTAAAAGGACATAAAGTGAAAATGTGTGGCGATATTTGCGAAGTATGCAGAAAGACTTTTTTTTTTTTTTTTTTTTTTACGCATGGAAAAGCAGCGTGTCCGGCGCCGTATGAAATACACAACATTGACAAGCGATCAAACTTTTAAATTAGCATTTACGATGCATTACATTAGTCCACATTGCATACAAGGCACTGATGCATGTCACAACTTTTAACTGACGTGGTCTGAGTAGAGGAGCAGTGTCGTCTGGTCCGCGGGGGTATTCCGGCTGCATCCCTCGTTCGAGTTGGACATGGTTTAGTCAAGTGTGTGAATTTAGTAGCCTAATTTGAATTAAAAGTAGACAACGATTCATTGAGGAAACGATCCTGGAGAATATCTCTGTCTGTTTGGATGACAATTCGCCGGTGACAACATAGCTTCTGTTCCATTACTAGGTAGGATGACTGTTCACGTTAGCAACCAAAAAAGTAGAAACACAATTCAGCACGAACGTGAACAGTGCACATAGCAACCAAAAAAGTAGAAACACAATTCAGCACGATGTCCATCCATCCATTAGCAGATTCGCTTATCACAATATTTATATAAATCAGCAGTGACTTACGTCTGAGGGCTAGGAAAGTCGGGTTGTTTTTAAAAAGGTGCGCAAGACGCATTGCTAGCTAGCTAGCAGGCTAAAAACACGCCCCCTAGTTACGAGGCATACTGTTTAATAATTGCTTATTTTCATACACTTCTATTACAATTTTGACTTTTGTGCTGCTTGGAAATTAAACTAGAGACCCCCAAGGAAGCTATTTATGGAGAAATCTCAAAATGGACAAAAAATGTCCAACTGTCTAATATCGCCCATATCTCTCGATTGAGCCTCCCAACATGCGGACCCTTTTGCTGGAGCGGGTCACACAGACCCGTCACTAGACCTCATTCATAAGGGGGGCCCATGAAATGCATGGGGGGGGCACACTTATTATAACCCAGATTTTTGATTCGCAAAGCACTGACTCACATAATCATTTTAAACGTGACAAAAAGCAATTATGGCCAGCTATAGCCAACAACACCATATCTTAATTGAAAGAAATATTATACTATCCAAAAAATATCCATACATGTGTTCAACATATATGATGGTAAATCAGAGGCAACACTCAAACTGAAAAAGCACCACGGCGGGTGCAGATTAGGTACATGGTACATGATGCATTGTCAGCACACACACACACACACACACACACCCATGCATGCACACACGTTTAACTTACTTGGAGTGCAGGTTGTCCTCTCTCCAGTCCTTCCATGTCTCAATATAACTGTAAGCGGCGTCTTTCTGCGCTGAACCTCCTCATCGACGCATCCTTCCAGTCTGTTTTGAATTTGTGAGTGAGGTCTTTTTCAAAGGCTAGCTGAATCAGCTGGGCCTTGCGTCTGGGAAGCATACTGCGGCGATGCTCCGAGAAAACATTTTTCAGTGTAGAAAAAGAATTTTCACACATTGCTGTGGAAGCTCGTAATGTTAGGGCAAGGGTGTAGGCAGTGACAACTGTTGGCATAGCTTGGAGTGCACATTTGAAAGTGCTAAGAATGTTCGCTATTGTCCATTTTCCATCTCCAGGGGGAAGTGGGGTGTCCGTTAATTTTTTCACAAGGATCTCACGAGCCACAGTGTATTCCGTTTCATCCACATGAATCCGAGCTAATTCAAGGAGTGGTTTTACTTTTAATGGGTCCAGGAAATTATCTCCAGTCTCTGGGTTCAAAGTAGCCAGTGCACCAATGAGCTCCATATTGCGCTCTCCAAAACGCGCATCTATCTCTCCTTGCACAACATCAATAACACTGTAAAATAATCGCTTCACTTCACTCTTTTCATCTGTGTCACTTTGTGGCTGTCCAACTGTTTCTTCCACTGAAAACTCACGGAGATTCTTGTTAACGGTGCGTCTTTTCTTGCTTGGGCCCGGGGTGGTCATCAGCACAGCCTCGGTGACTGTGGCTGGAAGAGCGCATAGATCCCACAGTTCAGAAAATTCATTTTCTGTGCGCAGTGTTTCCACACATTTGGAAGCGCTGTCCACAAGTGTGACCGCAGTGAACAAGTCAGTATCTTCTGCTTGTAGAAGTCTATTCGTCGGCTCAAAAAAATGACAATAGTTTAACAACAAGATGCGCAATGAAAAGAAAACTCCGTTGTGTAATGGCACGAAGCAGGCCCGTGGCCTCAACCCGCACATCCGCTCCAAGGGTTCGACTGCCCTCCACCTCAGTCAGCAACATGAATATTTCGTGAAAACTTTTCACCACAACTTTGGCCGTTGCCAAATGACCAGTCCATCTTTGGTCCAGGAGACGTTTCAACGTCTCACCTTTGTACAGAAGAGCCACGGTTGGCTTCCTAGTAAAGTTGTACAACATGTTGCATACTCCAAAAAAAAATCCTGGACAGTGCTTTCACTGGACATTGCATTAACCACAACTAGATGAAGTTGATGATTAAAGCAGTGAATATATGGTATGTTTCGATCCAGCTTTTTTTGGAGCAATTTCTGCACACCCCCATGCCTGACAGACATGAGAGCTGCACCATCATATACCTGACTCAGGATTCTGTCAGTGCTCAGTCCGGCTCTGTTGAGCTCATCGATGATGACACATGTCAGAGCTTCTGCATCACATTTGTCAGATGTGGTCATTACCAAGAGACGCTCACACACAATATAATTTTCATCAACAAAACGCACAACTATAGATATATTTTCTTTCCCCAAACTATCCCTTGTGCCATCCACTTTAATTGAATACCAGCTGTCCCCGACTTGTTGAATTATTTCCTCTGTCACAAGTTTGCTCATCATGTCAATTATGTCATTTTGTATCAATGGGCTGGTATAGCGTGCATTTTGTGGGATTGTTTTTGTAATCCTTGCCAGTTCTGGGTCTTTGCGCAATGTGTACTCAAAAAAAGAGACAAGAAAAGCCCCATGGAAGCATTATCCTCAAGTAAATTAGCAAAACAAGCATTATCTCCACATAACGGTACATGATTCACGACTAAAAACTCCACCATATCAGCTAACAAGGAGCGTTCAGATCTGGCTCATCAAATTGGGGAAATTGACAAACAATATGCGCTAACTAAAAATCAAAATCTTTATAAAAAACGATTAGAGCTCCAAACTAAGTTTGACCTACTCACTACCCATTCAGTTGAATATTTGCTCCTGAAAAATGAAGCCACATTCTATGCCCATGGAGACAAGGCCGACAAACTGCTTGCAAACCAGCTGAAGGGCTTTTCTGCGAAGCAAAACATAACTAAAATTCATACACATAACGGTGAAATCACCATGGACCATACTCAAATTAATGATGCCTTCAAAGAATTTTATTCAAATCTCTATTCTTCGGAATCTCCCCCCGATCCTAATGCCATACTCAATTTTCTAAACAGCCTTAATGTTCCCAAACTCCAACCAGACCAAGGTAAGAGACTGGATGAGCCCATAACACAGGCTGAAATAGTCTCAGCTATCTCTTCAATGCAGTCAGGCAAGAGTCCAGGCCCCGACGGGTTCCCAGCTGAGTTTTTTAAAAAGTTCTCTTTGCTTTTGTCTTCGCAACTTTGTTCTGTGCTTTGCGAATCGTTTAGGCAAGGCTCCCTTCCTACATCATTTTCGGAAGCTTGTATCACCCTTATTGCCAAAACAGGCAAAGATCCCACATATTGCGTCTCCTCTAGGCCCATTTCTCTCATTAACACGGATGCAAAAATCCTGGCCAAAGTTCTCGATCACAGATTAGAAAACATCCTTCCGACCATCATATCTGAGGATCAAACTGGTTTTATAAAGGGTAGACACTCCTTCTTTAATATACGTAGATTATTAAATATTATCTATTCCACTCCTGATGATACCCCTGAGTGTATAGTCTCCATTGATGCTGAAAAGGCATTTGATCGCGTGGAGTGGGTCTACCTGTGGGCAGTGCTGGAGAAATTTGGTTTTGGGCCGAACTTCATTGCGTGGATTAAACTGTTGTATTCTCATCCTACAGCATTGATTCGAACCAACTCCCAGTTGTCTGATCCGTTTAGCCTGCATCGTGGAACCCGCCAGGGTTGTTCTCTCAGCCCCATGATATTTGTTTCCAATTGGAAATATTATATCTGCTTCAGACTTTAGCAATTTTCCATTTAAAATTGAAAATTACAAAATTTCCTATTTAGGCGTCACGATTACCCGAAAGCACAATGACCTTTTTAAAGAGAACTTTTTGAATTTATCAACTTATATCAAACAAATACTCAAACAATGGTCACCACTCTTCATGTCCCTCGTTGGGCGAATAAATTCTATTAAAATAACTGTTTTACCTAAATGTTTGTACCTATTTCAGGCTCTACCAATTTTCATTCCCAAATTTTTTTTTGATGATCTTGATTCAACAATCTCTTCTTATATTTGGAAGGGGAAAAGGGCCCGTCTTAACAAAACCCATCTACAAAAGACGAAGGCCGCCGGTGGTCTGGCTTTGCCTAATTTCCGTTTTTATTATTGGGCTGCCAACATGTGGTGTCTCACATTCTGGTCTCACTTTCATAATCGTCCGGATCCTCTTGGCTGGGTAGCAATGGAGTTGAGATCAGAGAATGACGTATCCCTGGCTGCATTGATCGGCTCCTCTCTTCCACTCTCAACCAGATCTTTAAAAAATCCGGTGGTTAAACACTCAGTAAGGATCTGGTCTCAGTTCCGGAAGTTTTTCAAATTACACGACTTCTCACCATTTAGCCCAATATTATGTAATCATTTTTTCAAACCCTCACTCAATGACGCCACCTTCAAAGAGTGGAGTCAGAGGGGAATAGCACGCTTCAAAGATTTGTTCATTGATAATAGTTTGGCATCATTTCAACAATTACGTAATAAATTTGCACTTTTAAATTCTAATTTCTTCCGTTATCTGCAAATTCGACATTTTATAATTTCTAAATTGCCCACCACACTAAGTTCTGACAGGAATATTGTTGACATTGTCCTCTCCTCAAATCCATACCAGAGGAGGCTTGTCTCTCTTTTTTGCAGCATGATGTTGGCTCTGAAGATGACGTCTATGGATAGGATCAGGGTGGCATGGGAAGAGGACCTAAGTGCCCTCTTTTCTGAGGAAACATGGTCATCCGTCTTAAAACAAGTCAATTCCTCATCGCTGTGTGCTCGTCATAATTTAATCCAATTCAAAGTGGTTCACAGAGTTCACATCTCCAAAACCAAACTGGCCACCTTTTTTCCCGACATCAGCCCACTCTGTACCAAATGTAATATCTCAGACGGCTCACTCTTTCATATGTTTTGGACTTGTCCTAAACTTAGCAAATTCTGGACAGAGATTTTTTATTCCCTCTCCCAGATTTTGACAGTGAGGGTGGAGCCGAACCCCCTTGTTGGTTTATTCGGAGTCACAGGGGACGTTCGACTTTCTTCTGAACAGCGCCGCACTTTAGCGTTTGCCTCCCTCCTGGCGCGGAGGTCTGTCCTCTTCAGGTGGAGGGATCCCTCTCCTCCCACGCATGCCGATTGGCTGGCCGCTTTAATGACATGCTTGAAAATTGAAAAGATCAGATACTCTCTCCATTATTCTAATGGGAGATTCCTGCGTGCCTGGGGACCTTTTTTTAAACATGTGTCAGTCCTCTCAGGCCCTTGACATTCCACAATTTGACTTCTCTTTTATGTTATTTTGTTGACATTAGTTATCCATAATCATTACTAAAGCTGAATATTTAATGGTCATGAATCTTATTGGCAGTGACGGGGTTTAATTTTATGGTTTATTTTATTTTTGTTTCTTTTTTTGTGTGTGCTGGTTGTCAGTCCTGTGTTTCATTTCATTTTGTCTTTTTGGCGCTGGAAATCTATGCACTATTATTGCAAAAAATAAATACAGAGATTTTGATTAAAAAAACCTCCACCATATCAATTATGGCTGACATGTAATATCTATTGCGAGCCAGTTGCTCTGAATTTAAGAGAGTTGAAATCTGTTTTCCTGTCTACGTTTTTCTGAATCTCTCCACAATGCTTCACAGGCTAAATGTTCCTTTGAAGTGGCATGCTTATTTAAACCTTTGCCTGTTTCGATGGCATGTTTCCAGTCATTAAAACCTTTCATGGAAAACGTCACGTCCGATGATGTAGATTTAAATTTTCTGCAGGCATAACAAAATGCTGCGTCCTTTTCCACAGAGTACTCCAGCCATTCCCTTTTATAATACCAGCTGGTGGAAAATGAACGTTTTTTTTTAACCAAAACATTTGACAGGAAACTTCGTTAGCATAACCTGTTTGGGTTTGTCCGTGCCAAGGTCACTCATGTCCACAGATCCAACAAGCAGTTGCTGCCCAAATCCTGCGCCAGTAGGGATTGGACTTGAAAATGACGTGCTGCTGGATGATGGCTCTGCTGGGTGCTCAGTGCAATCGGGTTTGCTAGGCGGCACCGTGGGGCAATTAGCGAAAGCCTCAGGCTTGAATTCTCGAACGGCAGCATCTGGCGTTGCTTTCGTGTCCGATTTTGGAGATGAGGTGGAGAAAGAGTCGGACACCGTTTTGTTTTGTTTTCTCAACCACTTACGGATATCCATATTATAATTTTGATAAGTTATGAATTAATTGTGTGCGCAGTGCACGTCTGTTGAGCGCCAAGTGCCAACATTGACGCAATGCACGTAGCCTACGTAACAACGTCACTTACGTCGCTTTTATTTTTTTTTTGCCTCCTGCAAAAGGCTCTTGCAAATTAGATTCTCACAAATCAAACTTAATTCAATCATTGTTTTGTGTTTTTTTTTAATAGTTTTAAGTATTTTTTTTTTTTTTTTTTTTAAAGAGCTCAGAATTGTTCATTCGGTAGTCTTACCGATTCAACGTCTTGTCATCATTGCTCTTTTTTTTTTTTTTTTTTTTTTTTTGTGTGTGTGTGTATGTGTGCGTGCGTTTGCGTGCGTGCGTTTGCGTGCGTGCGTGCGTTTGCGTGTGTGCGTTTGCGTGCGTTTGCGTGCGTGCGCGTGCGTGCGTGCGTGTGTGTGCGTGCAAATACGTATAAATTTATACTCATTCATTCACCTAAAACCTTATAAATATCCCATTACCCTTCGCCTTAACCAGGTACTTCAGAATCTTGCCAGAGTCGTGAGGTTTAAATGGTCAGGAGACCAGAGAAAAGGTCAGAAAAAAAAAAGAAATAAAGAGAAAAGAAAGGTAAATCAAAGTAAAATCCAGCACCGACCAAACACTTCCTGCCTTCCCCATGATTACAAAATCAAAGTCTTACGCCAACCCCAGAAGCCTCTAAATTCCAGCAAATTTAGCGAGATCTCAAGAGACCAGAGGAAAAACTAAAGAGAGGAAGGAGGGAAGGATCGATAAGGCAGAGTGAGATCCATAGAAGCCAGTACATCCAATCCATCAAAGTGAAGTCCAGCACCAACAAGACCCCTCCTGCGTGGTTACAAAACCAGAGTCTTATGCCAACCCCAGAAACCTCATACTTCTAATAAATTAAGATCTCAAGTGACCAGAGGAAAAACTAAAGAGAGGAAGGAGGTAAGGATAGATAAAGCAAAGTGAGAACCACAGACACCAGCACCAACTGATTCAAGGGGCTGTGGGAGGGAGAGGGTACTTCTGTTGAGTTTCAGTAGATGCTGGTGCGACGGATCTGGCATGCATAAGGACCACCACCAAAGAAAGAAGCCGTCAACCGCGGTCCAGCAAAGCGAGCACTCCCCCCCCCCGGAATCCCCAGGCCGCGGCAGCACCAAGGCCACCCCCAAGCCACCCGAGCGGACACCGGTCGGCGAGCCGACCCAGACACCCGGAACACCCCCGCCCCAGCCCCGGCCCACACCCCCGAGCCCAAGGCCGCAGAACGAGGCCCAGCGGGCCCCCACAGCGCCCCACCGGTCCCCAGCCCCCATCCCCCCACGACCCCCCCGCACCCCACCCAAACCCGCCATCCACCACGACCCAGGCCCCACCACCCCCGACCCCCAAACCCCCGAACACACCCCGACCCCCAGCACCCAACCCCCCACCCCCCATACCTCCACCCCCCCAAACAAGCCGCCCCCCCCCCCCCGACGGCCGCCACCCCCCCCCGCGAACCCGGCCCCCCGCGAGAACCCCCCACCCCCCCGGAAACCGGCACCGGGCAGCAGCGCAGAGAGGGAAGATGTGCCCACCCCACCTCCAGCCGCGCGAGATTTGCACAGCGGCGGGAGGGGGGAAGCAGAGGAGGAAGCACCAGGGGAGAAGACGGAACACCAGAACACCGAGCCCGGTGGGGAGAGGCCCCGGTCGTCACGCCAGAGTACTAGTGACACCTAACCCTGTTACTGAGTCCGCCAGCTCGCCGACTGGCGAGCTCTACCCTTACACCGTGAATGTGGCCCCACCCAGTGTATATACAAGTGTGTGCGTGTGGTGCATTAAAACTGGGAGCAGGTGAGTCGGAGCAGAGGGAAAAAATTTCCCCTACTCCGACACACCCGCATCCCCCCAAAAAAAATGAATATGTATATGTGTGGTGCATTAAAAAAGGGAATGGAGGGACAAAGTGGTGGGGCAGGGACACAAATGGGGGGGACCACAGCGCTGCCAGGCACTGCAGTCCATCCCCTCTGATGGCTCCCCGCCCCAACTCACCCCTCCCCTTGGACGTGAGGTGCAATAGTTTTAAGTTTTATATCAACCTTTTTTTTTTTTTTCCCGTCTGTACCTTAAGTGGCGCCTGGGCGGGCACAAGCCTCTTGGTGGGCGGGCACGGACCCCTATGGCCCGCCCATGGCGACGGGTATGGGGTCACATATACACAAAGATTATCTCTTTTAAGGCTGGATCAACAAATAATTTGCACCGTCATTTAAAAACCCAACACCCTACAGTGTCTGGAAGGATTAAGAGGAAAAAAGAAAAGACATGGAAACAGATGATACTCCTGAAAATGACAACAATGCCGCGGTTGTGTCATCAAATCTTAAACCACCTCAGCCCCTCCATCAGGTGTTACAACTGAGTCGGCCAGTGAACGTTGTGCCTCTGCCCCCACAGCAAGCACCAGCTCTAGTGGTAAACCAAATTATCCCTCATCTTTTCCGAAACATGCATTTCCCTCCTCAAAAGCGAAACAAACTGCTCTTAGTCACGATCAATTTACACCTGCAATAACCCCACTCAAACAGGGGATAATTGATGAGGAAATAGCTCAAATGGTAGCCACCGATTTCCAACCATTTAAGATTGTAGAAGACAGAGGATTCAGGAGTGTACGCCACTCTCTCAACCACTCCTATGTCCTACCAAGTAGAAAGCATATAACAGAGATGGTTTTGGAGATGTACGATAGAGAAGCAGAATCACTTAAGGAAAGGGTGTCCCAGGCATCAGCAGTGAGTCTGACCACAGATTGTTGGACATCACGAGCAACAACATCCTTTATCTCTGTCATGTGTCATTTTATTGAGAATTTCCAAATGTCCTCGTGTTTGTTGGACTGCTTTGAGTTTACAGAGAGACACACGGCAGATAATCTTGCTGACAAACTCCTCAGTGTGGCAACAAAGTGGGGTGTTGACAAAAAAGTGGTCTGCTGCATCTCTGACAATGCTGCCAACATTACAAAGGCAATTCAGAAAACTGGATGGAGCCACCTTCCTTGCCTGACACATACACTAAATCTCATTGTAAGAGGTGCCCTCCAAAGTGCACAGCCACTCATTAATAAAGTTCGAGAAGCAGTCACTTACTTTCATAGAAGCACAGTGGGCGCCCAGAAGCTGAAAGAAACACAGCTCCAAATGAAGATTGAGGAGCTCCGTCTCAAAAAAAGATTGTGCCACAAGATGGAACTCCACTTACTACATGTTACAGAGTTATCTCAAAAATAAAGATCCCATCATCTCCACACTTGCAATTACAAATGCCCCTGTTGCTCCTTTAATGGACTGTAGTGGGGGAGATCTGCACAGTGTTATAACCTTTTGAAGAGGTCACCATGGAAATCAGTGGAGAAAACTATGTGCATCATAAGTCATTTATAATAATTTATATCAGCGGTGTCCAAACTATGGCCCGGGGGCCATTTGTGGCCCGCCAACCATTTTTCAGCAGCCCGTGTCATATGATAAAAATTGTATTTGTACAGTTGATGGAGACTACCACTACTAGTATTTAATTCATTTTAGATTGTGTAGATCTTTTCTAGATATGAAAAGATACAATTTAACTATTTACAAGTAAAATGGAACATTTATCTTTCTAGCACTGTGGTCAAGAATTAGCAATTAATTTTTAGAATCAAAATTTGTTTCTCCGAACTGTGAACCTATTACATTAAAGTGTATGGGACAGCTCAGGACATTTTTTAATATGTTGTTTGGAACGATATAATATACACGACAAAATGAGCGGCTCGTCGAGTCAAAACATATTAGAGTATTTCCTTATTTTTAACTTACCCGCGCAAAATCTGCCAAATGGCCATTTGGCGCGCTCCAGCGGCCGAATCGGATATTACATCAGCGGAAGAACGGAAGTCAGCGTCTTTGCTTTGCCACTGCAAGCTTATGACTGCTGTGTGTTTTATCATCAACTGAATTTCTACAATGCCGTCTCGTTGCGTGGCCGGATTTTGTTGTAATCGAAGGGAGGGTGGCGTGAGCCTTTTTCAGTTCCCTCAAGATGCAGCTCTTGGCGAAAAATGGACAAAGCAAGTACAACAGACGAGAGATAAATGTGACTGACTCCAACGTAAATGACTCCAACGTCAGTGTTGTACAGCGCACATTTCGAGGAAGACTCGTTTGACCCGCTCCCGACCCTGAAGCTGTCACTTGGCTATAATGTGGGGTAAGAACTAGAATCTAGAAAGTTAACAGCACTTATTTTAGCAGCTCATGGCAAAAATAACCACTGCCAAATTAATATACAGTCAATGAAAAGGTACCAATTTCTAATGAGGAACTGCTAGTTTTCCATTTGTTGTCTATTTTATTTTGTATTATGTATTGTGCTGAGCATATGTGTTGAAGTTAACTGTTGAGTTTATTGCTTCCATTTCCACAGCAGGGATGGCACGCTCGGAGTTAATGAATGATGCTCATCAGACTTCAGGGATAGGGATCTTTTGGTATTTATTTTTCGTTCACACAGTGCTAGAACAATACACCTGCAGCCGTGGCGCACAATCAAACTTCCGCTGTCGCTTCTCTGCTAAACGTAAAGTGTCCGCACGTAGCTACATGACGAATGTCACGACAGTGACGCAATATTCATACACTGCAGTACATAACCAATACAAAATAAATGTACAACAATCTAACATTCAAGCATATACATGTATTCAACACAACAACACATTTTAATAGAATGAGAGCACATAACTTAACACCCTCCCTTGCTCTCATCATCTCAAAACAAATACACCCTTAACTTCCAAAAAACCAATTTTTGAATTTGGCAATTCTAATCCGAGATGTTGGTTTTGTTAGTATATCTGCCATCATGTTCTCTGATGGGCAGTCCACAATATCTATCTTGCCATCATTCAGTGCTTCATGAATAAAGTGAAATTTAACATCTATGTGTTTGGTCCGTTGTCTATTCACCGGATTTTTACTCAAAGCAATGGCACCTTGATTGTCGCCAAAAATCTGTGTACAATTGTATCTTGTCTTATCCATGCCATTTAACAGCTGAGTAAGGTACATGCTTTCTTGAGTAGTAGTTGCTAAAGCAACATACTCAGCTTCACAAGTCGAAAGTGCCACTGTAGGCTGTTTCTTCGACTTCCATGAGATTGCAGGTCCATGTTTGGCCATGCTGAAGCAGTACCCTGTAGTACTTCGTCTATCATCCACAGATGAAGCCCAATCAGAGTCACTGAACGCAACTAGGTTTAAATCTTCATCATTTTTCTTAAAAATTAATTCGTAGTCAATAGTCCCTTTTAGATATCTCAAAACGTGTTTGGCCGCCACTAGGTTGTCGGTGTTTGGCTTTGCCAAAGTTTGTGACAACTTGCTCACTATCCAGCTGATATCTGGTCTTGTACAAGTCATGGCATAAATCAGGCTGCCTACAATCTCACGGTACTCTTTTGGATTGTCAACATCATTTTTGTCATGTTCATTCATTTCTAGTTTTGGTTCACATGGTGTATATCTCGGTTTACACTCGGACATTCCAAACCTTTCAAGCATTTTTGTAATGTACCTTTTCTGACTCATTTTGATTTCATCACCCTCTTGTTCAAACTGAATGCCCAAGAAGAATCAGATTTTGCCTAGATCTTTCATGTTGAATCGAGATTTCATTGTCTCTTTGAACATACTGAGTAAATCACTATTGCTCGCTGCAATTAGTAGATCATCCACCCAAATGATGATAATGATCATATCATGTCCAATCTGTTTTCTATATACACAGTGATCAGATAAATTTCTCACAAAATTTTCTTGTTCCAAGTGATCATTTAGAAGTTTGTACCAGTTCCTCCCAGATTGTTTAAGACCATAGAGGGATTTCTTTAGTTTATACACCAACTTCTATCCTTCCTCTGACATCTTTTCAAAACCCTCTGGTTGCTCTAAGAAAATTTCTTCATCTATTGGTGCGTGTAAATACGCGGTTTTGACATCCATTTGGTGGACGGTAAGATTGTTTTGGACAGCAATTTGCATTATAGCCCGTACTGATGTAATGTTTGCTGTTGGAGCAAACGTCTCATGGTAGTCTATTCCTTCTGTTTGATTGTAACCCTTGGCGACGTATCTAGCTTTATAGACCTTTCCTCTTTCAGCATTTTCTTTTAAGGCATATACCCATTTCCCTCCTATTATGTTTCTGTTTTTTGGTAAAGACACCAGTTCAAATGTTTCGTTTTCTTGAAGTGATTGGATTTCTTCCTTCATTGCGTGCATCCATCTGGGAGCCTCGACTGACATCTGGGCTTCACTGTATGTTTGCGGGACTCCACATATGGCCCTGTAACAATAATCAACATTTGAGTTGATTATATCATTATCACTGATTTCTGTTAGATAGTCATCTAAGTATTTTGGAGTTCTCTTTTCCCTTCTTGGATAGCGATGGCTCATACTGTATTCAGGGCCTGAATCTGTCTTGTTTTCATTGACTACTTCTGAAGTCTCGTTATATCGTGAGGCATCTGTGCCTATCATGTCCTCGTTCTTATTTAAGTCCTGACTTTCTTTGCTAACTTCATTATGCGGTTTATCTTCCCTCTCCTCTGTACTAGACTTTCTAGTCATGCGTCCCAGGATTTCTGATTCATTCTCATTTGTCTGTGTTTGTTTTTCAACACTGTTATTTTTGATGAATTTTACCAGTCTATGTTTTGACACTTTTTCTGTTCGTGGATTATACACCAGATATGCTGGGCTGTTCCTACTGTATCCAACAAATATCCCTTTCTCACATCTGGCATCTAATTTCTTGTGATCATGCTTGTATGCATAACAGTCTGATCCAAAAACCCACATTTTGGAAAGATCAGGTTTTCTTCCTGTCATCAGGAAATATGGAGTGTTTTTAGTCCTGTCATTGTAACATCTGTTACGGATATGAGCAGCATTTTGAACAGCATAAGGCCACAGCACTTTTGGTAACCCCTTTTCTAACAACAGGCACCTCCCCATTTCAAAAAGTGTTCTCCACTGTCTTTCGGCAGTACCATTTTGGTGTGGAGAGTATGGAGATGATGTTTCATGTCTAATGCCTTTATCCCTTAAGAGTGATTGAAATGCATTGCTGGTGTATTCTGTACCATTATCTGACCTAATGCATTTGACATTGCCATATGGTGCACTGTCTGCAAAGAATTTTTCTGTTGCTAATGTTGCATCACTTTTGTTTTTGAGAAAATAAACAGACACTGCACCTGAAAAATCATCTGTGAATGAGATTGCATATTTGCAGCCATCTTGACTAGTGGGTTCAATGGGACCTGATAAGTCAGTATGTACCAACTCAAGAGGTGCACTAGCTTTTGCATCAGATTTCTTATTTCTACTGTTGATGAATTTTCCCTCTGTACATACATTGCAATCTATTTTTGTGTTGCCTGTAATTTTAGTTTAGTTTAGTTTAGTTTAGTTTATTCATTTTTTCCTTTCGGACACATTACAGTTTACATCAATCACATCACATCATTTGCAACATTGACATCCGAAAGAAGGGCTGACGGGTAGAGGCCAATGGCTTATTCGAGACCCGTCCCCATCGACCCATTACTATAACGCATCAATCATATACATTATTTAGAATAGTCATTAATTTTTATCGTTATCCATCCCATACTATCCCAAACACTGCTCGCTCAGTTCATCTTGAATGTCCGTGTGTAGATTGTGGCTAGTCCCAGTCATTTGGCACTGGTGAGTCGGTCCCCAGACGCCACCAGCAGGCCCACCCCGCCAGGCGAGCAGCCAAGGCAAGCGCAATTCTTCTCTTTCACCAGTAGGGTCTTCGCTGACCTCGGATCAGCTTTCACACATGTTGTGCTTTCCAGAAGAGTAGATCGGCTTGCATTCAGCCCATTGCTTTCAAGCAATTTCAGCACTCGATTCTGGTCAGGTAGCACCACTGGTTGCTAGCATGTTGTGGATCTGATGACTCCTGTGCGCTGCCCAGCCTCGCTCACCCAGCAGAGCGGCCCACGCCAGCTGCATTCCAGGAACCAGACCGCCAACCCCCATTTTGCGTATTGACAGCAGATTCATTGGAGCCACAATACAGCCTTATCATGTAGCCTTGACGGTTACAACAAATGTCCAAACGGAATTCGAGCCAGACAATATTTAGATTCAAACGGGAACAGCAATACATGTTATCAATGCAGGTGTATAAACAAGAGTTAGCCTTGGCAAAGTCAGCAAATAATCATATACAACTCCAGCTTTGGGTAATTAGTGATGTTGTTGTTGTGATATTGTGAATTACTGTTGTCTCTCAAGCGCTGCCAATTCCTCAGCTCCTTTCACGATTCGTGTTTTTAGTTGACCAGAGTTATCTTTAGTTTGAATAAAAATTCGGCAGTCTTTTGTCCACGTGCTTTCGATAAGTCCATTCTTTCTCATTTGTCGAGCTTTTTTGGCGATGTCAGCATTCCGTTTGGTGAGGTTTTCGTTGATGTAGACATGTTTCCCACGAAGCTTGTGACGGTCTCTCAGAAGAGCAATCTTTTTCTTTCTGTCAACAAACCTGATCAGAACTGCCGGTGGTCGTGTCCCTCCAGTTGGAAGCGAAAAGCACATCTGAATGTGCGCAGGATCAACAGTTAATCCCAAATCTCTGAGTTGATGTGTCACTTGCTGTTCCACAGTTTCGTTCCCTGAAGATTGGTCAGAATCTTCCGTGCTCGTGCTAGCCGCAGCTCTCGAAGGGCCACGGCGCGGCTTGATCTTGATACCGGTGACTATCACATCGTTGAGACGAAGATTTTGTTCCAAATCATCCACTTTTTGTTCCAAGGCAACAATGCGTCGATCTTTTTCCTGTGTCTCTTTCTTCAATTGCTGTATTTCCTGAAGAAGTGGCTCAATGCTCTTCTTCATTTCAAGTAATTCGGCAACCATTCCACTGAGTTTTTTAAGAGAAGATTTTATCTCCTCAATCTCGTCAGCTCTTTTTCCGCCAGGCATTCTGCAACAATGTAGTTAAAAATCCCAATGCAAAAATCAACAAGTAGTTAGATTCACGAGCGAGTGCAGGAGCAAGTACAGATGCGTCCTTCCTCAACAGATGCGTCCTTTCATACCATCTACCACATTTGGTAATTTCAACACATCATCCACATTACAATGTCCCAAGATCTCGTGCCATGTTTTGACATCACACGTTAGACTCACATTGTCCTTTGACTCCATGTCATTATATGACTCACCAAAATGTTTGTGGTTATTTACCGTTCTCATGTAGTATAGTCTTTCATGTTCCTCAATGTTGAAGATCGTTCCATCTTTGGTTATAAGTTCATTTTGTCCCTCTTCAAATGTCATTTTGGCTCCATCCATCGTAGCTGCTTTCACTGAGATGATGCTTTGTGGATACGTTGGTATGTATAAGGCTTTCTTCAAAGTGACGTCCAAACATCTTCCTTTCTTGTCCTGCAGTACCACCTTGGCATCTCCTCTTTTCAACGCCACATTGTTTTGTCTTTTTCCGTCGGCTAGTTCCATATAATGTTTTGCTGGGTTGAAAGTCTCATCAAATGTTGTGAATTTGTCTTCCTCATTTATAATATGTGATGTTGCTCCACAATCCACCATTAATCCATTTTTCTTAATGTTGTCTGGCAGGTATTGTTGACTGACCTTGAATACGAATGTCTTTTCCTCCTCTTGATCCTGTTGTTTTTCTGCTGCTTGTTTTGCTTCATCTTTCTGTTTGCTTTTTCTTCTGCATGTCTCATCGCTGTGTGTAGCACTTCTATGGTAGTTGCACCATTTCGTTTCTCCTTTTTGACGGCAGTCTCTCGCAAAATGTCCACGGTTTCCACATGCGTAGCAGGTCACCGACGATATGTCCACTTTCATCACATTGTCCACTTTAGGTTTGTCGTTGAACTTTTCTGTCTCCTCGTAGCTTCGTAGTTTACTTTTGAACTATGTAAACGTTAAGTCATCGCTGCTTTGTGTTGTGTGAATGCAAAAAGGCTTGTATGATTCTGGTAGACCCTTCAGAATCATAGCTATTATCAGCCCATCACTTATTACCTCCTTTGCATTTCTCAGGGAGGTTACTGCTTTTTCAGCACGAATGATATAGTCAGTTATAGTTTCTTCAGGCTCTTTCTTCAAGGAAGTTAATTCTGTATACAGGGCGATAATTCTTGGCTTACCCTGACTGGCGTAATGGCTGCGTAGTATTTCCAGAGCCCGCCTTCCGTCATCCGCCGCTTCCCTCATTACCAACGACAAGCTTGTGTCGTCGAGGAACTGAATTAGCTCCGCGTAGCATTCTGCATTCTTTTCCGGGTCTGGTGCGGCGGTAGATAGTATAATGTCCTTCAATCCAAGTAGTCTTAAATGTCCGAGGAACTTTACCTCCCAAAGTTCATAGTTGTTTTCGTTCCCGTCGAAAACTAACCGTTGCCATCTTCCTCCTCCCGCGCCATGCCTGGGCCCATAACCTGTTGAGTTTATTGCTTCCATTTCCACAGCAGGGATGGCACGCTCGGAGTTAATGAATGATGCTCATCAGACTTCAGGGATAGCGATCTTTTGGTATTTATTTTTCATTTTCATTCACACAGTGCTAGAACCAGTGTTGCCGGTATACTCAAAAAAAGTTGCTTTCTAAAGTAACTAATAGTCTAACGTTACTTTATTCTATAAAGTAGTCTGATTAAAGTTACTGTCCAGAGAATCAATGCGTTACTCCACATTTTCATGAAGAAGGCAAACTATCTCACTGTTGTAACAGTCACAAACAACTACTGCTAACTACGAAGATGAGGCAGAAGTCATTGATCACCACACTGAATTCAGCCATGGTCTGGTCATGAATGGTTTGCACATTCAAAACAAAAGTGATGATACTTTTACTACTAGTTTTATTAACCAACAGGCACACAACACAACAAAAAAAGTGTGCATTATGGACCATAAAAGTGGTTAAAAAAATAATTTATTTCCATCCTCAACTGGTCCGTGAAGCATTATGGGATGAGGTCGTCTCCGCCCTCTCGCCAGGGGGAGTGACGTCAGACAAGTTACGTTTTCAGTAGGGGTGGAACAAAAAAAACGATTCGACCGAACCATCGTTCGTCAAGGGGAGCTAAACGACCGTATCGGTTGCGAGTGAGGCTTTATGGTTTTCATAACAATAGCAAGAGTTCTGCGCCGTGCTCTACTTGTTTTGTTTACATTTCAGTAGCATCACCATTCAAGCTACTTCCGTGTTTCCGTGCTCGCGACACGGCGCGCGCGCGCGCAACGAGTGACAACATACAAATGGAGACAGTTAGCAGAAGCCGGTGCCGTACATCTCGGTATTTCCCATGGCTATCGAGTCCTCTCGGTGCACTTGTATGTCCCGGGCCGGCGTTGGTACTGCGCGCGAGCCAAAAAGAATAACTCCCGTGACGATCCAATGCATGGATTCAAACGACACAGGTATGTCCCACAGCCAACACACCAGCTAAGCTAAAAGCACACTGCAAGTATCTCATTTCTCAGTTTGTGGCTCCCTGTCAATGTCTACAACTAGCATGAGCAGCAGATAGGAGAACTGAGACGTGCCCGCGATTACGACAGCCCAAAAAACAAAAATATAAACAGTAGTGATTCTGTGGTCATCATCGTGTCTCAGATTAAAAAAACAAAAAAAGATGTCATACATTAACCAAAAATGAAAGTGATGACAAAAGAAAAAAAAATTGTTAAATACAAAAATTGTTGATTAAAAAGGGAAATGAACTTTTGGAAATATTTTTGCATATATTAAGTGGTTAAAATGTGTTTGATAGATTTATTGTTCCATAAGGTGGCTTCATATTTCTTTTGGCTGGACGGTAGGTTTATTTCATGTCTTAAATTTATGTTTCTGAAATACTTCACAATGTGCAAATATTCTGTTTAATTGTGTTGGTGTCTGTCTAAAGCAGGGGTGTCAAACTCATATTAACTCAGGGGCCGCATGGAGGAAAATATATTATTAAGTGGGCCGAATCGGTAAAATAATGGTATATAACTTAAAATCAATTGCGGCCATTTATACGCAAAATTTCGTGGACCAGCCCTAAATTATGGAGTTCAACTGTCATTATATTGTTTAAAAAAATAACACTAATGCAAATGAAACGCGGCAACATATTGCCTGTATGAGTTCTGGGCGTGTTAAATCTACCTGTTTTGCATATATATAGTTCCCAGAATGCACTGTGTGGCACAGTTAATGAAGTTATAAGGACGTTAATGGGTTAGGGTTAGCTTAACCCCCCTAACCCTAACCCTGTCATATATGTATTTGTGTTACCAGTAATTGAATTTGTGTCATATTAACCTATTTATGTTGGTCTATGATTAAAAAAAAAAAAGTTGTTTTTTTTTGTCTTTTTTTAAACAAACCATAACTTTTAAGTTGTGTGTAAAATAATGACTTCCAGGGCAATTCCGTGTACAAGTTACATTAACCATCTGAGGACTGCTTGTGAAATTACAAATTTATATATTTGCTTGTTATGGCTGGCTGATTAATTGGTCCGACGTTCCAATTTTTTTTTTTTTTTTTTTTTTTAATTTACAAAGTCGTCTCGCGGGCCGGATTAAACCCCTTTGCGGGCGTGATCCGGCCCGCGGGCCGTATGTTTGACACCCCTGGTCTAAAGGTTAAATATTTATATTTAACATTAAATTATCAACCTTTTGTTTTCCTGATCCTTATTTTGAAGAGAAAAAACAAACAAACCAAAAAACAATTATAACTGTCAATAACTACTAATAAATATTTAAACTGATACATGTGTACACACTGGAATAGCGGAACAAACAAACAATAGAGGAATTTAGGGGATTTTCATTTTCAACATGGATAGATTTTTATTTTTTGTTTTATAAAAAGTATTTACGTTACAAGAAGTCAAGAGAGACTGCCTATTTTGTTTTTCATAAAAAAAAAACTTTATTTTCATGTTAAAAATGCACTTTCAATAAAGTATTTGGAACTCCGTTTCTACTGCATTATTTTTATGTTGAGATGGTGTTATCGGCAGCTGCTGAAAGTAACTAAAAAAGTAACTTTTAATCTAACTTAGTTACTTTTAAAATCAAGTAATCAGTAACGCAATTTAGTTACTTTTAAAACCAAGTAATCAGTAAAGTAACTAAGTTACTTTTTCAAGGTAACTGTGGCAACACTGGCTAGAACAATACACCTGCAGCCGTGGCGCACAATCAAACTTCCGCTGTCGCTTCTCTGCTAAACGTAGTGTCCGCACGTACATGACGAATGTCACGACAGTGACGCAATATTCAAACACTGCAGTACATAACCAATACAAAATAAATGTACAACAATCTAACATTCAAGCATATACATGTATTCAACACAACACAATTTAATAGAATGAGAGCACATAACATAACATTAACAACAGCTCAAACTTTGTTTCAGATGGTGGATGAGATGCTTATGGAGTGAGTAAGAGTCGAATGAAACTGCTACACAGGCGACATGTTTGGAAGATGATTTGGGTGATGTATCTGGTGTTTGCATCCAAAATGTGAGTAAATTTATTGTACAATATACATGATTGATAACACACCAATTTATGGAAAAACAAATTACTCATCCAACCTAGTGTTCAAATTTGTCATGTACATGTAATTTACAAATGTATTGTGCATTTTTCAAAGAATAAAATGGCTGTATAGGTGTAAATATTACCTGGATTCATGACAAATCAACTGAAATATTGCAAGCCTTGTATTGTTTTAATATTGCTGATTATGGTTTACAGCTCAAATATCCTATCTCAAAATATTAGAATATTTCCTCAGACCAAGTAAAAAAAAAAAAAAAAAAAAGCCATAATATTCTAATTTTCCAAGACGGTCTTGTATTGTGCGCAAAGTCCTGGGGCAGCCAACATTTCATATGTATTTTTTATTTGAAATATCAACATCCACAATTAGAATTCAATCTAATCACAACATAGTGGGAAGAAATAGAAATGAAAGTTAATTCTAATTATTTTGCATATATGCACAACATGATTAAATAATTCAATGGGTATATTATTATGTACAGAATACAGAATATGTGGAGGATCTTAAGAAGATTGTGGAGACCATCTGTCAGGGAGCCAATCTGGATGAGGACACACTCCTTGAAGAGCTGGCGCTGGACCAGGAAATGCAGAACGAACGCCGACCACTGTGTGCAGACTTTCAGAAGCCAGACAAGGCAGAGGCTGTGCGGTCATACAATTCGCACTTTACAACCGTTAACTTTTTCAGTGGAGTAGCAGCTGAGTTTTAGACATGACAATTTCAGAC
Source organism: Festucalex cinctus (assembly GCF_051991245.1). Classification (NCBI taxonomy): domain Eukaryota; kingdom Metazoa; phylum Chordata; class Actinopteri; order Syngnathiformes; family Syngnathidae; genus Festucalex; species Festucalex cinctus. The sequence continues at coordinate 44,959,901 of NC_135411.1, forward strand.
TCGCTGCCTTTCGATATGTATGTATATATATATATATATTTTTTTAGTGGGAGATGAATCACTGGATAGTTTGACTGACGACTCGCAAGATGCAATCTGTACATTTGTAAAATAAAATTGTAAATTTATATGCATAGCTGATTGTTCTCTATTTGTTCATTTATACTTTGGATGAAAAGAAAAAGGCATGTATTTCTTTTGTATAATTGCATTTCTTTATATCATATTTCGTGGTATCCTTTGTAGTCATTCGATGGAAATGTTCTCCTTTTTACTGACACTACACAAGAAGGAATCGGTAAGCGGTCTGCAAGACTTCCACACTGACGCAGACCGCTTTAAACGTCCAGTGATGGGTGATGCACTGGTTCTGCTGCGCTCCGGACTGACAGCAAACGCTCTCCTTCACTGTTGACATTGATACACAGTTACCACAGGAACACCTGCAAAGCACAAGCAACTTTTTTTCTTTTTTTTTCCCCCAGCCATTTATAACATTTACAAAGAATGTGTTCATTATTTGAGAATTACTTGGATTATATATTTCAAGCACTTTAGGAGAAAAAAGTGTCATGCATCTGACTGGTATGAGGTCAATCTAATTTCCAAAATGCATGTTGTAAACTTTTTCCATTGTGAATTGAGTCTCACAGTGGTTTGCATGTGCCAATGTAAAAGGGGCAGTGGTGGCTTAACTTCTTACAACAGCGAGTAAGCAGAATTTAGTTTATGGTTTGCATTTTAAGTTGGATAAGTTCTATTTTGCTACTACCAATATAAATTAGCTTTTTACTATAACAAGTAAAGCATAATAATTTGAGTGTATTGGACTAAACCAAGCTACATTTTGGCCACAAAGCGTTTGCTATTTCGCCCATACAAAAATATAAACAGCATTGTTAGTCCATAATTTCCTTTTAAAATGTAGAGTAAGATTTACCATTCTGTGTTCTGGAGCCTGCCGATGTCGTCCTCTACCTCGGCAGTTTGAAACTGGTCACAGCCACCTTCATTGTAACGCAGACGACCGGACACAGTTGCACCAGCACCTTCATCAAGAAAAGGCTCAAACCGATACAGCTGGATACATTCCTGGGCTGAAATATCTTCGTCTGAAGACTGCTTGTAGTCGGGAACGTCAAATTCCAACTCTACACTTGTAGTTCTCCATATCCTCGTTTTGTTTTCGCCAACTTCCGTACTCCCGCTGACGTCACAAGTGTCCAGGCTCGGAAAAAGGAGTGAGCTGCCATGTTTTGGAAATTCACGAAGATATCTCGTTTTTACAAGCACTTGTCATTGCGTTTTTAACACAGTAATCATTAAAATCATATTATTTGTACTTGTCTTTTTTTTTTTTTTTTTTTTTTAATACTTTTAGGGTGACTTTTTTTCGTGTCCCATGCATTTTAAAAATCAGTCAGTGAAACTGCCCAACAACCGTGAATTAGTTGCGCAGAGAGCAGAAAGTCTCAAAAAGAAAATGCGGAAAAACGAAGACTTTCACAAAGAATACACATTTATGACAGACCTCATAGACAAAAAGTATGCAGTACCTGTGCCAAATGGACAGCTGGAACGAGAAGATGGGAGATTATGGTATATACCTCACCACGGGGTGTACCATCCACAGAAAGGAAAACTGTGAGTTGTTTTCGACTGTGCTGTTTCATTTCAGGGCAAGTCATTGAACAAAGAACTGTTACAAGGTCCTGATTTGACAAATTCTTTAAAAGGAGTTCTAACTCGCTTCATACTCGACCACATTGCTTTAATGTCTGATATTGAGGCAATGTACCACCAAGTGACGGTTCCGCCAGAAGACACAGACATGCTGCGATTCCTCTCATGGCCTGAAGAAAATTTGGATGAACCATTGCAGGAGTTCAAAATGACATGTGCATTTGTTCGGTGCAACATCTTCACCGAGTTGTGCCAACTTTGCTTTAAAGAAAACAGCTGAGGATGCCACTCACAAGGTGTCGCAGACGGCTATTGATGCAGTGCAAAACAACTTTTATGTAGACGATTGTCTGTTGTCTGTTTTAAGCTAAAAATGAAGCTTGCACTATGGTGAAGGAGTTAATGGAACTGTGTGCAAGTGGAGGATTTCATCTTACAAAATGGAACAGTAACAGCCGAGTTGTTTTTGCCACCATTACAGAAAGTGAAAGCGCGTCAGAGGTTAAGGCGTTAGATCTTTGTCATGATGAACTTACCGATGAAAGAGTCTTGGGAGTAAATTTGTGTATTTAAACAGACTCTTTCAAGTCAAAATTAGTGACAAATCGATGACACAAACCAGACGATGAATTCTGTCATTTGTGAGTTCAATTTATGACCCCTTGGGATTTCTATCCCCAACCATTCTTCAAAAATGATTTTGCAGGGGCTGTGTGGAAGGAAATTATCATGGGATGAGGACATTCCAGAGGACCTGATCAAGAAATCACAACAGTGGCTGTCAGAATTGACAGGACTACAAGGATTCAAAGTGGACATATGTTTTAAACCTGTTGGATTTGGAAACATCACATCTGCCCAACTGCATCATTTCTCAGATGCGAGTGAGACAGGCTACGGTGTGGTTACGTACCTGCGTGTCACAAATGAGAGAGGTGAAGCCGATTGCTAATTTGTGATAGGGAAGTCACGAGTATCACCTTTGAAACAAACGACCATTCCTAGATTAGAGCTTACAGCGGCTGCTGTAGCTTTGAAAATGGACGAAATGATGAGAAGCGAGCTGAAAATGCCGTTGAAAGAATCCATATTTTGGTCAGACAGTACTACAGTATTGAGATACATAGCAAATGACTAGATTTAAGACTTTTGTTGCAAATCGAGTATCACTCATCAGAGATGATTCCAAAGTTAGTCAGTGGGGGTATGTAAACTCAGTGAAGAACCCAGCTCACTATGCGTCAAGAGGAATGAAACCAAGCGAATTCATCTCCAACAAATCTTGGATTCAAGGACCGGATTTCCTCAGACAGGACGCAGAATGTTGGCCAGTGTCACCAATAATGTCAGTGGACATTCATAATGACGCAGAAGTGAAGGTCATGACAATTAATGTTAATGCGGTGTAAGATGATCCAGTAAATCAACTTATTTGTCATTACTCAGATTGGCACAAACTGAAAGAGGCTATTGCATGGATGTTGAAATTCAAATGAACAGTTACAGAATTGGAAAATGCAGAGATGGAAATTGTCAAATTTTGTCAAAATCAAAGTTACAGAGAAGAGATTGTAGCTTTACAGAAGGGTCAAAAGGTCAAACGAACAAGTCACATTATGAAACTAGATCCAGTGGTGGATGAATGTGTCTTAAGGGTTGGTGGAAGATAAGATAAATCTGCTTTACCATCCAATATGAAACACCCTGTAATACTCCATCAAGACCACTATTTGTCTTCGCTGATTCTCAGACATATTCACATGAAAACAGGTCATAGTGGTAGGAACTTGATGTTATCTAAATTGAAAGATAAATATTGGGTTCCAAAAGCTGATGCAGCTCTAAGGAAAATCTTGTCGAAATGTGTGAGCTGTAAAAGGTTTTCAGTTAAACCTGGTGAACAAAAAATGGCAAGCCTGCCACAAGACAGACTTGTAACAGCCAATCCCCCTTTCACGAACGTAGGGATAGACTATTTTGGACCTTTTGAGGTTAAATGTGGCAGAAGTTATGTGAAAAGGTATGGTGTCTTGTTCACAAGCCTTACGACAAGTCGCTCACTCACATGAAACGGATTCATGCATTAACGCATTCAGAAGGTTTGTGGCCAGGAGAGGTCAGGTTTCTGTTATGAGATCAGATAACGGTCCAAACCTAGTAGGCGCACAAAAAGAAATGCAAGAAGCAATCAAAAATTGGAATAAGTCAAAAATTGCTGAGTCACTTTTGCAAAAAGGTGTTACATTAATATTCAATCCACCGTCAGGGTCTCATTTCGGTGGGATTTGGGAAAGACAGATCCGTTCTGTTAGAAGAATTCTTGTCCAGTTATTGGGACAACAAATGCTTGACGATGAACGTCTTCACACTTTGTTTTGTGAAGTGGAGTCTATTATTAACGATAGACCAATCACGAGAGTTTTGAACGATCCAAACAATATCGAAACATTAACTCCAAATCATTTGATGAAAAGACAACCTGTGTTGCCACCTGATTTATTTCGAAAGGAAGATTTGTACTCAAAAGGACGATGGCGCCAGGTGCAATATCTGTCAGATATTTTTTGGAAGCGTTGGACCAAAGAATATCTCCAAGTTTTGCAAAAGAGACAAAAGTGGTTCAATGTAAAGGGAAACCTACAACCTGGTGACGTTGTTCTTATGTTGTTCTGGTGACAGTGCAGCTAGAGGTTCATGGTTAATGGGAAAGGTTGAAAACACAATTTGTGATTCAAGTGGTCATGTGAGAAGAGTCTCAGTTAAAACTAAGAGTAGTGTTTTGGAAAGCCAGCAGACAAATTGTGTCTTTTGCTTGTATGTTTTTGTTTGAATACACAAAGATGATGTGTATATAGTTAACATGGTGTGAGTTACAGACAAGTTTAAAATGTCGCATTTTGTAATTTTGGTCATTGTTATGCCTTAGCAGTAACAATTAGGGGCCGGAATGTAAGCACCATTTAAGTTGATTTAAAGTGAATGCCATTTGAGTTTATATATTTATATTTTTGGCAATATATTTTATTTAAATATTTGAATAATTTCTAAGTTGATTTTTTTTATGAAAGACGAATGACATTTTTTGTGTATATTTTTTGTATTGAATTACTTATAGAATGTTGCGATAGGGGGCGCAAGTTCATTGTTGTTATTGTATACGAAGAAGAAGTGTGATTCTGTACATTGTTGAAGAAGGAAATAAAAGATGGCTGTGGTGCAACACGGTCTTTTTTACCGTGCTCTTGTCACGCGTAAAGACAAGTCTCTGTGTCAGCCATTAATCGAAGAGGTGAAGGAACCAAATGAAAGAACGAACAATTCGCCTCTACAGTTATGGCTTTGTTTTATTTTGAATTGTATGAAGCATCCGGTGTGGTCACGTGCGTCCAAGATGGCCGCGCCCTGTGAGTGACTCAGTGACAGTTGCTGTGGGAGCTGGTCGAAGTGTCAGTCGAGGTGGTGCATGTCGCAGTTAATATCTTCCAAAAGAAAGCTCGTCTGTTCCTCAGTTTGGCTGACATGAGCAAGGGCGAATTAATCATGTGAGTAGTCCGGTTCGTATTGTTCTGTTAATGCCATGCTAGCCTTTAGCTGACAGTGGTTATGAAAACAAGGATTTGCTGTCACTGTTATGAAAGCATGGTTTGTTTTCAGCATGATCACATTTAATAAACCTGTCAAAATCGATAACAATCCGTTGGAGGCACTATTTATTGTTGTGGTTTATAGTTTTAAATGTGTATTTAACATTGTAGTACGTGTAGTTATTCATTGGGACTGAAAAACGGCGCTATTGTCTTAAACATTCCATCTTTCTAATTCATTCAAATAAGAGGAAAACAAGGCATGGTTCCCCACTAATAATACTATAATTATAGTATATTCCTTGTTGTTTATGAACAGATCAGAACTTACCTCATTAAATTTTAAATCCAAATTGAAGCCACTTGAGACAGCCTCCTTCACCTAACTCTCTTAGGTAATTTGTACGTTATTTTAAATTATGTTGAAACTGTAACTTTTTGCTGCCACTTGGCGAGGATTCCCTTGGAAAAAGAGTATTTTAACTTCTATGGGACATTTCTAGTTAAAATAAATGTTAATCATAGTAAGTGGCACACTGCTATGTTTTATTTAGTGGATGGACTCTAGTATGTAGGAGGGATGCAATACATTCCAATACTTTTATTCAACTGTCTCAATGGTGCTGCAAAGTGATAAGGCGAGCACAAGTCTTATCTGTCTTATCTGTCCTCGCCACCACTGGGGAGTGGGACATATCTAGTAGAACAGAACTTGAAACATATTAGCTAATTTTGTAACTTCAATATTCTGATGTTCCCTCCAGCCCTGAAGACTTTCCCCAACTCCAGAATGACACATTCCTGCGAGCGGCTCGAGGTGAACAAACCGAGCATGTCCCTGTCTGGTGTATGAGACAGGCTGGAAGATACCTACCTGGTACTGGGAGCACTTTTCTAGTCTATTTAACTGTGCAGCAGCCATTGTAATTTACGAGCATTTTGGCACATTTGCAGAGTTCCGTGAGTTCAGGGCAGGTAAGGACTTTTTTGAAACATGCCGTTCGCCAGATGCCTGCTGTGAGCTCACATTGCAGGTATGACTTTGCTCTCTGCTTTATCGTGAGTTATTTCTTTTCTTATCTCTTAACTTTTCAACTTTCACTCCTGCTTTCTGCGTTGTTTTCTTAACCTTCAATCTCCTGATTTGGTGCAAAGTATTTGATACATAAACACACTTTTAATGGATACAAATTATGTATTGTTTCAATTTAAAACATTTCCCAAATATTTTAACATTTTGCTGTCATGACTTTGTTTAAAAAAATAAAAAATAAAATTGTCAAGAATTAGAGCATCCTTTACACAACTTATTTATTAACTTTCTGAAATTAGCCCCTTTGAGCAGACTGTGAGTGACTGTCAACCCTGCCCCAAACAACTGCTGGGCCAATGGCAGGGAAGCACCTTCCCTTTGTGGAGGGGGAGCCTAGTTACCAAATGCCCCCACATAAATTAATTTATTTTAATTAATGACGTAAGTAGAATTGTATGAATAGGTCTTAATTTTACTGAACTACTTTTGTTTAACTTTTTTTCTTTGGTCCTGATTTGAATTAATAATGCAAAGAGTCCTGCAATTGGCTGGCAACCAGTCCAGGGTGTACCCCGCCTACTGCCCAAAGCCAGCTGAGATAGGCTCCAGCACCCCCCGCGACCCTTGTGAGGAGTAAGCGGTCAAGAAAATGGATGGATGGATGCAAAGAGTCACTTTTCCAGACTTAAAATGTATCGTTATTGTTATTGGTATTGTTATCATTTAGGTTCAACTGTTTGTATTTTTCTTTCTTTTAGCCTCTGAGGCGATTTCCATTTGATGCTGCCATCATTTTTTCTGACATCCTCGTTGTGCCACAGGTACGCTTAACCACATTGGCTAGAAATTCAACACATGAAAGAGACAAATAATCAATTCTGCAATATGATGAGTGTACCATTAGTTAAGAAAAATCAATCATACATATAAGGGATTTTGGATGTAGCTAAGGCGTTGGTCTCCTGCAAAAGCTTTTACCTCCAAAAGAAAGGGAATGAAAATAGTTTGATATTCTCCAGAGTGGCGTCATCTTACCGCCGTACTGCGCAGTGTGTTTTGAATTCACAAATGCACTGTGCGAAGTGCGAACATACGTTTGCATAGTAATCATAGAGCAACGTAAAAAGGCAGCGTAGCGATCTGTGTGTTTGCGTAAAGGTCCTTTATAGTTAAAACAGACAACGTATGCACGAACACGCATTGCTACGCGGAAAGGGCTGGTAAAAGCACCGTAGCCGTGTGCCCTTCAGCAGGAGAATTTTTCAGCAATTGTGCTTGCAAGCCAGAAGAAGTAATGAGTCATTTTTAATTGAGCTATGAAATTCACCAAATGTTGTCACTTTCGAACCCACATAGGTCGTGTAGACTATCAGAAATTGAATAATTATAATTAAAATAAATAGAAGAAGCCAAATGGTTTTATTTCAGCTTTGGGCAGGCGGTGCCTACCTTGCGTGCCTTGACTGCATGTCACTGATAAAAATTCCACTCTCCCCCTCAAAAAATAAAATACAGTGACATAAATTTAAAGTAAGACATTTCTATCCCAATACTGTATAGCAAATTACCTTAAAAGTTCATGAAATTCATAGCAATTTGCAATTATTTCTTATATTTTTGAATTTCTAGTTCCTGATCATAAAATGGCTACAAGACAGTCGTGTGTACGGATACCTTGAAATAAGGTTGGGTATTGGCCCTATACTTTTACATGGTATCGGCACTCGCTCATCCCTAATACATACACAAGCATGTCATGTGCATTCCAGCAATTAATTTATATAATTGTAAACATGTGTGAAATTACTATGATACTTTTAGTACTCTACTGTATTTGCTGTTATGTTTCCAAGTTGTAATGTTTAATCAGGTGACTTGTCTCTTTTGCTGCCCTCTAGTGGCTGTGAGCCGTCATACAGTCATGTCATTTCATGGACACAGGCAGATACAAACCTAGTTGGTAGAATTCTTAGTTGCTAAAATATTCCATTAGCTATCTATTACGTAGCTAGCTTCTTGTCATTCTGAAGAGAATCAATATGGGATTTCTCTAAAATGGATGGTTTTAAGCTTGCAGATTGCACAGCTTCATTTGTCTTCATTCTAGGCCAGCACGATATACCGTTTGAACATCGCGATTGCGATGTGCGCAACTGCGCATGCGCGATAGTCACATTGCGGGACGTGCAATGTTTTTATTTATTCATTTATTTATTTATTTACTTTTGAACACGCAAACTTTTGTTTTGCTTCATAAAAGCAGCAAGCTACTCCATTATGGAGTTAGAATCATACCAAAACCCCGTAAACACAAAAAACGTGATCTACGTACACAAAACGTGTGCTCTACGTACACAAAGAAGCATATCTTCAATTACAACAACAACAAAATGTTTTGCCTACGTAAAAAGCAATTCTACATTTACGGATACAACTCACGTGACTTTTGGCAGTCATATTCTGCCAAGCAGTTTTACGTGCCGAAAACCCACGATCCCCACGCGCAAAGCCAGTAAACTTTACAGCAGGGGGCGCTGTTGAATCAGTGCCGTATTGAGAGAGCGTTTGGCCAACTCGTTGAATAACTACTACGCTGTGATTGGTCAACTGCTGGTCACATGACATATGTTAATGATGATGATGATGATGATGATAATAATATTTATTATTATTATTATTATTATAGTTAAAATGTTTCATTTATGGTCCAAACAAATCTCATTCATTTAAGGTAAGACTTAGCACCTAAAAGGTAACTTGTTCTTAGACGATTTCATTCATTCATTCATTTCATTCTATTATAAAAAGACTTGAGTACAGTACAGTAATATTTTTTTTGTGTGTGTTTGTCACATAACTAACACAAAAATTTGATTTGGAAAAAAATAAAATAAAATAAATACCCCCCATTCTTTACAATGGAGACCAAATGCAATGCACATTTGATGTTGTATGAATATATATATATATCGTGCAGCCCTACTTCATTCCCTTCAACTCTTCAGGCAATGGGTATGGATGTCCAGATGGTGCCAGGCAAAGGTCCCACATTCCCAGAGCCGCTGAAGGAGCCCGAAGACCTGCAGCGTCTGCGTATGAAAGTGGACGTAGCCAAAGAACTGGGTTACGTTTTCCAAGCCATCACACTGACCAGACACAAGATCGAAGGCAAAGTGCCCCTGATCGGATTCACCGGAGCGCCAGTGAGGTTACGACAGCAATCTGCAAGTGTTGAGTTCTCGCCATTGCTGCCCTTAACCCATTTGCATTCCCTTAACAGTGGACGCTCATGTCTTATATGATCGAAGGCGGCGGTTCCAACACGCACTCCAAGGCGAAGCGTTGGCTTTTTCGACATCCTGAGGCCAGCCACATGCTGCTGAAGATGCTCACCGACGTGATAGTTGAGTACCTGCTGGGCCAGGTGGCAGCCGGAGCACAGGTCAGACTTGATCTACAGATGCAGTAGGACGATGGTCATTAGAGAATAGAAAATCATCCTGAAATCGAATTTGTATGCCACAGAATTTAACTCCAGTTCTCGTTGTCCAGGCTCTGCAGGTGTTTGAGTCCCACGCTGGTATCTTAGGGCCGGCGGAGTTTCAAGCATTCTCTCTACCTTACCTTCACGATATTGCTCGCCGCGTTAAAGAGAAACTCAAGGAAGCACGGCAGGAAGTTCCCATGGTGAGAGAACTCACAAATACATCAAGACCTTTAGCTGATAAGCAACTAATTATGTTTATTCAATTCAAATATTTTCAGCCTTTATATTCAGTACTGTAATGTATAATTCTCTCTTTTCTTTTGTTTTAATTATCTATTATTGGTTGCATTGCTTTGTTTCTGTTATTTCCCAAGAGGCTTCATTAAGAATTCTCCATGCTGTCATTGTTATGCTTTGTGGCCAATAGATGGCAGCATTTTACCAACAACAAGTTCTCCAAATTGTTCAGTATTAACTTTGTGTGTGCGTGTGCGTGTATGTGTGTGAGAGCAGATTGTTTTTGCAAAGGATGCTCATTATGCGCTGGAAGCTCTTTCTCAGTCTCATTACGAAGTGGTCGGGCTTGACTGGTCCATTGACCCACGCTCAGCAAGGTAACACACACGCACACAAGTAACTATTTAACCAGCATGCTGTGTTTGATGAGCAGTGCAGGAATCTCAGGATGTGATGTTTGATGACAAACTTGCGGAACTTACAATTGTAATGGTTAACTTGTTTACGAGTAAGAAGCGCATAGCTCATCTGTTAGGACTTGGGCCTTGGAACGCAGGGTCATGGTACCAATCCTACCGCAGACACAAAAAAAAAAAAAAGGTACTTGTCGATGTTGTTGGGACTTTCTGCTTCCAGATTACTGTTGAAGTGACCTTGACTAAGGCACCATTTACCCCACCCCACTTCCCCCAATACATGTTGGAATGTCCACATACAGTGGAACTACTCAAGTGTAACTCGGTCATGTTGACCAAAAAAAATGGTCAATACAAGAATTTCCGCCTCAAATTTTATGGCATTACTGCAAAACGGAGCTGACGGAACTTGGAGGTAGGATAATCGATTCGAAAAAGATTTATTTGTGACAGCCCTACAGCTGGGCAACTGTTTTTGTTATCATGATGACAAGGGGTAGTTCAGTCCATTTTCCATATTTCCCCTTTCAAAAGTTTGATTTGTAAGAGGTTGAATTCTTTGAAACGTGCGATGTATTTGCATTTGAATGAGTGTATGTGTTGTCTCATTTCAGGGAGCGGACAGGAGGAAAGGTTAGCCTTCAGGGAAACATGGACCCATGTGCGCTTTATGCTCCCAAGGTAACAAACAATCCTGCCTTTGGAGCTTATATGCGCTTACTTCTTTTGTGTATGTGTGTAAATTATTCATGAAACGACAAATACAATCAAAGTTATTTCAAAATTCAGCTGCACTTATTTTTCTTCATTTCCATCTTTTGATGCTATTTTCTGCCCACCACAAACATCCTTTATCCTCTATTATCACTTAAACCCGCAGCATGTCCAAAACAGTTCATGCTTGACCCAGTTACTAGTAAAGGAAATGAACAATATCCTATTTGAACCTTTGATATCTCATTTTTTCTGTTTTCTCCTTACTTTCCCCCTCTTTTCAGGAACGTATTTCAGACATCGTGAAGAACATGCTGGAAGGTTTTGGCACCAGAGGCTATATTGCCAATCTGGGCCACGGTCTTTATCCCGACATGGACCCAGAGAATGTGGGTGCCTTCGTGGAGGCTGTACATCAACACTCAAAACAGATGGTCAAGCAAATGTGATCACAAATGTCAAATGTTGGATTGGTTTTATTTTGTAAGAAACTGAAATAAATACACAGGAAAATGAAAAGAGTGACAATATTTCAATTTATCATTGACTGTATTGGGGTGTTTACAGGAGTCATTAAAAAAAAATACTACAGAAAATGTACATTAAGTCAACATCACCCGACCCAATGTCGCTTATGAGTATCAACAAATGGCTTTCTAACACAAGATTTTCTATTAATCTCCAATGTATCAATCTGGTGGGAGTGGATTATGTGTTTGGATTTCGAATGGGATGACCCCATTCCCGCAAGTACGTCGTGTCGACGGCAAACACGTTCATGTCGAAAGACATGACATCGGTATTAATGGCGCAATGGTACTCTTCCAAGTACCCTCAAGAGCTCAAAAATACAAGTGGAGATAAAGCTTTAAGCTGTAACAGGTTCAATCAAAGCGCATCATCTTAAAAGCAGCTTTGGTGAAAAATGCAAGGTTGGCCAAATAGTTGCAGCAGGGGAATTGTCACTATGGAATCACTTTTTATGGGGGTGGGCGAACAGATCCAGCTTCAATTTGATTTATTTTGTTACTGCACAGGAATGCGTGTTTACGTTTGAAATGTATTTGTTGGCTTGCCAATCCACTCTGACACACACGGGGATACGGTATATTATGCACGCTTTTGAAGTTTATTTTCTCTCTGCGGCTTACTCATTGGACAGAGAGAGACCAGGATTCATTTATTTTCATGGTGTGAAGCGACAACATCAACAGTGATTTTATTTGGTCTGTATAATGAAATTGTGTGTGAGGATGTCAGAGAAATGTGTCCCATTAATTCCCACAGAATGTGCGCCACTATTTCTTACAGCAATTCTCTTAATTTATTCCCATTTCATCAGAAAATGCCATTTGATGGCACGGTGACGTTCCAATTAAATTGGAGTCTCGCTGCGTCATACAAGGCAAACATGACAGACAGTCTTTCTTACTTCATTTATTTCCATACATAATCCTACAAGTTATTAGGGATGTAACGATAACCAAGTATCACGATACGATACTATCACAATATGAAGCTCACGATACGATAATTACCACAATATTTTGGGGCGTTGGTGATATTTAAAAAAAAAAAAAGGTCACAATATTGTAAAAAACAAAACAAAAAGAGCTCATACTAAAAAAAAGCACAATAGTTTGGTTTTGTAAAAAAAACAGCAATACATATAAACTACCTCCAATCTCTAATAACACTTAATATTGAGGCAGTTGCTCGCTAATGCAAGCCCACATTGAGTTCCTCATATTGACTTGCTTCACAAGCATATTACAATCCCATTCATCTTACAATTAGTGTAGATTTTAAACATAGAAGGGCCAAAACATCCCTAATGAAAATTAAACTACACTAAAAAAAAATAGCCACCAGAGGGTGCTATAACTGCACAAATGGAAATCAACCTGACTTTTTTTTGAACAGATGTGTTGCTTTTAAATAGCGTGAACATGACAACGATGATATTGTGGCAGTTTTAATATCACAATATCACGATATTGCCATTATCGTTACATCCCTACTAGTTATCACCACTAGTTATTTACCAAATAAGTTGTTATGTCACATGAATTTTGTATAATCCAATGCTTCTCTGCTAGGGGGGTCGGCCACCCCTTGAGTTGGGTGGGGGTGGCTAGTGGGACCTCAGGGAATGTATTTATTTATTAACTAGAATAAAGTGTAATTGCACATCCACTAGAGTAGGTGGCAGTAGCTCATTGTAAGAGTGCACAAAGCAGCTAGCATTAGCTTCCTCTTATAGGAAATGTGTTAAAAATGTTTCGTTTCAGGTTTTGTTTCTTTTCTTTTTTTTTTCTTCACAGTGATCAATGAAACTCATTCACAATCCAATCAATCAATTTTTTTTTATATATAGCACCTTTCATACTTTGAAAGCAACACAAGGTGCTGCATGAAAAACAATTAAAAAAGAAAGGGAAAAAAAGAGATCACACCTAACAAAAATAAAAAACGCAAACAGATTCCCTGCCACCCGCTGTAATATGTGGATCCTTGGAACACCCTACACCAAAGTAGGTGCAGTTAACACATTGATGTATAAAGCATGGTTACAGAGGCAAGGCTGAGCACAGAGCAAATTAAAGAACCACCGCTCCCCAAAGTAACGAAACACTGACGTATAAAAACATCATTTTAAGTAATAAAATAACAAAAGCATATGCTAAAAAGAGCATCTAAGTTAAGTAAATGAAGTTAGGTAAATGTCGTGCCTCCAGATCAGGGGTGGCCAAGTTCAGTCCTCGAGAGCCCCTATCCAGCCTGTTTTCCATGTTTCTCTCCACTAACGCACCTGATTGATGATCAGGATCGTTATCAGGCTTCTGCAAAGCTTGCTGATGAGCTGATCATCAGATTCAGCTGCGCTGAAGGAGGGAGACATGCAAAACAGGCTAGAAAGGGGCTCTCGAGGACTGAACTTGGCCACCCCTGCTCCAGATGTTTTTATTTTTGGTCAGCGTATACTCACTCACTTTATTCTTATTTGTTATTTGCTGTACTGTATATTGCTATATGTAGTATACGTTTGACTGTTGTAGTAACTTGACAATGAATTTTCAGGCTCAATTCAGCAAGATGCCATAAAGCCAACAATTGTCATTTCCAGTAACGTAAAGCAAACAAAGGATGTTCCCCAAATCAAATGAATGCGCTATTGTGTAATTCGGGCTGGAGGCGTTTTACAGGAGGAATTAGGCTACAAAACGAGATCACTTAATCCCAAATAGTTTTATTTTTCCCCCCTCAGTGAGGCAGCAGCTGAGAACAGCACATAAGCAGATTCCATTAAATCCGGTTGTTGTTTCTGGGCCTGTTGTTGTGTTCGAATCCAAAGGCCTCTTCAGTTCCAAACACTCATGGCAATTGTATTGTCACACTTACATAATTATTATTTGTAATTTCTTGCCTGCATTGTTTGCACTTCACTTCCTCCCTAAATAAGGTATCATACAATACTGGGCTTGTGCTACTGCACTGTATACATATATACCGTAATTTCTGGACTATAAGCCGCGACTTTTGTCACACGCTTTCAACCGTGCGGTTTATACAATGATGCGGTTAATTTATGGATTTTTCTAACAGGGGCGCTCGAGCAGAAAAGGTAAGAGTGAGACAGGTGGAATATATGTGTGGAGGAAGACGCACGTTTAATGTAACTTGGTGCTTTGTGGATGAATAAATTAAGCATGAACAGACCCTCATCACAGAAAATACACGAAGTCTCAGTGACTTTTCGTGTTATTTTTAAGCAGCCCTGTTAGTTACTACCATATTGCTGCTGTGTTACTGCCACGTCACAGGCAACAATTGGAAAGAAAAGCTAAGGTATATTATTACCTTGAAAACTCTTTCTGTGTACCGTATTTCTTTGTAAATATCTCATGTTTCAATATGGGCACATCCGGCTTATAGTCGGGTGCGGCTTATGTATGTACAAAATGTTTTTCCCTTTCGAAATGTACTGGGTGCGGCTTATAATCAGGTGCGCTCTATAGTCTAGAAATTGCGGTAACTACACCTTACAAAAAAAACATCGAACCATAATAAGAATTCTCAATATGGCAAAAGCAATCAGAGGAGAAATAAAAAAATAATACTGAAGTGAGCATCCCACTTCCCCAACAGGTGACACTTGTGGCTGCTTCATTGATGTTCTGTTTAACAAATCAAGTAGAGGCTTGATGACCACAAGCAAGAGAGCTTAAGCACAACACGGACATTAAAGCAGCTGAATTCATCAGCATGTGGATGGACAAGAGTGATTCTTACTGAAATGAAGGTGGGCTTTCATTCATCGCTTGCTTTTGTGTTGCTTGAGTACTATAAACACATCACACACACACACACACACACGCAGGCTTTTGTTGTGCCCGCTTTTGTGTAAATGGCAGAGACAAGCGGACAAAAACTGCCGCTGATTGTTGTCAGGTAAGAGAGAAGCGGCTCGGGGGGGGGGGGGGGGGGGGTGTCAGTGGGTCATCTGGGAACAAAGTGACAGTATATGAGGAGGAGAGAGGCTTTCACAATGTTCTTTAGAAATGGAGATCAATTTCCACGTGCAGGTCGCCTTGAAAGGTTTTGCCAGGAAAATGACATATTGGACACTGTGTGTGTTTACATTTATGCGTATGCACGCGATCTGGATAGCATGAAGGAGGTCCCCGTCCCATCTCTCAGCCAATCAGAAGGCCAGAAAATACAATCTGCCTGGAGAGACAGCAGGCTGTATATCATCTGCCATGGATGGACACTATCAGCGCTTTATCAGGAACACACTCGCATCCATCCACCCACAGCCAGTCGGCCATGCACACAGTATGACCATATATTGTTTGTAGAGTTCCAAACTGCACCATGGCCATATATACAATGAAGCAGAGCCAATAAATCATGCCTTATTTACAAAATATTCAAGTCATGGCAAGTTATTTACCATAATGGAACTAGTCAACTTGAGATAGTCTCTTTAATTCAACACATTTCAAACAATGCTAATAAGCATTTTACTTTCAAATTCAAGTTGTGTGTACATTTTTCAATATTTCAACATGCATTTATAGTCGACCGCACTATTCGGCACCAAGCTGGCCTCATGAATAGCAAAAATTCAAGTATACTGTAACAGACGTACCACTGACATGAAATTAGGGTGATGGAGTAATAAAAGTGTTTTTTTTCTTAGAAATGAAAACGAAATCTTCAAAACATGCTGATTAATATTTAATATACATTTGACATGGAAAATGGGGGAGGGATGAAATCCCGGAAAAGGCGATAAAAGCCTGAAAATCTATATTTAAAAAAAATGCGGAGAAAAAAAAACTGAATACACAAATTACATTTTGTGACCCTAAAATTAAATTTAAAGGTGGATATTACGATGTTCTCGAAAAGTGGAAGCCAAACATCTGTTTGTCACGTTTAAAAAACTGCGCATGCGGAAGACTATTCTACCAGCTCTCCTGCTCGTCTGGGGGAAACGCCTCTCAAATGTCGCTAACATGAGAGCTCATCTTCATCGTCATCTTCATCAGTCTCTGCAGCCGGATGTCCTCGTGCGGCTCTTAGCAATTTTCAAAGTACGCGGTCAGCTCGGTGGAGCTACAACGATGAATGGCCGAATCCGAAGCTCACTACACCAAGCTAGCTACATGCTACAAACACTCGAAGTGCGCATGCGCAGCTAGGAACGAGCAGGCATGACATCGTTACGCATATTGATTGACATGATCGAGAAACAATCGTTAAGATGATCCACCAGGAAGACGCAGCCACTAAAATATCCTTGAACACACGTTTACGTTCTGTTGATTGATGATTATTATAATTAGGGATATTGAAGTGTTGGGCTGATACCCAACCTAATTTCAAGTTATCGGTACTCGCGATGGCTGCCAATATTTACTATCAGAAACTAAAAATTAGAAGAATCACAAATTGCCATTTATTTTATACAATTTGAAAGGGACATTGTTTATTATTTAGTGCCATCTAGTGGTGAATTAATCATTCATTCATTTAAAAACCCACTATTAATTTCAATAATGTGCAAATGAAGAAAAATAGGTATTATATCACATCAACATACATACATATATATTTTTAGGTCTCGTATTACACAGGTGGCACTGCACCTTACAGGAGGCTGTGATTTTCAGTGGCAATTTTTCTGCTCTGGATACCCAAAGGTGAAGAACTTTGTGAATTTAGTTGGTGCTTGTAGCTAGTGTCGGACCCAGTGGGTCGACTGCCGCTTACCTTGCCCAGCTGGGGCCAGCAGGTGGTCGTCACTGAGTCCCATAACTTGGGCTCCTGACGCTTGTCTCCCTCTTTTTTGCTGCTGAGGCTTATTCAAGCATCGTCCCAAATCCATCCGCTGGACTACACTGAAGCACTATCATGTCAAAGATAAAAGGGCAGCAGTGTGCGTTGTTGCGCGGTTTAGTGCTAGCTAACGTTAATGTTTGCTTCCAATAACCCTGTTCTAATAACCCTGTTCTTGTAGCTAGATTTGTTGCTCATCAGCGGGAAATAATTGGTGAGGTTGACAAGATTGCGGCTATCAAGTGTCCTGTAATTATCCTATGTGTATTTTGATGGAAGAATTTCAGAAACCTTTTAACTCTTTCACTGCCATTGACGGAAAAAGACGCCAAATGATGCATTTTTTTGCTGGGCAGGCAGTGAATGTGTTAAGAAGACACAAAGGACTGTTTGAAAATTGCACAATATCTTTGCATCCCAGTAATATCATGAATGCTCGTCTAAAAGTAAAGAGTAAAAGTACAACAAAGTTAAATACTTTCATTTACTTTCCCTACACAGCGGACAGAGACACTTTTGTTCTTTTTGAATTTGGAGGCCAGTGTGTGTGTGCGTGCGTGCGTGTGCGTGCATGTGCATGCGTGAGAGAGGAAAAGCACATAGCAATCACTTCTACATCTTTGAGATAATTGATATAAATCTGCTCATTCACCGTGGCCCAATCAATCTAGTTCTGGGCACATAGCACAATGTGATGAATTTACTCCACGCACACACCCACGCACGCACACTCACAGCGTGCACTTAACACATCTTGGCCTGATTGTCTAGTTTTATGGCTCTGCAGAAATCTGTAATGAATGAAAAAGGGGCGTTGAAGGAGGAATAGAAGAAAAATATTCTGATTAGAGATAAATGAGTGAAAGATTGATGGAAGTGCATCAGCCTCCATGTGCTTCATTTAGTTCTAATCTGGCCGCTTCCAAGGGTGAAAAATGTTGAATTTATGGCAGCAGATGCCTTTCTGGGGTGCAGGCGAGGACTACACTGAGTGGAGAACCTCAGACCACCTTTGAGATGAAGTTAGTCTGGAAGATGGCAACAGTATTGCTGCCAATTCCATTCAAGAGATTGAAGCCAGGTTAATACCAACATAGCTCAAACATTCTCAAAACCAGTAAAACAAAGAAAAAAAATATGAAAATATTTTTTTTTTGATAGTATAATTCACCTGTTCATTTAATTTAATATATTTGATGTATTTATTATTGTAAATATCATTTTTTATTTTTATTTTTTTACCACACAATTGATTATTTACAGTGTGTTTGACATAAGGAACAAGGCAACAGAATGCCATATTTATTTATTTATTTAGTGGTAATCCCTAAAGGGAGGAGCTAAAGACAGAACAGGAAAGGCCCAAGAATGGAACCCTGTGGCACTCCATTTCTAAGATGAGATCAAAACCACGAAAGAGCAGTGCCGCACAATGCTCCAGGCAAAAGATAATGTGGTCCACTATGTTGAAAGCAGCTATGAGGTCTAAAAGAATACAAATTGCATAGTCCCCAGTTTCAGTTTTTACAAATAAACAAAAAACAACAACAAAAACAACTCTTAAAAGTTCGGATTTGGTACTATGGAGTGTCTTCAAACCAAATTGGAAGCTCTCATTATTTCTCATTACAACCACATTATTAAAGGCAGGGAGAGAATGATGAAATAAAAGTGTCATATATCATCTGAGAACTTTGGTTCACGTGTGAATATGCATTAAACATGCATATTCAATACGGACGAGTAAACCACGAGGAGTTAAGATCAAGCGTGTGTTCGGATCGATGTTGCTAGCTCGCTCCCTCGTGGGTAAGAGTGTTTTTGGTCTACCCTGATCACATTTGAAGAAATTCTCCGAGGGCCAGGAGTGTCTGTTGATCACACAACAATAGGGAGTTACATTTTCGTAGTCAAGTGACAGAAAGAGAACAAAAAACAAAGTTGCCAGATGGCAGGCCTCACACCACCGACTTCCAAGAGGGATTCTTTATTGCAATGCTAACGTTGCGAGTGGTGCTGAACATGTGCTCCCAATCGAAAGCTAATAATCCTCATTGTGCAAGAAGACTCTATTGAAACACAGCTGGAATCTCAAACCAGTCATTTTGCAATTTGTGCTTGCTTGTTTCTTCAAGGATCATTCTTTCAAATCAGCAAGTGATGTGCAGCCCTAATGGTGAATTGCGGCTTTATTGTTTTACAATGCAGGTTGAATACAGTGTTTATGCAATCCTTCAATTTATTTGGATTTAAAAAACAAAACAAAAAACAAAACAAACATCCCATAGAAATGAATGGACTATGTTTTGGGGTTACTGTACAGGCAAGTTTAAGATACATGTTGTTGGCACATAATCTGAAACAGCCTGAAAGACAAATTGTTCCTTTGTCCAATTATTCATTGAATACTGTATATTCATATGAGGCCAGGGTTGTTATAGTTTGGGAATTAGTCTTCATTTTTTCATTTCGAGTTTTGTTTTTAAATTTTGTTCTTTTTCATTAGTTTTCAGGGTGATTCTGTTAGTTTTTATTAGTTTTAGTTTTTTTTTTAATGCTTAGTTTTAGTTTAGCTTTAGTTAATTTCAGTATTAGTTTTCGTTTGTTTTAATGTGTATCACTTGTATGCAGTATTTAATAAACACCATGGTAATATGAAAAAAGTAACACATTTCTTACCTAGCGTTGCATTTCAGCTGAGAGTGACATCATCTGAAGGTGCTTTTCTTTTGGCTGCTGCTAGATGACGTCACTTCTGTGTGACACACTTTCAAACGTCTTTATTCCGGTTAATACCGAAGTACACTTAAAATCAAATTTAAAATCATCCTCAAAGGCTCATGTATTAAATTAATTACCAAAGACTAAAACGAAGGGCCTTTAATTGGCTGGCAACCAGTTCAGGGTGTACCCTGCCTACTGCCCAAAGCCAGCTGGGATAGGCTCCAGCTCCCCCGCGACCCTTGTGAGGAATATGCGGTCAAGAAAATGGATGGATGGATAAAACGAAGGGCAGTTTCACTATAATTCTAGTTTTAGTTTTGTAAACATAAAACATAGTATCAGTTAGTTTTCGTTTTTTCAAAAGCATTTTCATTTTTATTTTATCATTAACAAAAATGTTTTTTGATTTTTTTTCCCCGTTACTTTCATTAACCAAAATAACCTTGTATGAGGCAGACATTGTTTGAAGCAGCCATAAGCTCCATGCAAGCCTCTATCTACCTACCTAGAGGTAAAAACAAAACAAAAGAAAAGCTGATATGCTCCCAGATTTATTTGTTGATGCACAATTGAAAGGTTTTCAGTCTTTAGCAAAACTAATTGAACTAGAAATATCCTCACTGTTCCAATACTATTGGAAGGGACTGAAAGTATGCGAAATGAAGGTGTCATGTGTCCTATGTTCTGTCTGGTACATGGCAATGATTGGCCTCATGGGACCGGAGTGCGCTATAGTCATTAGATAATGAAGGGAGTTGACTGGGTCCAGTCAATCAAGCACATCTGGAGCATCATATTGGGTTAATCGTCACACCGCAGACTGTCAAGCTCGATAGTTCCCAGTCTCACTCAGCTGCACTGCTCTATGGAGTTCCACAGGGTTCAGTTATGGGGTCGCTCCTCTTTTATTCGTTTTTAGATCTCGAAATGGTCTGGGCCCCAACTTACCGCTCGGAGTTACTCCATCTGAATCCCTACACCACTTCCTGATGCCTCAGGTCAGCTGATCACCTGCTTCAAGAGGTACCAAGGTACGGTTTTAAAAATTAACATTTTTAAATTAATTTTAATTAATTAATTTGAATGTTAATTAATTTAAATTAATTAAAAAGTTCTATATATTTTTTTGCATTTTTAAAAAGTTTGTCATTTTTAAATTTGCCAAGGTACTGTTTTAAAAACATTTTTTTAAATGAATTTTAACTAATTAATTTGAATGTTAATTACATTAATTACAATGAATTAAAAAGTTATAAATACTTAATTTTTAAAAAGATTGTAATTTTTTAAGTTACCAAGGTACTGTTTTAAAAATGTATTTTTTTTTTAAATGAATTAATTTAAAGGCTAATTAAATTAATTAAAATTCATTAAAGTTACAAATATATATTTGTTAATTTAAAAATTACAAACTTTTCAAAAATTAAAAAGTTTTAAAGATCGACAGTAAGGGGCCCTTACTGTCGATCTTTAAAACTCACCCTCAACCCAAATGTATTCTTGGTCTTTAACTGCTGTTTTTTTTTTTTTTTTTTTTTTTTTTTTAAATCATCTCAGTTTGTATTTATTTATTTGTAATCGTTGTATTGCCATTTCCAGCTGTGGTTGTTTTTAAGAGGCCTTTGTAAATTTGAGTAGATATCTGATTAAACTCCTCCTGATCTGGGAGGAAATCCACCAGAAGACCTTCCGTTTTCTCATCAGGGTCACGACCACTGAAGTGGAGTGCATATAAGTACAAGGAGGCCATAGACAACATGAGCCACATTATGAGTTGTCCTGTACATACTCTCATATCCACTTTCGTTTTGAGTAGGATTCTAAGTCCATATAGTTTTTTTTTTGGTAATACACTCCTTAAATTAACTATGGATGTGACAAGCGGGATTTAATTGTTTTATTTATTTTAAGCAGTAGACAAAATGTCTGTGTAACGTGTTTCACACTTTATTCATAGAAAAGCACTGAGAGTCCAACACAAATCAATATAAAATGGTAGTAGCGATACATAAATAGTAATAAATCCTCGCTTTATAGACAGTAGCTCAAGAATTCGCACAAAAACAAAATTATAAATAAAAAAGTGTTGATGTTATGCTATCATACTTCTGTGGCAACAAATACTGGAAATACCTTTTTATAATCAGTAGCACAAAGAGGCGACAAACACTTTCAATATTCCCTTAAGTTAGAAACCAAACAAACGGGAAAACAATAGGTGAACTAGTCAATGAATGCTACCAGCAAATGGTACTCTCCTACAAAAGAAAGACAAAATGAACGGATGTGGAAAAACACGTGAAGCTCTTCTTCCTCCCGCAAGCGTAAACAGACAAAACTAGAGGGAGGAAGTCACGACACTGTCGGTTTGACAAGATAAATCACGGTAAAGGCAGCTTACTGGAGCTTCCTGTTCAAGCAACTGGTGCAAGTACATGCCACAGTCCTGTGTTCTTTCAATGGATGTTTTCTTCATGCAGAAGATTCCACCTTCGTTCTAGATCAAGTCTGCTGCAGAGCATCAATGTCACCGATGCTTATTCAAGTTGGACACAGCAAGGCAAATGGCTTGAGGGATGGCCCGTGACCAAACAGGGCTGGGCGATAATTCAAATATCGCGATAGACACGTGGTCGATATCAAGACACAATGTGTTCAATACGGAGATTGATTCAAAGGAAAAGGAAACCATGACTCCGGAATTCTGTAGACAGAGGCTACAGCAGCTGTTTGATTTGTGCCACAATTACAAGCGGAAGTTTTGAGCACAAAGATGTTTTTTGAGCACCGCTGAGTCGGCAAGTGCCCACCCGAAGACGCTGGAGTAGAAGTCAAGGAGTTCCTGACTGACATGCTAGCTCTGGTGTTTTTTAGCCGACTCCGACACTATGCATTGCTATGATGTCACAAACAGGTAAACCAATAACATCTTATGGCATTAATGAGCCTGCTAACAAGTAAGACAGTGGGTCAACTGTAACATTATATATGAACAACGAATGAAGGCAAATGTAATTGTATCAACGGTGGCGTATAGCATCTTCCGCAAATAAGCATTTATGCTTGAGTCAGGAGAATGGATGTAAACAACTTTGCACATTACACTGCATCACAACGTACACAAAAACATTCGTACATTCCTTGAAAATTTATTATACTGACAGACGGTATTTTCCCTCTGGATAGTTGCATTATATCTTTAATCTTTTTTTTTTCTTGCTCTAAACAAGTAAAATAAATGAAAAAGAAATCAATATACTGTATGATATTGACTGAAATAGAAATACTTGTATCGTGATACAGTTTTCAGCCATATCGCCCAGCCCTACAACCAAACAATTTGTCAGAAGATATCAAAGAACAGATTTAAAAACAAGCAATTAAGGTCATCCAAAAGGCCATCCCATTTGTTCATAGTTGCTTTTTGTGACGTTTAGGTGTTGTCCTCTTAACATAAGCGCCAACACATGACGACTCCTTGAGAAGACACTAAAGGCTTTTGAGTCCTGATTGAATCAAACCCACAAAGAAGTAAAGCAAAAAAGACTTTGTACATTGATAGGTCAAGAAAGGCATTTTCCCAGTTTCAATGTTTCGCGCTCATCCATAAGCTGCAACCAAGCCAAGTCAGCTGACTTGTACATTGTCCAATTGCAAAGCAGACTGGAGTTTGGCTTGCTTGTTCCCCCGCCTCTCTAATAGTGGTTCAATCCACCGCGTCTTATCTTGCACACTTAAGGAGCCATCTTGAAAGGCCCGTCCAAGTGGTTCTGCATAGTCAGGATTAAGTCAGGTATCTGTGCCCATTTTCCTCAACTTACATGCTTTTTTTGTGAAAACTTTAGTCTTTGCAAATAATAATAATAAAAAAAAAGTACAAACAAAAACAGCAAAATATAGCAAAACAGAAATGTACACAGGAGCACCTGAGAAAAGTCTTTGCTCTTACAAAATGCTGTCAAATCCCCCACATCCAAAACAGTTCAAATACAACCCCCCCCCAAAAAAAACAACAAAAAACAAACACAACATACTTATCATAAATAATTATAATTTTACAATTTTCTGAATTGACACTTTAATATTTACAATATTTTAAATGCTTAATGCTACTATTTGTTTTGTTTCATTAAGTGATGTCCCTGAGAACTAAGTTTAGCCTCTCTCTTGTTTTCTTTTTCGTTCTTGTTTCTTCAATTAAAAAAAAAAAAAGCAGAAAAAATGGATACAGTGACACAGAAGATCACCTCTGATGGAATGTAATAAAAAAAAAAAAATCCCTTTTTAAATCCTCCTGTCAACATCACAGGCTTTATGGCGGCCATTCTTTGTCATACAAAGTTGGCAAACATCAATAAATAAATGAAGTGAATGCTGAAAGCGGCAGGAACGTACTGAAGAGGTATTTGTGTGAAGTGCTTGTATTGTGACATTTTCTAGCTGCAGAATGAACAAAGTTCCAATAATGCCAAATAACATCTGCTCAAATTACAACTATGAACTATTGTTAGAGTGACATTGAATCTATCAGGAAAAATTTCAAGTCGTATTAGAAGCACATCATATTTGATGCAATATTTTCAGTGCTGTTTGTGATTTCTTTTTAGGCTTATCTAGTTATTTTTGTTGTTGATTTGTAACAAATCTCACTCCTTATGTGGGATGTAATTGTTCAGAAGTGTCACCAAGCAACCAAAGTTGCAACTATTTACTAGTTTCAAAGAGGAAGTTTAGTTAGGAAATCCTCAAGTTCCCACAATAGATCTTATGATGTCAAGAAAACTAGCTGACAAGGCCCAAATATATCTCAAACTTTCCAATGGAATAGCAGACGACATTCAAAAAATAGTCACACACTACAAACCATTTCGATTAGTAGGAGATTATTAAAAAAAATAATAATAATCAACTCCAAATTATCGTACGTGTATGATCGTAAGGAAGAACAGCTCTTCTGCCATACTGAATGTTGGTTTACACGGCTTTTGATCAAGTCTTTGGAATTTTATCACTGCACTGTTGTTGTGGCTCGCCCTCTCTACTCATAGGCCCTGAATGCAAAAAAGCGTTTTCTCAACATGGACGTTAAAGCTGATAAATGAGACAGTTGAGGTATGATCGTAACACCTCCGTGTTTATTTTTATTTTATTTTTGCCTGCTTCTTCCCTGCTGCTTCTGTCTCAAAGACGCCTGTCAGCTAATGTTTTGGTTTCTTTGTACATGTCACATACTAAAGAAAGCTAGTTCTGCTTTTCACAATCTTATGACTTTTTTTTTTATGTGAAATTCAACATTTGTTGGGATTGGGCAAAAAAACAAACAAAAAAAGGCTGCGTTTGTTGTTTATCTTTGACATTTTGAGCCTTTTGCCCCTCTTAGCAGTTTAGAAGTAGAGCAATGCACTGCAAACACTTCCTGGTTCACATTCAAAAAACAAAACAGTCACATTGGGGAAAAAAAACGTTTGTCAATAAATGGCTCAACTGAACATGTAAGAACACAAGGAGTTCAAAATGATTTTAAATAGAACTATATAACTTCCTGAAGAGAATGAAGGGGTTATCTGGGGTCAACCGAATCGTTCCCTGACAAGCATCATGAGTTTCTTTTTGCCCTTGTAGATTTGTTTGAGGTTGTCTATGAACTGGGCAAACTGAATGTGGCCGTCCTGCGCCAACAGGAACGTTTCCCGCGCTTTGCTCAGGAACTCGATGAACTCGCCGTAGTGCCGCGGACTGATGTGCGTCAGTCGAGAGTGCGTGGTGTTGATGTACGCCGAGATGGTGGCGTCCAGCAGCTGGCGCAGAGGCGCCTTGTCCGTCGACATCAGCTTCCCGGAGTTCCTTCGGCCGGGAATGCCGGCGAGACCCGGCGCCGTCATGGTGCACCGCCGCAGGATATCGGACAGCACGGTGGCGCAGTGCACGCTCTTCACCACCAGGGGGATAATAGCGGCCAGCTCGTTTTTCCCCAGGGAGTGACTGAGCGCGCAGGCCCACAGGACGTCGTTAATGGCCGGGTGCGTGTCCTGGTTGTACGCCAGGTTCAAGTGCGTCATGGCAAGGGAGGCCAGCTTAAAGGAGCGCAACGGGTACCCCCGGTGCTCCATGTACCTGGCGATGGTGAAGAGCTGCGAGTACGTCATCCCGGTGGAGGCCGCGTCGATCACGATCTGGTAGGCCGTCTCAAAGGCGATGTGGTCCTTCTCGCAGAGAGTCAGAGCCGACAGGGCGCAGTTCTGGGGGTCCTTCATGGCGCACTGAAGCGCCAGCGTCCTCGCGCAACTGGCCAGCTCCTCCCGTTGCGGATAATCCAGGCTGAGGCGCAGGATGGTGTTGTGCGACATGACGGTGGCCGCAACGATGCTGGTGGCCTCGGTGGGCGTGAAGAGAGTGTACCAGCTCTGCAAAATGTTCACCAGGGCACGGAGACCTGAGAAAAACAGAGGAAGAAGATATTGGTGCGCTCCCACTGTTTGCAGGGCATCGGGACTGAGCCCAGCTGAGAACAGGAGGATTCGTGAAAAATTTATAATTGTCTACAAAAAGATGGCGGCAGATCACTACTTTTACATGAGACAGACATTGGTCTGAGCACAAAAACTGTCATGTCTGAGGTCACGCCAGGGTTAAGTTTGAGTTCATGACCTGTTAAGTTGGGTTCACGACCGTGAGGTCAAGTGTCTGTTTTGTACTTGTATAACAAGTGTCTGTTTTGAACTGATGTAACTATCATATAACCATCATCTAGTTTCAACTACTTTTAGGCTATGTGATGTCGATCTTTAATCATTTAGGTGATGTCTGGACATAGTCTTTTACTTGCTACAGATCGATTCACTGTCTGTAGGTGCAGTCTGAGAATTGTGTGTTTCACCGGATTATTACTTTCTGCCTTCTGTGCAAATCTCTTTCTTTCTCGTCTCGTCAAGTTTGTTCTACGCCTCTCGATGTGAATAAATAGTTAAAACCATATTTGTGTCTGCGCTTTGGAATCCAACCTCCAGCACATGACAAAAACATAGGGACATTATATTTTTACAAACCCATAAAAATCTGCCAGAAACATTGATAAGCATTCAATTATATGATTTCAAGAAAAAATGTAAGGCTGAATTGGAACAAAATGTCGTAAAAACTGAACAAGACCACTAAAATATTAAAAAATATATATATAATCTGAAAAAAGAAAGAATAAAAACAAAGAGAACGACAAGAGAGACAGAAAAAAAAAATCAGCCAATATGTAAAATCATGGGTGCCAAACTGTCAAGTGTAGTTTTAATTTGTAATATCACCATTCACCAATAGATGGCAGACACGGCTTAGTTGCAGATACACTGGGTCTTATACTCTCCGATACTAAAACATGAGTAGGCTTGAAAAAGATTGTGCAGATTTGGAATGTTATGCAAGACAAACAGTACAGTAATACTGAAGTTTTGAGTGTGATGATTTTTGTGAGTTTTTGTGAGCACAAAAGGCGTTTTTGCACTTAATGGTTTGTTCAAGCAGTTGTGCCATCCTTGAAATGAGAAATATATTATAAAAAATGAAATATATTAAGAGCACATATTTTTCACATATGCACATATTTTGTCCATATTTGCAATAAATAGCATTTTGGGATGTGCGTGGCTCTATGTGGCCCCCTGAGTAGCACTGCCGAAAAATTTTGGCCCCTCTCCAACATTTAAGTTGCCCTATTTAATGTACTGTATTTTTTGTTTGTTTGTTTGTTTTGAAACAATTTCCTTTGGTTGATTTGTCTAAGACAAGGATCTCCCACATTGGTGCCACCTTTCCTGAGAGGAAAAAAAGGCAATATCTAATTGGGGACGGGCCTTTATTTGATAACGATGAGGTCCACGTGAGGCGTTAAAGAAGAGGCCGATATTTTAGGATATATGGCAGGGTTCACCAATTCCAGTCCTCGAGGTCCGGAGTCCTTCAGGTTTTAGATGTTGCCGTCTACCAACACACCTGATACTAAAGACCAGGATCATTATCAGGCATGCTGATGAGCTGATTATATGAATCAGGTGTGCTAGTGGGTGGAAACATCTAAAACCTGCAGGACTCCGGATCTTGAAGACCAGAATTTGGTGAACCCTGATATATGGTGTGTATTTGTTTTATTACGTTTCTTGGAGTTTCTGTTGAGTGAGTTTCCCATAATAAATAAATAAATAAATAAATACATAAAAAAAAATAGTATTTCTTAATAAAGGATTTGAGCAGCTATTCGCATCAGTTAAGTCATGCTTAGTCCAATAATATAATACAAGTGAATATAATACAACGTTCAACATACCGACTTCAGTTGCACAGGTTACCAGCCAGCGGACCATCTCTCTCCTTCTCCAGTTGAGAGTGGACAGTGTCATCCTCATCACCTGCAACATGAATAGCGACAAGATGATCATGCATTGCAACTGTGTACAAAGGGAACAATAACTTTGAAGTTCAACTGGGCCATTTTCTACATGTGTGAGTTTCCCCCATCATGCCTGTGCAGCATCATGAGTTACATGTCTCTGTTCACGTTGGTCTCTTGAATATATAATATACATTAGTGTTTTTCCGATACCGATACTGGTATCGGCAGAGGCCCTGATACTGCATTAAAACAGCGGTATTGGTGACTACTAACAAGTAACATGCTGATACCATTAATTCCAACGCTAATATAGGACCTTGGATGCAGCATCTTGTGTCTTGCTCGTGCACGACATTCACTGATATGTGACATGTTCACTACATGCCGATCTAAGATATCCTATTGGCCCTTGAATGCTCTCAACCAATGGCAGGACAGCTTTTTCATGTTGAGAAAAAAAACCTTCGGTATTGGTATGGTATCGGAATCAGCCGATACTGCAAAGCTGGGTATTGGAATCGGTATCGGGGCCAAAAACGGTATCGGAACAACGCTAATAGACACACAAAGAAATATGATCAAAGATTATATAAATAGTCAAATTGAATAAGATTTGAATAGAATCTGTAAGTACATACATACAGTATATGCATGGGTCCAAAATTGACAATCCAAAAAGTTATTATTATTAATAATAATAATAATAATAATAATAATAATAATATATTTATACATTTATTTGTAGAGCACTTTTAGTCAAAGCACTGTACAGAACAGCAGAAAAGTGGGAAGGAAAAAATAATTCAGCACAATAAAAGCATTTAATTCTCATCATGTCAAGTTTTATTTCTTCCTATGAAGGACACATGCACAGCTACAGACGCACAGAAACCCACACACACTACCTGAAGTCCTAGCTCCAAGGCCACATTGAGCAGCGTGATATCAGGCGGGCTGTCTGCAGGTGTCGCTATTTTGAAGGCATCCTGGGCTAGTTTAAAGATTAAGGAAGAAGAGTGGATGTTTTTCTGGATGGCTTCCAGGACTGTCCGCAATCTCAACATGTCACCTACAGATTAGGAGCAACATGAGTGTTAAGAATTGGAATTCTAATCACAAAGAGACAATAGTCAAAGCCAGGACTGTACCTTTAGCAGCAGTTAGCATAGTCGAAGCGAGCTCGCACTGCTGTGACTCCAGGTGTCCTAAAGTGAACCAGCGTGGATATCTACTTGGAACGATGGAAATGCCATGATGAGGGTGACCGACATCCCCGGAGCCTGCAGATGACTCCAGAACTGGCAACCTAAATTAATACCATTCACAGGATTACCAAGATATTATCTGTTAACAATAGTGCTGCGCATCAATTGGTGGTAACTCGGATTGCAATGAGCATGTGTTTAGCCAGCTCATTAAATTAAACTGCCCAGTAATTAGTCAATAAAGTCCTTTTAGGAAGTGTTATCAACTAGGGATGTAACGATAAGGGCAATATTGTGATATTGTGATATTAAAACTGCCACAATATCGCCGTCATCATGTTCACATAATTTAAAAGGAACACATTTCCATTTGTGCAGTTCTAGCACCCTCTAGTAGCTAGTTTATTAGTGCAATTTAATTTTCATTCGGGATGTTTTGGCCTTCTGTTTAAAATCTATGCTAATTGTCAGATGAAGGGGGAACCTAATTTTCTTGTGAAGCGATCAATGTGTGTTTGCATTAGCAAGTAAGTGCCTCAGTATTGTTATTCGAGATTGTAGGTGGTTTATATGCATTGCTTTTATGTACAAAAGCACAATATTCTGCTTTTTTTATTTATTTTTTATTTGTATTTTTTTTACAATATTGTGATCTTTTTTAAATATCGCCAACTCCCCCACAATATCGTGATAATTATCGTATCATGACCTTCATATTGTGAAATATCGTATCGTGATGTTTGGATATCTTTACATCCGTATTATCAACACATTTGTCGTTACTTCACCGTTGACCTCAGATGCTGTCCTAGCATGAAGTGAGTTCGCAAACTTGGACGTTGGAGATGAGACACGAGCCCTCTCAAGTTAGCTTAGTGTTATATCAACAGAATATGGATGGATTTAAAACTTGACCAAAAGGGCGGGAAATAAAAACACCCATGTTCTGGCCACTGTATGGGAAGTGATCCTGGAGATTAAAAGTAAGTTATTTTAAACTGAAAAGGAAAACTTTTCCATAGTGCGTCGGCCTCATACAGTCTTAGTACACGGCAATAAGTTATTAAAAAAAAAAAAAAAAGTGAATATGAGGCATGGTTAAGTGCTTTGGAGTTTGGACAACATGGTGTAGAATAATAAGGCACTATATAAGGAAACTCAATTTACCATTATGATCAAACTGGATTTTTAATTTGTTGGACTATGAGTTTTTTTTTTTTTTTTGGCAAAAGTCCAGTACAACTAGTAACCCATTCGAGTTGATTCAGAATTTATTGCTTAAACGGTAAACAAATAGCAAATTTGAAAAAATAAAAAAATAAAAAAATCATACATGATCAACTTTTACCTTATACTGATCTTTTGAATGTTAATAACGCAAGATAAGAGTCTTTGCATTAAAACAGAGTTGGTATATTCAGTTATGACCAAGTACAAAGTATTGTACTGTCAGTACGTATTCACAAAGATATGGCTTAGACATCCATTTGATGTCACTTGCAGCTAAATGATGGCACAGTTCACGTTTGTATTCATTTATGCTGTGGAGTCCAATTTCATTATATTGAAGACCGTGCTGAGAATGTAGTATATAACACAGATTTATATTGTTCCCGTGTTTCGAAATACGCTGAGCATATATAGTTATGCAAGTTTCATTTTCAAATTCCTGGGAAAAAAAATCAAACAATCTCATCATATATATCACTCACAGACTGCACGGAGAATCTTCCTTTAACAATTTAACAGGCAGAGCATCAACATTTGATCGAACAAAATGAGAACTAAAAGTATACAAGCACAGCGGTTCAAAAGTCTGACCTCATGGCGCGGAGGGCCACCTTATATGCCAGCTCTGCATCATGTGGCAGCAGTGCAGAAAAGAGGTACTTGGCAAAAGTGTGCATAGGAACACTCTCCCTGTGGATGACCTCGCCTAGACCGCTGAATGGACCAGCTGCGTACATACAGAAAATAAATCATTCGCAGGTTTCAAGGACAATGTGTTTTACATTCACTTGCCACCAAAACTATTGGAATGGAGACTTTTTGGGGGGGTGATTTTATTGTTGCTGTAGAATGAAAACGTGTGAAAAAAGGATGGGTTCAAAGTAATGTTTACAAAGTTGTTTATCTGATCCACATGTAAATAAATAATACATCTTGTGTCATCTTCATCTTTTGTTGCCAAACCCAAATCTTTTCAGTCTACAGCAAAAAATAAAGAAATTGGCCTCTCTTTTCCAATACTTTTGGAGGTGGAATGTATTTGCATTTAGTATATGCATGATATGGGACAAACATGATCAAATGAGTACAACACGTCAAATGTTTGTGGATGTTTGTACCTTCTAGTAACTGTATGGCCTGTTTCCGGAGAGTCTGAACCAGTACGTCGTCCAGCTCGAGTTCTTGCAGCTTTGTTACAATTTGCTCTTCATTGCGGCACACCTGCACAACAACACAAGATTGAAAGCTTAAACACATTGCACAATATCCTGTACAGTATGGCCAATACAGAATGTTCCAAAAACTGTACACACAACAAAAATACTGTATCTTTGAGTAATCTTTTAATAATTGCACAAAACCTCAAGATCTGTTTGTTTGTTTTTTGTTTTTCCAGAGAACAAGATGACTTGATGATAAGAAAAAAAAGTGGGCAGTATATGATAGTCCGCACTTCTGGACTTTCCTACCTTGTCCTGAGCATAGAGACCTTCTGGCATTATCCTTTGTTGGCCCATGCCCATCAGAGTCACCTCCAAGGCTAGAGTCAGGTAGGACTCTCTTCCATCATGACTGCCCCACACTGGTACATGGTGGTAGACTGGACGTCTGGGCTCACCCTCTTTTGGATGGGAGACAAGAAATACAAGTATCAGATGGTAACTTCAGAAATGACAGTTGATTTGTTATAAATCTAAGGTAAAATAATAATAATAATGATCCACCAAAATCCCCCACTTATAACTAACCTGCATGCTCTGTTAGTGTTGGACTCATCTTAAACATGTCCAAACTAATGCAAGTAACCATGCTAAATAACACATTTTTTTTTGTTTTGTTATATTTTAGGGAGCTTCCCTCCAACTAAGACATCCTAAAACTTCAGTGCAGCTTGTGATCGATAGACAAAACTAGTTTGTGTTCAACACACTGATAAGGGAACAACCAAAAGTGTCAAACACTTAATATAAAAATAACCAAGGTCCACAATGTGAATGTAGTAGTTAAAATTGTGATCACAAATTATGCAGTCTTAGAAAAATATATTGTTTTACTTTTCCGAGAAAGCCAGTTCATTCAATCCAAAGTTTCTTTCTTTGCACGACTTTTATCTGTTTGTGTTAAAGCTTAACAGGGGTGTATTGGTCAGAGAACACGGTCTGTGACCAAGGGTCCACAGGTTCAACTCCCTGACTAGCAAAGGGATATATGACTCGAGTGAGTAAATGAGCAGCAGTCTTCCAGGAACAGAAACAAAGAGGGACATGGTAAAAATCAAAACTATGGCTACAATGTCTTGTTTAAATAGATGGAATAATTCCCTAAAGGCCAGTAACCATGAAAGAGACACCTGTTTAGGAAAAAAAATACAATTAAAAAAAAAAATCTTAAATGCCGATGAGCACAAATAATGGGTGATGTTGTTATTATTATTATTATTTTATATAAAATGGATATAACGCCTATTCTAATTCCAGGATTTTGTGATGTAAACACTTAATTTCAAAACATCTTCTACCCTTTTCACATGTCCTATAAATTGCACAAATCAATTTAAAAACAAATGGAAATGTTATAGGCTGAAACAAACAAAACATTCTGTACAATAATGTAGTTGCATAAATATGCACACCCTCAAACAAACTACAAACTACTTTGTTATAGCCTCCTTGGCTTTAATGAAAGCACTGAGGGGCATAGTCACTAAGAATGCGCTGCGTCCGCAAAATATTGCACCACAACTGCACCCGCAGTCTGCGCCCAGTTACCCACCTATTCACTAAGGATATTACTCTAATCATATACCGGCGCAAACACGCCCACAAAACTGACAGCTTGGAGCAAATTTGCACCTGATTTAACACACATGGCAATGGATTTGCGCCAAGAACATGGCTGTTATAGTAAGATGACATTATCAGAAAGCGAGGTTGGACCGAGAGGAAGCGTTTAGAGCGCCATTAAGCTGTACAGAGCAGAGAGGACGACAACGACATCATTCATTCATAAATTACAAATTATTGGTGCGATCGTTTTAAAAAAATATATTTTCAGAGGTTGGCGTGGCCGTACAGTATGCATCTGGCACGTAAAAATGATCGTAAAATGCCTCCCAGCCATTGCCGATCAGCCCGGGTTACGTTATGTGTCCGAAACCAACATAGAAAAATTTCCCCCTCCCTCTCTCTCTCCTCTCTGCGTGAACAGCCAGAGAGCGGCGTGCACCGTGCCATGCACCGCTGTCATGATCCCGGAATCGAGGTTGCAGCAGGTTAATGCATGCTTTCCAAAAACGTTATTTGCGTCAAACTCAGTGTGGCTATTTGCGCTGGCATTAGTGAATTAGATGCAGCATATCAATGAGTCTGATTTGCATTGGGGTGGGTATGTTTTGCGTCAAATGTATGCAAATTACCTAATTTACATGCGCACAAATAACACCGGCGCACCGTGACGCAATCTGATTGGCTGCGCACTTAGTGACGGATTTCTCCATCTGCGCGTGTTTAGTGAATTAGGCGCTCCCAGATTGCTCAATTTTTGCCGGTTAGCGGCGTGCAAAGGCGACGCAAACCTTTGGTGAATAGGACCCACAGTGTTTTGGTTTGGAGTCTTATCAGTGTGACTCATCATGACGTGGCAATATTTGACCACTCTTTACTAAAATTTTGTTTGTTATGGCATTTATTTCCTGTGCACAGCCTTCTTCAAATCACCCAACAGATGTACTGTTAGATTCCAAATTCAGAATAATCTAGTACAAGGTATTGTTGTGTATTTAGTGAATTTAATAGACACAATAAACAAGACTGTACTGCATTTATTTTTTAATGTCAGCTGAAGGTTTGTTGGACAGCAGGTTTGAACCATGCCAAAGATGGTACAGGTAGGAAAAATCAATTTGGCAAATAGTTTTACCAACCTAAATATGACTATTATTCAGTTCATGTAAATCATTTTGTACCTCCTGTATCCATGGTGCTGTCGTCATCGACCCTGCATGTTTCGGTGAGTGTAGTAAACAGGCAGCCAATGGGGTCCAATGGATGTCCTACCCAACCCTCCAGGTTAGTGGTGGTAGTCACGCCCCTCTGAAGAAGCTCTGGGGGAGGGACAATTGAGAGTATTTTATTCACAAGTTGTCTCAAAACAGAACAAAAGGTATTAGACAACAGGAAAAGTGGTGGCCATGTGTGTTACCTTTCTTTTGGTGTTTATAGATATCCATCTCACGCTGCTGTAGGAGGCGGAGCGTGTTGATGATGGCCACTGCCAGTCGCAAGGCTTCCCTGGAGTAACCGTGGGAACGCAGGGCATCTACGCGAGCACATGCTGTCGGTACGTGGTCTGCATGTTTGACAGGAGACATGTTGAAGAAATTCCCAGAATTGCTGTATACTGCATGTATGTTGGGTTAGCTTTAGTGCTGTCACTAACAACTTTAAAAAAAAATTGAGTTGCCCATCAATTATTCCATCTATTAATCAAATAATTAATAGCCCCGCCCCCTATTTTTCCCCACAAAATTAATTAAATAAATAAATAAATAAATAAATAAATAAATATAAACTCCACTAAGGCCCTGCGATTGGCTGGCAGCCAGTCCAGGGTGTCCTCCGCCTACTGCCCAGAGCCAGCTGAGATAGGCGCCAGCACCCCCCGCGACCCTTGTGAGGAATAAGCGGTCAAGAAAATGGATGGATGGATGGAAACTCCACTAAGGTTGAACCTGAGTTGAATTTAGTGGATATAAATACTCATTGTTCCTTATCTTCTTCACATATGTGCATATATTACACAAACACCAACAAAATTAGCCTATGCTAGATGATTAACAATCGCGATTAGCATTAGCCCTGAATAAACTTCAGTCACTTACTTATGTATAGCTTAGACCCATGCATTTTTACGTCGACCAACATTTGTGGACTTTTATTCCCAGCCGTAGTTAACTTACTGTAGGAATACACTAAGGGGCCTATTCACTAAAGGTTTGCGTCGCCTTTGCAGGGCGCTAACCTTAAATATCCTTAGTGAATAGGTGGGAAACTGGGCACAGACTACGGGTGCAGTTGTGGTACAATATTTCGCGCTATTACCGGACGCAGCGCATTCTTACTGAATCTACCTCTAAGTTGTTTGCATATGAGAAATAACTGATTGTTTGACTTTTAAAAAGTGATGACTTTAGACTGGTTAAATACATTGAAAATACAGGTATACACTGTGCATATTTCAATGTGTTTATGCTGCTAAAACTGGTAATCGATTAACATTTTC
Source organism: Festucalex cinctus (assembly GCF_051991245.1). NCBI lineage: Eukaryota > Metazoa > Chordata > Actinopteri > Syngnathiformes > Syngnathidae > Festucalex > Festucalex cinctus. The sequence continues at coordinate 44,996,222 of NC_135411.1, forward strand.
AATGTTTGAGATGCTTGACTCACTGCGTGCGTATATGTGCGTACCAAGCCAGAGGGGCAGGCCCTGCGGATTAAACAGCAGACTATCCTCATCTCTCTGGTATGATGGAGACATGTAGTAATCACTGCCGATAATCCTCTGAAGGTGGCTGCCCTGCCAGTGGAGGTTGCAAGCCTCGACCGCCCGGCTGAATACGGTCCTCCGTGGCCTGGACAGAGAGTCTGACAAGCAATACACACACCAGGGACAGTGTATAATTTAGATGTGGATGCACAGACACCAGCATCGGCATAGGTGCTGAGACTGTGGATTTGTACTCATATTTGGACTCATGAAAAAGCTTCTATACCATAACAGTGATAACACTTCACCAGTTTGACATTGACCTTCCAGGTAAGAGCCATATCAGCCATGCATGTGGAGATACTTTAAGGCAGGGTTGTCAAACATAAGGCCCGCGGGCCGGATCAGGCCCGCAAAGGGGTTTAATCCGGCCCGCGAGATGATTTTGTAAAGCTTGAAAAAGAAAAAAAAATAGTAATGTTGGATTAATTAATCAGCCGGCCACAATCAAAATATATAAAATTTGTAATTTCACAAGCAGTCCTCAGATGAGCAATGCAACTTGTACAGGGGAATCGTCCAGGATGTCATTATTTTACACACAACTTAAAGTTACAGTTTGTTTAATTACTATTATTATTATTATTATTATTATTATTATTATTATTATTATTTTTAATCATAGACCAACAAATGTGTTAAATACGACACAAATTCAATTACTCGTAACACAAATAGATATGACAAGGATTAGCATCTTTATAATGTAATCTAATATAATAATAATATAATAATAATAGAATAATAATATAATAGAATGTAATATAATGTTATAATAAAACAACTGCGCCACACAATGCATTCTGGGAACAATATATATGCAACGCATGTGATTTAACACGTCCAGAACTCAGCGTTGCCGCATTCCATTTGCATTTATATATATATATTTTTATTTTATTTTATTTTTTATTTTTATTTTTTTGGAACAATATCATGACAGTTGAGCTCCGTAATTTAGGGCTGGCCCACAAATAGCAAAAATCTGCGTATAATTTACGGCACCCGTTTTTAAGTTATATACCGTTATTTGACCGATGTGGCCCACTTGGTAATATATTTTCCTCCATGCGGCCCCTGAGCTAACATGAGTTTGACACCCCTGCTTTAAGGTAAACACGGATGACAGCAAATTCTGCTCTGGAAAATGGATGACAAAAGCGGTGATGGACACAGCCGCCTGAGCGAATTAAAGTGACGGGTTGTCTGCAAGCGAATTTCTCAAGCTACATCTGAGCCAGCCGTGCTCCCACAACTGAGCTATGGCATTCCGCCACGGCACATTAGCCGTCAACGTACTAAAAAGAGAGTGCAAAAGTCTTTCTTTTATACATTTGAATAAAATACATTTTCATCACAATTGCAAGAAACAACGGCATTATTATCAGTACTTGATACTAAGTGTAAGAGCTTGTATTTGGTGCATCCTAATTCTAAGAAGGACTGGATAGTACTGTACGTGTGTTTGTGTACTGACCCTGGGCGAGGTTGCTCTGCGGCAGAGCATTGGTGATGTTTGGGAGCTCGCTACCATAGTTGCCATCTTCCAGCGGGCACACATCCATGTCGCTCCACTTCTTCAGCTGCTTGAGCCAACTGCTCTTCTCCTCACTCTTGCAGTGGGGGTTTAACACCACACACACCCACAATGCACCTAGGTCAGTCAGGTCAGAAATGCATTGTTGACACTTTTTGAGTGATTCATATACTTTGTAGAAAAATGGTGACGTCAAATATGCACACACAAAAAATACAAAAAATTACAAAATAGCAGGACTATCTATATCTTCCCCTAAGTTTGTCATAAATGTATCTTAATAACAAAATTATACAATTATACACAATCATCATTTGTACTTCTTCAACATTAACTACTATATATGTTTTTAAACAGGATTTTTTTTTACATTTTTAGTCAAGTCAATGAGATCACTGACAAACATGAGACTGAGTGTTATTTCTGTGTCATGATCACTCTCGCTTGCCCAGGAAGTGTTCTCATTGACCTCCTAAATACTCAGATTGATTTCACAGAAGCTGAGCAGTTTTATTGATTTGAGCGCTTCATTGTTCATTCTGAGCCATGAGTGAGAAGAAAGGCCCAGCCAGGTAGACTACAGCAAGAAACTACATAAAACAACATTAAGCAAACTATGTTTTCACTTACCTAGCTCATCCCAAAGTTGCCTGCATTTGTCCGTCATGCCTGTGCCTTGCTGTCTCCATAGCGACAGCCGAGGGTCTGCCATAAACTGTTCCGTTATGAGAGTCAGCATCCGGGCACCATTGGAGTCGCGCATTCTTAGCATCTCACGCACCTAAAAAAGATACCCCCCCCCCAAAAAAAATTGAGAAAATTTTGTCACATTTTGTAACTGGCAGAGGAAACGGTTGAAATAGCCATCTATCTTAAATGTTTATTAATATTTTCATCAACAAGTGTTCGTGTTACAGTACTTGTTGTGATGGACTTTGATGAGAAATACTAATATTCAAAATCTTTGGTGTTAATAGTCGCCTATCTTAAGTTGTCATTTAATTAGTGGATTTCAGAAATTGGTGGAAAAATTCCAAAACACCTTTTGTGATAATTGTCATTAAGTCAACTCAAAGAATGAGCCTGAAATGAAAAACAGAAATGTATCACAACTACTGCATTTATTTTTCTGTCTCCTGAATGGTTTTATTTCATATTCAAGAGAAAATGTACAATCTCTAAAACAGATTGAGGATTTCCAGATCTATATTTAACCACACTTAAGACCTGTTAATGCCTAAAAATTCCATCCATTTTCTGAACCGCTTATTCCTCACAAGGGTCACAGTGGGTGCTGGAGCCTATCCCAGCTGGCTATGGGCAGTAGGCGGGGGACACCCTGAACTGGCTGCCAGCCAATCGCAGGGCACACAGAGACGAACAACCATCCACACTCACAAGCACACCTAGGGACAATTCAGAGTGCTGCTAAAAAATTCAATTTACAAATTTCTAAATGTTGCGTTTTTGCCATGAACATGGTCAAATTTAATTCCAGATCAATGCGGCCTTTGACTGTGCAGAATGCGAAGTTCAGCAGATCTAATCATGTAGTAAATTAATCAAGACTTTCACCAACAGTATACTCCATGTTGAATATGTTTTAGAAATATGATTTATCATTATTATATGACTTTATTTCAACAATGATTAATGCATGCTAATTGATGATCAAAGGCAACAACTTTACTTTTTATCTTATTTACATAGCCAACAGTGTCAGGTGATATTTCATTCCTGATATAATATTATACCATTAAATTCGATCTTTTGTGTGTTCAGGTTGCTTACTAATGCATTTAAAGAGCAAGTTGTGAGGAATACTAAAAGAAATCCAGTAGAGCAAGCTGCACCTTTGCTAACATGGAGTTGAGCTGCTTCCCAGAGCCGTAGTATCCTCCCTGGGACAAAAACTGCTTGACTTGTTCCCTTACTTGATCTTCATCCAGATGCCAGCAGTTGTCATCATCAATGCTAGCACCAGCAGTTGGATCGGGAGCACCTGAAGGAAACACATACATACACAATTAAACAGCGGGTCATTATGATGTGAGACATGTTGAAAAAAAAGAAAGCACAACTAAAAAAAAATAAGGAATGATTATAGTGTCATATTGTCAGTGCACTCAAAGTTTTTTTCTTAACAGATTGAGACCATGGGAAATTGATTTCCAAACAGGCTCTCTAGAAAAACATTACACTTCCTGTGCTCATGCAGGATTTGCCCAACTCTGCAAACTGAATGAAACAAAATGTGGAATTCAGTATTTATTTTGATTTCTGCAGCAGGAAGTGTGCCGATACCACTTTGCTTAGTTTCCCTTTTTCTTCCGTGCGCATGTTTCTAAATAATTTGATTTGGAACAGGGGAAGGGGGAGTAGTAGCTTTGATCAAGCAAGAAACTGAGGAAATGAAACCACACGTTTCTATTTGGCTGTGGGAAACACAAACCAGCAAACAGCAACATTCCTCAATCAAAGCCTTGCTGGTGGATCAACAGCCTCCACGACCCCATTCTCTTGTCAAACACAGACAGGAACCACAATGTGTTTTTTTCTGAACTGGAGAGCTGTGCAAAGTCAACATTAACAGATGGAATCAAAATCATAAAGCTGTAAATAGTTGTTTTGAGTTTGCCATATCCCTGATGCACGTCCCCGTCCTCTCCGACATTGCACTTCTTTTCATCTCTAGATCAAAAGTCTCCACTTTATTGCATTCTCAACCATGTCACCTCGAGAACGAGGCAGGGAATGGGGTGGAGACGTCTAGTAATTCAGCTAGCCAACTGAAACCAGAGTTTGCAAGCCTCAGGTGCAGCGAGCCTCTGAGGTGTGACAGCATCTGGGCTTACATACTGGACATTTCATGTGTGGAGCGCTTTACAACTGCTATATCACTGAGTGGGGGAAATGAAATTAAGGCTGGGTGATGTAGCTGCAAGAAAAATTGCACATAAATACATTTTCAAATTTAAAGTGATATTTTGTCATTTTGGGATATGCTTCATTTCAGCAATAACTTGCAACAAACCATAGTAATATTTATTCTTTTAGATATTTACTTAAGGTCTTTTGTTGACAAAACATGATCCTTGTTCAATTAACATGAGCAGAGATATAAAATGTTCAACAAATGTAACATTATAAAATGAGCCCAGCTGGTGCACGTTTAGTTTCTTTTCTCAAGAAGAGCTGTCCATGTGAGGCAAGGCAACCACAGCAAAACATTTGCTGCTTGGGGGCACAAACTTAGGTAAAAAGTTTGCAATATGTCAACAAATACCGTAACTGATTTTGCAATAAGGCAATGTGACAGTCTTCCACCAGGCTGTTTGTTTTTTTGTTTTTTGTTTTTGGGTCATAAACAAAGCCATGTGAAAATGTTTGGAATTAAACTTTGTAGTCACTTTTTTGAAAAACAGTTCCTAAAAGGGTCGGAAAAGTTGTTCAGCATGATGAGCAAATCACTATGTTGGCAACACTGACTGCATTTGTAAACTAGGCCCTGTCTGTTTGCAGCCCTGTCATTACAGTAAGCAGTGCATGTCAGTTGATATGCGCTATGATCTACGTAAGCCTCTCAACAATACAGTGATAGAAGGCCCTGACAAATCAATTCACATTTATTGATAAATTGATTACCAGATTCACCCAGCCCATTACCATTTCAACAGAGAATAGCATCAAATTAAATGATATATTTCTCTCAAAAAAGACAAGTATATTTCTGTACCGTGAACTTGGTTGATCTCAGAGTTGGATGAGAGGATCTCATCAGCCAGTTTCTGAGCTGTGGGCAGCACCTCGGTGTGGTGGGCTGTAATCAGGTACTGGACCAGCTTCTGCAACTGGTCTCTGTTCATCTGGAACAATGTTTCTGAGATGGGCAACCGAAGCTTCACCTGCAAAGTTTTCATAACAACATTAGATCCCAATATGTGCCTCAACCTTACAAAAATATGACGCAGCCCATTTACATTCATCTCTTATTTACAGTATGGAACATTTATGTAAGTGGTTCTGAACCAGCAGGGCCGTGACATCACTGTCATCGGAATGGCCGACAGATGTTGGTGTTTAAGCCATGCGGCAAGGAACCCAGATCAACAACCTCCACAATTTTACTATTATCTATAGTTTAGGACATCCATACAGTAATTTAGGACACACATCCATCATGGAAAGCGTTCAGCAATGGTCGCATCAGATGATGGTTGGTTGTACCACATAATATTTTTATGTCAAATCAGTTACATAAATCAGTTTATAAATCAGTCATAACAAAAGTTATGAGGCTAACAATTAACCATCTAAACAAAACAAGTTAGCTAGCCATACAATAAAATTTAAATGAAAATATACATTTGTTGGACAAATTTCAATGTAATTATTTTTTTTCAGGTCATATCACACGCTGCCCAAATATGATCACTAGATACCTGTTGCTAAAAGAGTACGGTAACTTTTTTACATAGTTGTGAGACACTACAAACCTGATAACAGCTCCCATGGGTTCTTGATAATTTTGTGAATGATACAAACTCCTGTCTTTAAATGATTTCTGTTTTTTTGTTTTTTTTTGTTTTTAAAGGCCCAATTTGGTTATTTCATTTTGGTTCCCCCACCTGATAATGACGGGCATCATCGGACAATGACCCTTGATTCATTTAATATGTATTTTTTATGTCTATTTTGATGTCTTGGTGGCTGTCTCCTGCTGGTTTTTACCCAGACATGAGTTTTTTGCAACTTCACCACATCATGCAACTAAGATTCATATTTTAAAACACTGCGAAACCAGTGACTAGAATCGCCACTCGTTGAATCTTATGGAAAAAACCCGCAGTGCATTCTGTTGTAATGGAAAAGGAACGGAGGCCAGGCCAGACCAAGCGAGACCGAACTGATGCAGTGCCAGGCCGTACTGGAAACTGTAACGAAAAAACAACACATACTGTACCTGTTCAGGCTTGCGGATCCGGTACAGAGACAGCGCCACCACATGGGCGCAGTAGAAAATGTCCCGATTTCCACAGCCACAGGTGACAGAGGTAATCTTGCAACGATCAAAGCTGATGGCCACCTTGTGGGTGACCTCAGGCTCTGATGAGGTGGCGGGTTCGGTTACAGTGCCACTCAGGTGAAACCCTGCACAAGACAGAGACAAGGAAATTTAAGTTGGCTTTTTTCCCCCACTGTAATTAAAAAAAAAAAAAAGAAACATCTTCGCATTGGTTTAACTTTTTTTTCCCATCAGTTTTAGAATTTTAACATTAACTCTTGTGAGGAGAGAAAGTGAGAAGCAAAGAGACCTGCATATCTAAAACAGACGGAAACCTGGGTACAAAATGTGCACATCTTAATGACATGTCTCTACTAGGAAATCCTGCCACCCCTGCTCCTCATTTCTCTACATCCCCTAGTTGTAAAGAATGTACAAAATGAAGGCCGTTGCTAACATAGGAACATTCCCCGTTCAGACACAAGACGAAGTGGATATGTTGAGGTTTCTCACACAACACAGTGACGTGACCAATGACTCCTGGATTTCTTCTTGAGCTTCTAATGCTGAATTCCACTGAAGCGTCATCCTTATTGGTTCTTTTTTTCAAAGACTGATTGATTAAGGTGAAAATATGAGGCAAAATACAAAAAAAAACTGTTTATGGACAAAATAATAGAGAGTAATACAGGTGTGTCTAGCGTGTGAAATCATGAAGTAGTGAAGTAACCGCTGCCTTCATGCGCAATTTCTTTAAAATGCAACGACCTCTAATGGCGATTGGTCAGATGCAAGTAAGATGTGTACAAATTAAGATTGTTGTGTCAAACAAAACCCACAACAACCTTCAGGGATTCATCCAGAGTCAGAAAGCCAGCAAGAAATATGGAGGGAGGAAGCGTGAGTAAACTGTAAGGCAATGACAGGCCATTTTGGGCCATGGCAGGGGAAATGTGTTGATATCTTATTTTCACGCAGCTACACATCACCCAACCAGAGTGATAATTGTTTGTCGTTTCCCTTACAAGGCCGTCAAAATGTCAACATCCTCATTGTCTACAAACATATTTCTTAACAGTATGTCACTCTCAATTGGTTACACTGATTCAAATTCCTCCCGCGCCGTCTCAATCGCGTCATTGCTCGAATAAAATTCAAGGACATGCTACTAGGCCCACATCACCCTCTCGTTTATATTTTGATGCATTTCGTTGGCTAAGAGGCCAAGAATTGGTCAAAAGAAAACAAAATGACGTATCTGCTCACCCGGCTTTAAAGGTATAAGAGCGCTGGAGCGCTCCCGGCTCAAACGGAAGAAACGCGATCATGCGCTCCCGGCCTTAATGGGTTAAGTCAACATGCACCATTATCAAGTAACCTTTTAGATGTAGGATGTAGGTTCAACTACTAGTGATCTAGTTTACTTGGTATTCACCCAAACAATTTTAGCGGCCGAGGACCACCTGGACTCGTTTAATGTTAGTTGGTATAACTCTGAGAATCTTACGGTCAGACAATTATATGGTACTTAAGATGTTCAATCAGTTAAAGTAATGTGCAGAGAAAAAAGGTGGGAGGCTCTGTCTGTTTTTAGAAATACAATCTTGTAATGAACAGATAAAGCAAGAAGTAGTTTTAAGCCGTAGCTCGATTACAAGGAGTAAGAATCCAACAATGGCAATCAAGTATTGTATAGCAAAATTGTTTCTACTCCCTGATAAATCAGGTTCTAAACATACCAGTCCAAAGTAGATGTTAAATCCATCAAAGGTCCGAATGAAAATGGGTTTACAAATCCAGTTTGCCAAAAAGGTAAAAAGACTGCAGGTAAGAAGTTCCATTTCGGTGGAAGGGTCGAGTGATCCAGTCGTCTGATCTGGTTTTCAAAAACCCGGTTACCTCTTTTGCAACCAGAATACATGTTCATATAAACACCATCAGAATACCTCAATTGAGAGAAACATTGGTTTGTGTTCTGCATTATTCACACTGAATTGTGGTCTTTTGAGTATATAAAGTACTGTACTTGTATGTGCAGCCGTCGCGCATGCATGTGTGCTACTTCACCGGAAATGCACAGGCGGCGCTAAACAAAAATGGCGAATGTTTGACGCAGTGCAACAATACATTTCTTTATTAGTGTGGTGAGTGATATAAAAATAATAATGTCTTATCAACGGTAGAAAATAAGAAGCGGAATTGATGTCTAATTGCATCATTACCATGTAGGAGGTTTCTCTGTCTACTCACGCATGTAAACAGGGTTAAAGGGACACTTTACTTATTGATCCATTTTTAGCAGCAAAAAGTTGCTACTTTTTCAATAATTAATTTGGTGACGTGATTATTTTTTTATGTACATTTAATAACTTTTAAACCATTGTTAAAATGAATCGAACGCCGGCATGTTTGTTACACGTGACTAAATAACCCGGATGTTTACGTCACTAGTGTGTAAACGCTACACGATGGAAGCGCTATGCAACGCAGCCGTGCATCTAGCGTCAAACCCGGAAGGATTAAACCTTATCGCTTCGAGCCAACACGACAAAATAACACTACCGAAGGAAAGTCTGCCTTGGATGTGAAAGTTGTGGCGCCAGATGGTCTTTTCGGGCACAAAATAAACTTTGACGAACGAGTGAATCAGGCGGTGGGTGAGTGGTGCTCGTGCGGGAGCTGCAGGAATGGACAATCCGCTAATGAATGTGTGCTGTCTGGAAATGAAAGAACTCGAGGATCGGTTCCTTGCGGACAATCTCAACTGCATCCTGGAACATCAGACATTCAACATGGCAATACTAAATAGACATTCTCAGGATAGCTTTGGTTGCGATGAAAGATGTGAAGAAGAAAAGTCTTGGAGGAGCAAATATCCAACAGGTAAAGTGACACACAGCACGAGCAATGCAAAACGTGTGGAACTGACGAAATATTTCAGGAAAAAGAAAAAATAGTAAAATTAAATGTATCGTCGTTACAGCACCCAACCTCCCCTAGCTGTTTTTTTTTTCTTTTTTGCGTAGCGTCCCACTGCGGTCAGGCCAGCCGCCACTCGAAAAGACGAAGTCAAGCCAGCCGCCCCAACGATTGTTAATACTGTGCATTACGGTAACGTGCCGACGTGCCCCTGCGTTGGCCACCTTCAAATGAATTATGAAATAAAACAGTCCGTGCAGTATAATAACCAATGCCCCCCCACCCCCGAAACATGCCTACCTTTCGCTTTAAATTTGCTTCGCTTCTCCGAGATCTTTCAGTGGCCGTAGTTAGACCTCGATTTGTGCCGGCTGTTGTGAGAGTGAAGGCTCCGTGTTGCTAGCAGTTGCGGCTCCTCCATCGGCTTGATTATTTCCCACGTCTGGTTCTTTAAAGATACTCGGTACTGCGTTGGGCTTTAGTATTAGGCGTGTGGCGTACCCCATCTCAAATTGTAACATATATTCGAAGTCCTCATGCCTGAAATGTTCGCTGCGCGCACGCCTGCTTGTCCTTCGGGAGGTTGACAGCACTTAGCAAACAAACCATTGTCTACTCAAGTAGCTTTTTTTTTTTTTTTTTTTTTTTTTTTGGGGGGGGGGGGGGGGGTCTCGCGGGTTTTTCCTTGCCGACGCCTTGCAAAATTTTGCAATACAGTAAGGCATAACTGACGTTTGTGTCTTCCTCGTTGTTATGTCTGCGTGAACTACTGTTCCCCAAGCGAGTATACACACTAGTGACGTCACCACTTGGGGGCGTTGCAACACGGAAGTACTTCTATGTTGAAAAAAGTTAAATAAATCAATATAGGAGTGTATTCTTCAGCTCTTATGCATGTTTCGTAGCTATACTAACTATTTACTGCCAATCAAGCCATACATGTAAAATTAAAGGAGCCTTCCTTTAAAGTCTTATTTGCACGTGGTCCACATATTTAGTGAAAAATACACCAAACAAATCACAGAAAGAACAGCTCAGAGGCCTGCACTTTTATGGGTAGTTGAAAAGGATTGTGATCCACACCGTCAAAATTATACTATAATATGATTTCAATAGCGGTATTTAAAAAAATGACAATGGCAGAGATTGGCTGGCTGCAACGTGTTCTCACAGCACTAGGGGTGTCACGATTCGCCAACTCCACGATTCGATTTAAATTTCGATTTTGGGGTCACGATTCGATTTTTTTTTCGATTTTTTTTTTTTTTTTTTTTTTTCCGCTCCCCCACTTTATAACACAGAGGCATATGCTTCTGTAGGCTAAGGCTAGTCTATGATCATTGGTTCTATTCATTGTACAGTAAATCTTATTTCAAAAGATCGGCTACATATAGGTGATGCAATTTCCATATTATTTTTGTGTAAATTTATGTAATATATGATAATTGACATTAGGCAGGAATGATCAAATTCAAAGAATTTATTTACAATATAAAGTTAACCGTCTTGTTCTTACTGAAGTGTAAAATAAAAAATAAAAAAACAAAAACAAAAAGTCACAGTGGGTGCCTGCCATCTATTGACTGTTTTTGGTTACAACAGTGTGCTGTGCGTTCCTCTTAAAATAATGTGCAATGTGCAACAACAACAAAAAATATATTGTATCCAAAGTCATGGAACAAATACAGCCTGAACAAACTATATCCCAACATTTACAGTTGCTGGGCATACTGTAGCGTGGTTCAAGTACACTAATTAAATGTTTGAATCCAGCGTTTTCCAAGGCTGCAGGTCTGCTGCTATAAATAGACCTATGGATCTGGTGTTTCGCGCGAGCTGAAGTGTGTGGAAGTTTCACTGTAAATGAGGATGAAATAGTTGGTTGGACCGTTGTTTTCCCACTTCTAGTTGAATTTGATAAATCTAAATCTTTGTGATGCCTGCGTAAATGTCCCGTCATGTTTGTCGTGTTTCCCGTTGTTACGGCTGGCGGCTCGGGCCCGCCGCCGGCTCCGCTCCCCTAGTATGTATGTGTGTGTTTGTGTCGGCTGGTGCCCGTATAATGGTACTTCAGTTTGAATGCGCCAGCGCGACACTCTGATTGGAGGACTGTGCCAGCGCGACACTCCGATTGGACGACTGTGCCAGCGCGACACTCCGATTGGACGACTGTGCCAGCGCGACGCTATTGTGTATCCGTGTATTATACCCCTATTGGTTATTGTTGTTTCTCCTCCGTTCTGTCAGTTCTGTCAAATGCGGTTATTATTTGTTCACCTTCCACTTTCACTCCCTTGTCAAACCCCTGCCTGAAATTTCAATTAAAACTACTCAGATGTTAAAGTCGACCCGTGTTTATCTACTCTATATTTTCTGTTATTGTGTTACTTCCCTTCCCCTTGACGAGCCGGGCGTAACACCGTGGCCGAGTACAGTACGCGCACATAGCATATCTTGCAACTGTGGTCTTTTTATCGACAACGTGAACGTTGTCGACATAACTCACCGGGAACGCAAAATGTTTCCAAACTGGTGACGAGAGAAGCGGGAGCGGCTTGAAGCACCATTGCTGTGTCTGTCCGCGCTTGCCATCATGGCTGCAGGAGAAGTCAGCTAACAAGTGCCGTTAGCTAGTAGCTGAATGGCTGCGTCTCATTTGCTTTCCTGGGAGGCGGCGGTGGCGGCGGGCGCGGGGGGGGGGCATCGAATCGTGTGTCCTCTCTTCTATTTCGATGCTCGAAATCGTGACGTAATTTCGATCGATTTCGATAAAAAATCAAAATCGTGACACCCTTACACAGCACCATGCAAATTTGTTGAAAGTGGGTGGAGCCCATTTCGGGGGTGCAAGACGAACAGAAAGACACACACACAGAAAACAAGAGAAAAATGAAGCAACACAGAGAGAAATGAGGAAGTATCTTATTTACATAGCCAACAGACATGACATAACCCGTGCGCTTACAGTATAAAGCTATTCAGTCCAGGAGGGGAAAGCCTCCTATACAAATGTCACACCGTTAAATAACTTGCTTTCAAATACTGTGCAAGTCAAATGAGTATAAATTATGTTGTGACAAGTAAGCCTTTTCATGACTGGCTGCATTTGACGTGGCAATTAACTAATCAATGTTGTGTATTTACACTACGGGTCGCCAACATTTTTGAAGTAGAGCGATACTTCCTTGGCACAGATTAATGTGAATTGCTACCAGATTGATGCACACTACTGAAATGACAAATTTGCTCAAATTACCTTTGATGTTAGGCATTACAGTATTATTATTAATAATTTGTGATATTCATTTATGTGAAGATGTTGATCATGTTAACGAATACATTTTGATCACTTCTACAACATTCCTAGAAAATTATATTGTGCCATCATTGGAAAGCTATTTTTAGAACAGGCCCACAGACTGCTCAGGTGGTCTTTGGTTATTAATTCAAGCTTCAATGAACATTCTGAGTGTATGGATACTTGCACCTCTTATTGCTAAAAAAAAAAGAAAAAAAAAAAGACTGATTTTTTTGTTTTGTTTTAGAACAAAGGTCTCAAACTCCAGTCCTCGAGGGCCTCAGTCCTGCATGTTTTATAGGTTTCTCTCCTCAAATACACCCGATTCATCAGCAAGCTCTGCAGGAACCTGATAATGATCCTCACTGTATGATTCAGCTGTGTTTGAAGATAGAAACCTCTAAAACATGTAGGACTGCGGCCCTCGAGTACTGGAGTTTGAGACCTGTGTTTTAGATAACATGAGAGATTACATTTCATGAAAACCGTTAAAGGTCACGGGATGTGCAAGTCAAGGCCAATTTCAAGGTCAACTATAACAAAAGGTCAAGTTACTAATATGCACCAATCGCTGAAAAACCCACAAAATAGTGAAGTACAGTCCAAAACCTTGTAATGTATTCATTTAGGACCCAAATACAAATCCGCGATATAGTGAATCCGAGATAAGTGAAACCCGAAATAGCGAGGGACCATTGTATACTACTTTCTTGTTATGAAGGTACTCTCATGACAGCGCTCCTTACTATAGTTGAGAGAGACCGTGGGTCTTCAGCAGATGGGGATGCAATGACACTTGATAAGAAAAAAAAAGATGCTGTGTCCAACAGTCTGTGTGCACACATAAAACATCACAAACATAAAACACAGCACACAAAACAATCTTTTCAAAGCCTGCCCCGCTTTTGTTCTTAATGCCAGACATGAAATGAAAAAGCAGTGATATTCACAGAAGATATCACTCATCTCTCACACACTGACAGCCACAAATGCACACTAGTGTTTTGTTTGAAATCCTAGGTTTATTTTGGCAATATACATTAATTTTGAACAAAGGTGATTTATGAGTGTGGTGCATACAAACAGGGAATGTGGAAAAGTACAATAATGCATTCTAATCCTAAGGGAACACACAACCGTGTGTAAAGCTTTTGCTCGTGTTGCAGGTATGTGTGCTTGCTTTGACAGTCCGCTGCTGGCATCTCACCAACATGGTAATGATAAAACACGAGGTTGTGTGCTTTCAGCCCTCCACAAATAACATCTACATTATGTACAGTGTTTCACGAATACACGTAGCATTTTTGCTTCACTTGAAATGAAAAGTAATACATGATTGTTAACATAAAAGCAAAATGCTCGGTACAGTTGACATGTGCATGTGAACATTTGTGAATGAGAGCAAAAATTAAAATAGTGAAGGAACCAAATGAGTGTAGAGTGGGGGGTGGGGGTGGAGGGTGGAGGACATCAACCACCATTGTACATCTCTCCATTGTACATCCACAATTGCACACACAGCGCCGCCATCTGTCACATGCTGAAAAATCCTCCCACCCAATAGCAAGTCAGCCAATGAGGAGGCAGACAATTCCTCATGGTCTAGGCCATTAACCCTAATCAGCTGGGGGAATAGTGCCGGGCGGTGAGCCAAAGTATATGTATGTGCATGCACACGCTCACACATATTTAAATAGACAGCAATCTTATTCAGCTAATGCCTCCCCATAGACAAACCTAGCCCACTCCTCATTGCAACTTCCACATAAATATTACATTATACTATTTTTCACGAGGTTCCACAAAAATACTACATATGCTGTACCTCTCCAGCAAGCTTACTTAACTCATTCCCAATTTCCCCCAACTAAATCTCATGCTTAAAATGTAACACTGCACAGCATTATATTATGCTGTAGTCAAACCAAACACCAATTGAGCATTTCTCGCAGTGCGATTACATTTACGTTTATACCGTTTCTGCAGAGAGGTGGGAATGCGTACCGAGTGGTGCAGATGGCCTGATGTGAGTTGGGGAGAGTACCTGCAAATTGGCTTATTTGCCCATTTGTTGGTATTCACTCATCCCCACTCAAAGCCGGTCCGGCTGAACCAACAAAAAAGATACATGCCATGCTAATTTCTAAACTAACCCAATGACACAAGTGCATTAAACACCGGAATTAAGTGCGTGGGTGATTGACTACACCTTACACACACATCTGGCTTTGTTAAAGTGAAGTGTAGGCAACTTTGCACATCAAAATTGCAGGCCAATTAATTAGGCATGCGCGATCATTTTTGGTAATTATCGACCAATTTGACCTCAAACAGATACACAAGTTAAAGAAATCAGCTGATAATTACCAGCAATTATCAACCAATTTGACAACATACAGAAAAAGCAGATAATAAAGAAACCGCCGATGATGATAATAGAAATGCACGTTGGTCAACCTGTTGTGGTTGTTGCTCAAGTTGTGGCCAACTCCTCAACTCCTCCCCTCTCCTATGGTAGTGTTGCATTTTTGTGCCGTCATTATGCACGCGATCTCATGTTTACAGGAGATGCATCATGGCAACATGGCAGTCGCCAGTGTGGGCTTTCTTTACTGTGTCAAACACCAATTGAGCTTGTGCCCAAAATTATGTTACCCTGACATTTTTTTGTTGCATTTTCAAAACATGACTGTTTTGTTTTGACAAACTCAAAATTAGTTACTGGTTGTCTTTGAAGCAGGGATATCAATAAAATTCTGTTTCATGGTGCTTTGCACAATGTTTCAATCTATTTATACATGTTATACTTATAGTAGGACTTGAAAGTTTTTGTATTCAAGTTCATTTTGCAAACAGTTATCAGGCTTACTTATCGGTTATCGGCATCAGCACTTTCTAAATCATTGGCTTAGTGGTATCGGTAGAAAATAACATTATCGTGCATCCCTAAAATTAATATATGTCTGGATTGTGGAGAGAATATCAAAAAATGAAATATTGTACGTCAGGCAAGAGGAGTGGCTAATTAGGTTAAACCATATTAGCATAAAACAATTAAACCACTGGGTGGGGATAACATTTGAAGTCTTGTAGTCTGCTAAATGAGATACCACACTCGCAGGTAAAGATGTTCCTCATCCAAACAAAAAGTTTCTCATATTAGAACAAGAAAGTTTTTCATTAGAATGTAAAAGTTTCTCATATTTCACAGGGGCTCCGTAGCAGTACACACAAAAATGCCATGGCAAATCACAACTACTAAGAAACTACTAATTTAAGTAATACCTCTCTGAAGGTGTCACTCAAACAGATGAGATTATCATTTAGATATAACTTTGTGGTTTCACAAATGAGCGTTAAAGCAACACTAAATACGATTTGAACCTTCAATTCATATTTTCATAATTCTGCTGATGAAACACTGACTTACAACTAGATTAATGAAACCTTTGTCATGGCCTGAGGGGGTCTGTATTGTTTTTACTGGCACTAAACAACTTTGAGGTGGGTGGTGTGAACTCTTAACCTGGCAATAGCCAGATGTGGTACCTCTCCACAGTAATTTGGTCGGGAAAAGGCTGGACATTTTGTACAATAATTCGAGCTGATTGGATGATGCGACATTCTGCACATTCATTTTAACCAATCACGGCCACGGGTGAAAATTTCGTGTTTGTTCTTGTCGAAGGGGGGAAAAGCACGAACATCTTACAGCTAGAAATGCACGAAGCCCCTCTTGCTGTTCATCATTCAACAGAGCAACAGTGAGTTATTCTGCGAGAACAGAATTAATTGTAGCGTCCATTCGTCCATGTTAGATTTGTTTGTTAGCTCCGGCGTTGGCGCTGGCTTCCTGGTTTCGTCACAGTTGCATATCCCGCCCCCAAACACAATGTTGCTCTGTGATTGGGCCGAAACGGCAGTTATCAGCCGGAGCGGAACAAGATGTATTCTCCGGAGTTTGTGAACTCACAAATACCGCAAGAATTCATCTTGCGAGGGCAAGGTTAGATTTGTCATGTAGGACAATTACCTCTTATGAGAAATGCATACCAGATTTTAAAGCAATTCAAAGCAAGGTTCAATTTTCGTTGATTATGGCGGCACCTTTGGACAAAAACGGTATTGTTTTCCCTTGAGTTTCCCCTGAAAGAACCACATTTCCCATGAGGACAAGCACTGACCATCGTGAAATACGGTGTCAGTGTAAGATGTGATCGGGCTGCCAGATTGTATCGGGTTCGCCTAACGAACCCGTCCCGCTACAGGATTGGCTGGAAATTATCCAGTTGACGGCAAACATTAGAAATGAAAATATTAAACATGTATTAAATTGTATTAATATTAAACATGTAAACATTTCAATTTCAAAATGTACCGACTGAAATTGTAAAGACGTAAATAAACCTAAGAATAGAAACGCAAAATATATTGAATAAATAATAAAATAGATTGAATAAATAATAAATACACCAAATAATTGTCTCTGATGTGACAAATATTGTCAGTTTAGATTGTTAATGTGTTCCTATTATCATTAAGACTGTTTTCGTTATTGTGATTGATTTGTGAACAGCTAAAAAAGAAACCAAACCGAAGCTAGCTTCGTTAGCGCTGCTGTACTGACGTCACTGGCAAGCACGAAGGCACTTCAATTTAATTTTTTTTTTTCCCACTCTTAAAAGTATTATGCTCTTTTTTTTTTTTTTTAGGTTTATTTACGTTTTTACAATTTTAGTCCATAAATTTTGTTCTTTTGAACAATTGTAAACAGACAATTTCCAGACAATCCTGTCGCGTGACGTCATCTGCAGGCGACCCTCTTACAATCTGGCAGCCCGATCACATCTGACACCGTCACCGGATGTCCCAGGCGCTCGCAGTTGGACTGAATAAAATTGTTTCCATTGGCTGTTTTTACTTTTTTCTTTATAAAGCACTGTAACGTTTCTCAAGTATGTTAACAGCAGACGGTGGTTGTGATCTTACCTTCTTTATTGTATAACACACACAACGCCGCCCCCCTGCCTCCCTTCCCGTGATGCATTCACATGCATTCGTAAACAAGAAAACTCACAACTTTTGAGTGTTGCGTGGCTGGTCAGGTAAGTGGAAGGGCGAGCTATCAAGCTGATGGCTATTTATTGCTACCACACAATTTTCCAACAGCTAACATATTAGCATAAGTATTTTTGATTTGAGCATGGTAAGCGACCTACTAAAAATAGCCGAGTGCCCACAAAGGCAGCATGGGTTGCACATTCTCCTGTCTTTTACCTCACCATCGAGTGAAATCCTGTACTGTGCTTTTTATCATTATTATTGTTGCCCCAGAAAAAAATCTTCGTTTCTTGGGGTGTTTTGAATCTTCTGCATGATAACAGTAATCGCGCATAGACGTTTGACTTGACTTCCATCTGGAACGACTGGGGAATGGATGTATGTCATAAAGCAGTCTGCACGTTTGTAGTTTTTGTGTGTGGCAGAGTTCACGAACCTTGCTCTCGCAAGATGAATTCTTGCAGTATTTGTGAGTTCACAAACCCCGGAGAATACATCTTGTACCGCTTCTGTTGATTTCCACCGATCCGAACCACTGGTGGTTCAGACCAATCACAGAGCGACATTGTTTTTGGGGTCAGGATATGCAACTGTGACGAAACCAGGAAGCCAGAGCAGATGCCGGAACTAACAAACAAACCTAACATGGAGGAATGGACACTACAATTAATTCTGTTCTCGCAGAATTACTCACTGTTTCCTTGTTGAATGTTGAACAGCGAGAAGAGCTTCATGCATTTCTAACTGGTAAGATGTCCGTGCTTTTCACCCCTTCGACAAGAACGAAGATGACATTTTCACCCGTGGCCGTGATTGGTTAAAACAAACGTGTACAATGCTGCATCGTCCAATCAGCTGGAATTATTGTACAGAATGTTCCCCCTTTCCCGAGCAAATTATCGTGGAGAGGTACCAGATGGATATTGCGGAGAACTCCCTTGAGTGAAGCGCAATATGAATCTGGCTATTGCCAGGTTATGACAAACACTCATCACAAACAAAACATTGAATTTTATCTGAACAAATGTTAAAAGTCAACTTTATTTATGTGCGACTACAAGCCAAACCTAGTTCTCTTAATGCTTTGATTTTTGTACACTTCATTCATTCGTCTGATTTGTATAATATGTCCAGCAGACAAACCAAACCCTGTCATCTCCTCCTTTAGAGCTCACAGCTCCTTTGCAAACGTGCCCTGGTATCCATCCCCCTCCAGCAGCAAACATGTCCCCTGCAGGCCTTCCCATTTCCCATCTGTTCTGACAGCTCCAAGGTTAACACAGCACCCCTTTGCACGCTCCCAGTCACACAGACACCCACATGGCCCTGTATTCAATCAGCCATCTATCTGTGCACAACAGACGTGCATATGCACAAATACACATTGGCCACACTGAATCATATCCTCTCTCTGCCTATCCATCTATGCATCCATCCATCATTCAGTCATCCATCCCTTCCTTTTGCAGTGTTTGCTGATGCGATAACAACCGGATTGTTTCATTTGTGATTTCCCAGCAGCCTTGCCCAACACACACACATGCACACAAACTCACTAACCGCAGGGACTCATTTGTCATGTTTTCACTGAATTGATTACCTGATTTTCTTTTTTCTGTTGCAACGGGGAAAGAGGAGAAGCGGGTGCTGGGTGTGGGGGCGGTGTTTCACGGCAGGTTAATTAAGTGCCTTTCATCTCATGTTCCAGTGCAAAAAAAAAGCAAATGGCCCAAAATACAACTCTGGTGGAACAGGTGGAAGTCAGCAAAAGCTGTGCCAGCAACAAACTGCCCACCTGACTGACCAGAGGTCAGGAATACAAACAGTTTAGTCTTGAAGAGCGACTATCAGAATGATGATGATTACGCACGCTCCAAGTTCAGTTTCTTAAAAGAACACACGACTTGTGAAAAACTAACCAGCTACTCTGTGAAATAGTTAATTTAAACTCTTCCCTGAAAAAAAAAAAAGCCAATTTATGTTGAGCAAATGTGATTTTAGAGCAGTTTTTATGAATATTTTTGCATTAAGTGCTGTATTGGGCATTTTGGTAAGTCACGTGATCATCGTGACCTACCGTGTGTGTAAAATATACATTGATTGACATGGAATGAATGACAACAAAGAGACTCACGAGGAATTATCATGCCCCACGGCGGACATCAAAGGTGGAATTATGCCTTACAACAAATAAGCACTTCTTCAAAAGCAGTACAGCCATGGAGGACACCCTAAAGATTTGTTTCCAACCGAAAACCTGATAAAACTGGCAGATCCAGCCGCCGGCGAATAGAAGTGGACGGTAAACATCCAGGTGGCTTGTACTCTGCTAGGCAAAGCTACATGTCGTGTGCTAAGCACGCTTTAGCCCACATTAGGAGCGGCCACCACCCACCGCCCCACCCCCACACGGAACGACATGAAAACGGACGTGTTGAGGACTTTACTCTGAACAGAATCGTATTTGTATTTGGGATCGAATACGTCTTTTTCTTGCCCATTACGTCAGCAAATTCCCATTGAAATGAGCGAAGACGGCTTCCGGTTAGGCACGGGATACGTCATCACGATCAGGTGACCAGGATAATGGCGTTCCCCACGGTGCATTCGAATTCGGATACTTAATCGGTTTAAAATAAAATTCAGGGAATAAGATGCCAAAGATAGTTGCACTTTTATTCTTTGTACACAATGCTTAATCCAATACTGGAAAATGATTAATAAGTGTTGTATCGCTTTAAGGTAAACACGGGGTAGGGAGGGATGGATGGCATCCTTTGCTTGCCTGCATCTAAAATTCAATCAAGGATGTTATCTTTCTAATTTCAAAGGAGCCATACAACCAAAGAACCAAAGCAGTTCAATTCAAGACGGACACGCAATTTGCTGTCAAAAGAGTCACTTGGTCAATTCAAGCCATTGTAAGGGTGTGCGTCACAGCATTGAAGGTTACTCTGAGAGGAAAAAGCTGAAATGCTGCATTCACCTTGCACGGGAATACAGGAGCTCAAAAGGTGCAGGCGGCTAAGAGCAGCCATTCTCACACACAAACACAATGAGTGAATGCAAAGCTGAACTTCAGGTGAAGATGAACCGAAGGGCATCTGAGTGTATGTGCCAAAAGCTGTCTTTTGTCCAGTTTTTGTAGATCCTGTTAACTGAAGGCTAAAGAAATTGTGATAAGACCACATTTTTGCTCAGCCCTCAGTGTGCATATAATTGTGATTTTGCTTTATAACATGGATAACGCTAGCATGATTCAGAATTAAGAATGAACCCAATCAATATGTTATACGCTGTGGCAATTTCACAATGTGGTATATTGAATTTCGAAAGCAAGCATGTAATAAGAGCAATAAATAAGACCAAACCAACAAGCTACTATGACATCCCGAGAATAAGAATCTCTTACACATTCAGTACATTTGTCTTCTGCTTTTAACCCATTACAGTAAGAAAACAACCCAAAACAGTAAGTAAAAAACTGACGCATGAGGCGACTTGTAGTGCCAGTGGAGCAGATCAGGGTGCCCGTGCATTGATCAAGGACACCACAGCCCGAGTGCCTCCATCCGTGCATTGTCTGCACCATGGAGCTTCACTTTAAATCTGTAGGGGCACAGTTGCAAGGGATTTATTTCTTAGGGCAAAATATTAGCATAGCCAATAGGGGTGTGCTCAAAAAATCGATACGGCAATATATCGTTGCAGGCCTCATTACAATACACGTATCGATACGCAGTCGTCAGAATCAATATTGCTCGTTAACTTTAAATTGGCAGTTAAAGTTTGCCTTTGCAGCTTGCATTGTACCTAAAAAATAAAAACCAGCAGCGTCTTTGAAGTTAATTGCCTTCAATTAATGCAAAAATAGCTCACCAATGATTGGACACTGTGTCTTGCTAAGAAAAATTAAAGCAGAGGAAGAAAATCAATATTTATTTACTTATAAACTTAACATGGCAAGTGTCTCAATGTACCAAATTTCCTATATTTTGTTTAAAAAACGAAATAAAATGTGTTACATGAAAATGAAAAAAAAATGCTGTTTTTATTTCCCCAAATATTTGAAGTAAGCACATTGTAGAGCTGTAATTTACAGAGCGTACACATTTAGACCAGGTATGCCGCTTGTTGGTAAACCAGAAGAGCTACTAACAAAAACATTTTTGTCATCCAACATAATAAACATATCCTTTAGGTATACATATGAATGTTATTATAAAATGCAAGTAAATGTAATGTAAAATATGGGATACATATCACCTTGAAGATCATGTATTGGGATACATATGTATCACGATACGTATCGTATAGTGACCCCTGTATCATGATACGTATCGTATCGTGAAGTTGGCGCCAATACCCAGTCCTAATAGCCAACCCATCAAACAATATAAAAATGAAGAAAAATGTGGTGACAAACTGTGTGAATGGACAACTAGGGGTGCATCGAATCAAACTAAATCATTCCACCTTAAAATTTATCAATACGTATCAAATCAAATTTTACTGGAGAGTGGAGAGATATACTTTATATTTGAATCAAATGACACATTTACAGAACTGTCAAGTTCATTCATAGGTATGTAAAATAAGACCCTCATTGCATTATACAATCTCAAACTGAGGACTACCATATCAAATCAAATCGTACTCCCACAGAATCTAACTGAATCAAATCATTCCACTTTAAAATAGAGTAGTCTTTGAATCGTATCACACTCAACTCAACTCAACAAATTGTCTTTTAATGGAGATACACACACTTACTGACAGATTTTCTAAAGTGTTCCTGAGCCCATGTGGAAATTATATTATACCGATGAAATAGAGGGCTCAAAATGTCTTGTTGTTAATATGATACATTTGGCGTTATAGGACTATAACGCCAAATGTATCATTAACTACAAGACATTTTGAGCCCTCTATTTCATGAGTATAATGTTTTAAAACCCAGACGTATATGATCTGCATTGCACGGATAATCCATTAGGGGGAAGTAATCAACCAGATGATGGTCCTTGCAAGATTGCCACAATTGAGAAAGGAAAGACACCTGATTTTGAAGATTTTCTTTGTCAAATATAGAGTAAATGGACTGCTTTTTATATTGCCCTTTAACTACACCATACGGTGCGCAAAGTGCTTTACAATTTTAAGCCTCACATTCACCCATTCACACACATACGCATACACTATTGGTCAGCTGCTGCCATGCAAGGCGCTGCCAGGTCCACTGGGAGCAAAAAGGGGTGCTGTGTCTTGCTCAAGGACACTTCAACATGGTTGGCAGGGGAGAGGATCGAACCCACAACCTCACGGATGGGAGACGACCACTCCACCACTGAGCCATGCCGCCACAGAGTGGTTAACTATCGAGGCTAAAGCATACAGGTCTCAAGATAAGTCCGAGGTAGCGGCGTCACTCTCTCAGCGTGGAAATTGTAATCTTGCAAAAATAATTCCCATTCTTATCAATGTACTTGTAAACTGATTAGGTTGGCTGTTTGGGGGCATGGTTTGGGTGTGGTTTGCAAGTCAAGGTCAATTGCCGTATAACACTGCGTTGACGGAGTTGTCCTGTATCAAACAGTTGGAACCCACTCCCAAAACAGAAGAAAGAAAGAAGATACACTGATTAAAACATCACATTATGCTTTTCCTTGTTAGGGCTACAGGTGAGCTGGTGCCTATCCCAGGCGTCTTTGGGTGAGAGGCTGGTTACCACCAATGCCAGGTCATCAGTCAATCCAGGACACATTGAGTACGTTTACATGCAGGCAACACTTTTAAAACCATAATATTGTCAATATCCGGATTTTGAAAGACCATGTTAACACGCGGAAACCCCAAACATGCTCTTATTTTGTTTTTTAAAAATCTGAATCAGACTCCTGGGCCTTTTCGGAACAGGAATTCTTGTTCAAATAAATGTCTTCAGAATACCTCGATTGAATGGGGCATGACTTTGCCTTCTGCGCATGCTCTAGTCGTCTTCTTCTTCACTTCATTTGCAAGGAATCTTGGTCTATGTACTACAGGAACAACTTACACGCAGCACCCTCCCAACTCGATAATTGAGCCTCACTTTAATACAATGATGCAGTGTTTTCATGTTGTTTTCTTTCGCTGCGGCGAAAATGCCACAGAGTGCATCTATACAAACATATATGTGTATACAAGCCCGTGCTTCTGGTGTGCAATCCACAGGAATTACTCTAGCAGAGCTAAACAAACATGACAACGCAACAAAGAACCACATTTTTGGAGGAAACTAACTCCATTATTTAGCATGGTAAGTGGCAAATATTCCTTTCATTGAACAAATAGCATCTATTTGTGTAATAAAGTTATCCATGCATTGCTGTTTCAAACGGGTTTTCCAATAGAGCACAATGACCTTGTATATGTTAATTAGAGATAGACCGATAATCGGTCGGGCCGATAATCGGGGCCGATATTTGACATATTGGTACATATCGGTATCGGTCTGTTTTATTAATCTGACGGCCGATAGGAGCGATCCATTTAAAACTCCATCTTTTCGCTTCGAATGCAGCCCAGAGCGTCTCTGTCTGTTATGGAGTCCAACTCCAGCAATGTAACGCCCATAGCAGCATTTGATTGGTTAGCCGTGCAAGAGCCAGAACCAATCAGTAGTGTATGCCGTGTGTCACAGTAGCCGGTCACACACGCACCCACGGACACAACGCGACAGACACATGCTTCGAAGGTAAGTTAAAAGAGAAGAGACTCCGCCGATCGTTTCACCATGATAAGCTAAACACATTGAATTATGTTGTGTATTAAATGCACTATATGAATGGAGCTGCATTGCCTTGCATTGAATCCCCGCTAGCTAACAGTGGTGTGTTCAGCTTAGCATGTAGGCTAACACCCAGTAGCTAATTCGCTACTTGAACTACTCGGGGAGGGAATCACACACATTTTCACTTAATTAAGTAAATAATGTTTGTTAGAAAGGTTCCAAATATTCACAGTTGTCATTATTATATTGTCTAGTTCCATGTTAAGAGTAGAGTAACGTCATTATATTTACCTCTCGTGACGCACACATTGCATTCTGGGTCACGTCCACTACTTGTTGCATAGCGGTTATTATGCAGTGAGATGCCACAGTGACACTAAATAGCGTTTAGTTACTTTATATTGTGTTTATTTGTCGCACTGGTTTGCCATTGTGTGCCTTAAGCTTCGACGTCGATTTGATTGACAGCTCGTTGTGCACCTCGTTAAAGTCCGCTCCGTAACTAATTAAGTGTCTCAAACACCGTTTAACTACACGAACGTGTTCTCTTCCGTATGTTTGGCATTAGTAGAGAAGTGCACTAAAGTATAGTGTGCTTATTTGCTCGTTTTGTCTCTCTTTTCACGTCATGTCTGCCATCAGTTGGGACATTATGCTCTCAATGGATGCCACTAATATGTAACATCTACGGCCGTAGTCGGCTGCAATAAATGTTCAGTGATGTAATTTCGTTACGTGCATCATACTTTGAATAATGAGCTCATGTTTGGTGTGTTGTATAACTTTCTCGTGTGTTAGTAACTATTCATGTGGACAGCTAAGATAGTGCTTGTTAATGTGAATTAGCAATGTTGCAGCCCAGTTATTATTTAGACAAGTACATCTGTGCCATTAAGTGATACAGTACAGTACAGTAGTGAGAGAATAGTGTGCCCATATACACACACGTGTCTATAAGTGTAAAACACATTAAACAGCAGAAAGTGGCAGCGGTCCACCGCAACAATGTCTGTTTAACCAAGTTATTCTGACTATTATTATAACCAAGTTATTTTACTCTACCTTTTTCTGCGTTGATTGGTGCATCCTAAGTGGCAGTAAACTACATGATGAAGTGTCTTTTGACAGTTCTCTTGTAGAGAGGAGTAGCATGATATTGCTGTTCTCGATTTAAGATCCTCAGCTTATCAAAACTGTCTATATGGTAACAATAACAATAATTATAATAAGGTCTACAAGAACTGTATGGTGTTCAGGGATGAATAGTTTTTCTCATGGAATTTTTTATTTATTTTTTTGCTGTAGTAATAAGTAATGCCACAGCTGACATTTTGAATGACAGGGTTCCTCCTATTACTTCAAAATATAAAAATATAACATTTATAGAATAAAACTACAAGTATCCCAAATGCTATAAAAGGTAATGTCACATTGGCCCCCACATTTAACTCCCCCCGCCACCAACGTCTTATTGCAGATAGAAGGATGTAAAATGAAAAGTGCAGTGTGAGAATCCATTGTAAAGAACGGTTAGGGTTTGCATTATTCAAAAATTTGGTGCCAACATTTTAACTTTTACTGCAAATGAATATCGGCTTCAAATATCGGTTATCTGCCTCCTTGACTACCGATAATCGGAATCGGTATCGGCCCTGAAAAAAGCATATCGGTCTATCTCTAATGTTAATAACTCTTTCTGCTCATATATGTAAACAGGTTATCCCGAATGTTTCAGACAAATCCCATGCAGACACGGAGCAAATGCAAACGCCACACTCAGATGTTCTGAGATTTAAGTCCGGGTTTCTTGACTGCAAGGCACAATGCTAACCACTACTGCAGTGCTGCCTGATGAGAAAGAATTGTTGGCAAATGTTACATTCTAATACACATGTCGCCTATGTAATCTTTTTCATTGTGTTTTAATCAAACATAATCGGTTCAGAAAATGGATGGATGGATAATGGATAATGCATTTTACTGGACTGCGGGTGCATTTACATGTACAATCGGGAATAAAAGTGATTCGTAATCAAATTGAGGGGGCATTTTTGCACATGGATTTCCTTTTTGTTAACTGTGTCATATTGTTCCTTTTCTGTTCTTTATCTTTAGTTGTCTCTTGCCGTGTCTCTCGCACTTTGCCCTTTTCTTAAACAGACCATGATGTGTTTTTGTTTAATATGGCAGCAGCATAAAATGTATAACACGAGCCATCTGCCATGCATACAGCTGCCGTCTTCTGAACGACAAGGATTGGTATCACAATAGGGCTCACGTCTTGAACAAGCTTGTGCGTGTGCATGTATGCACGCATTTACATCTATGTTTGCATGTGTGCAGTGTGCAGGGCACAATAAGTACTGTACAACATTGGTCCCCAACACCAGGCCGCGAACCGGTACCAGGCCGTGGGACACGGCAGGCCGCACAGTTGAAAAAAAAACAACTTACTGTACTTCCAGTTAATTGATTAGGCTGAGGCTTCAAAATATTTTATTTTGAAAAGGGACCAGATTTTCTCGATTATGATGATGGACTCTTGACGCATGTTATTAATCTGTCACGTAGTGCAGATGCTAAATCGACAAGTTAGCAAAACACGTAAAAAACAGACATACAGTATGTGGAAAGTTTCTTTTGCATTGGGGAAAAAGTCCAGTGATGAGACAACACAAGCGCCTATGGAGAACTTAACATGCCAAAATAAAAATAAATAAATAAACAGTGAAAATAAAAATGTGTATAAAAACATTAATTAAATACAAAAAATAAATATAAATGGAAATGAATAAATGGAGCTCTCCATGCAAGCAATCGAGACTTCCTTGTTCGCCTACCTGCTTGGTGTGAATGAGAGAACACTCCACCATCGAAAGGCAGTGTGCAACGGCGGAGTCCAACCCAAGACACGCTTAGGACCGCCACTCATTTGAATAACATTTCATGACACATTTCATGCTGACAGCGTATGCAGCATGAAATAAATAAATATGAGAGCAGAGCTTTCTAATGTATTGATTGACATTTTAAATTATGTTTATTTTTGTATTTATTTCCACATTTATTTGAGGCCTGCTCTAGTCTGCATAATATGTGGAGAGCGGCTCTTGATTTAGCGTTATGGTGAGTGAGTTATTTACTAGACTTTATATTTGTTCTGTGGTGCCTTGTTATGTTGTCGCATTTAAGGAGGACACTGCTAATATAGTTACATAAAAATGTGGATTCACGTTTATTGTTTAATCTACAAAATACCCCACTTTTTGTGTTGCTCGTATCATCCATGATAAGCATTAGTGACCATATAAAAGCATTATTTTTACTCTTGCTAGTACAGGTCCATAAAAATATACAACGGATTGCAATTTGCTGTTGTAGCCTTTCATTAATCTGCGCACACCCCTGTGTGAATTATGAGCCTTACATCCGGTATGAACCGGAACCAGAGTTTTGTTTACATGTTAACAGGTTGCACGAGTCTACTTTCTATGACAACTAGACTTAAACGATGTCGGGCCGCTAGTTGTCGCAGTTTATAAGAAAAAACATTTCAATACCACTTCCTATTAATGTAATGGGGTAGGAGGATGACATAAAAAAAAAAAAAGAAAAAAAAAAGTGGCCAGCGACGATGTTTGGTCACATGATCAGCTATTTTCTGAACTCTGCCGCTTCAGATGGTGAATGAGGCAATCAACAATTTTAAAAGCAGTGAGATGTATCATTACCTACACAGTAATAATGTTGGTTGTTTTCTGTTAAGAGGTTGGACACAGTCTTAAATTACCTTAAAGCCGACACAGGACCCTACCTAACCTGGCAATAGTAGGGGTGGGAATCTCTGACATGAGGCCGATTCGATATGTATCTCGATACACAAGTTGCGATTCGATTGAAAAACGATTATCTTTCAGAACAGAACGGTTCGATACGGTTCGATTAAGTTTGGGAACGATACAATTTTCGATTCGATACGATTAATTTCAATATTCAAAACTTATAGTGATATTTGTTGCTTGTAAACATTCATCTTAAAACACCACAAATTTTTACAGTATCTACAAATGTGTTAAAAAAGAACAACAACAATGTCTTCTATATTTTTATATATTGAATCAATTATTTAAATGGACCGGAACAAAGGGCTGGGCGATATGACTGAAAAATGTATCAGTTTAAATATTTATTAGTTGTTATTGACCGTTATAATTGTTTTTTGTTTATTTTTTTTAATTCAAAATCAGGATCAGGAAACAAAAGGCTGATAATTCAATTTGAAATATAAATATTTAACCTTTAAAAAGACACCAACACAATTAAACAGAATATGTCCACATTGTGAAGTATTTCAGAAACATAAATTTAAGACATGAAATAAACCTACCGTCCAGCCAAAAGAAATATGAAGCCACCTTATGGAACAATAAATCAATCAAACACATTTTAACAAATTAATATATCCAAAAATATTTCCAAAAGTGCCCTAACCTTTTTATCAACAATTTTTGTTTTTCTTTGCCATCACATTCATTTTTGGTTAATGTATGACATCTTTTTTGTTTTTTTAATCTGAGACACGATGATGACCACGGAATCACTACTGTTTGTTTTGTTTTTTGGGCTGTCGTTCATTTTGAGTTTGATGACGTAATTGCGGGCACGTCTCAGTTCCCTGCTGCTCATGCTCGTTGTGTACATTGACAGGGAGCCACAAACTGAGAAATGAGATACTTGCAGTGTGCTTTTAGCATAGCTGGTGTGTTGGCTGTGGGACATACCTGTGTGGTTTGAATCCATGCATTGGATCGTCACGGGAGTTATTCTTTTTGGCTCGCGCGCAGTACCAACGCCGGCCCGGGACATACAAGTGCACCGAGAGGACTCGATAGCCATGGGAAATGCCGAGATGTGAGGCACCGGCTTCTGCTAACTGTCCCCATTTGCATGTTGTCACTCGTTGTGCGCGACTGCGCGCATGCCGTGTCGCGAGCACGGCGTTGACGGTAGGCGGCCCCCCCTCTATGGCGTTAGATTTGTGCCACAATTCCGTGCGTAAAAAAATGTGTTTCGTACGTACAAAATGTGTTTCGTACGTACCAAAAATGTGTTTCGTACGTACAAAATGTGTTTCGTACGTACCAAAAATGTGTTTCGTATGTACAAAATGTGTTTCGTGCGTACAAAACAGTCCTCGCGCACGCTTGCTACGTCTCTCCTCAACACGTACGAAACTTTGATTTACGCTTGCGATGCAAGGGTCGAGGCGTGATATTTGTGCCACAATTCTTAACCAATCAGGAGTCGGACAGGAAAGCAAATCCTGATTGGCTGTTTAATATCCAATCAGGCAGAACTTTGACAACGTGTCGTCATGCCGCGTTGCATCATGGGCGCTTCTTCGTTTTTTTTTTTGTTTTTGTTTTTTTTTAACAAGCACTCGGTCCTTTCCTGTTTGAATTTTTGTCTGTATTTCTGCTGATTTTTATTTACTTAATAGAAGTTTTGTTATGTTACGGGATGAATCAGCTCCTAACTGCTTTCCTGCTGAGCGGAAGAAGGAGGGAAAACAAGTTTTAGCGCTCATGGTGATGTTGGATGACGGCATAAAATAGAAGAAAAAAGAGAATAGGCTAACCTGCTACTTACGTTTTCATTATGGTAAGTTACAAAATACTGTACTGTATTTAAGTCAGTAAATCCTATAGTTTTGTCCTCTTTTGATCGTGCTACTATCATTACAATCTTAAACAATGCATGCCATCATGAGTGGCGTTGTATAAGAAGTAGAAAAGAAAATGTTAGACCATCCATTTTTCTTTAGTAATTAGTGCTTGGTACCACTAAAGGTATATCGTGAATAATAGAAAACATTGAATACCTAAGAGCACTGTGTTTGGCAGTCCAATGCCATAGTTATTGACGTAAGAATTGAATTCATTTTGGTTACAAGACAACCATACACCATTATTAGCAGCTGTTGAAATAAACATGTTTGCCCAAAATAATTGTTTTACTAATGTGAGAAACATGGTTGATCTTGTCATTTTTCCATAACAACAGATAGACAATTAAAAATCTGAGCGCTAACCTTGGGTTTTGTTTTTATTACCAGGCAACAAAGATGACAAAGGACCCAGAATGCACCTGATGACACCACAACAGAAGTGTCAAAAACACCACGAGAAGCAGAAGATGAAGAAGTGGAGTGGAAAAAATATTGATATCGCGCTATTGGCCCATGCAATATGCATATACCAGACATGCAATAAGTTTCATATGGAATTTTATGCTTTTATCTGAATTTGACCAGTCAGCCACTTGCTAAAATGTGCACCACCATCCACTAGTTGAACATTATTGAAGTCATTACAATTAAATAACTCTGAATACATTTTACTGCATGAGAAATATAATTTGTTCATTAGATAATAAAATCATCATCCGTCATTCCTTTAGATCCATATTAAATATTGCAATATCTATTGCTATATTCAGCAAAATCGCGTATTGCATGATTTTCCAATTTTGTGCAGCCCTAATTCCTGACGTTTTTGAGCCAGCTGATGAGACCAATTTGACTTAGTCATTAAAATGTCTGTAGGAAGAGTCAGAACGTGAAGCTTGAGCTTGACAGCAGAGAAATCAAGAGCTCCTGAAGAATGACAACATTAACATTGGACTATCATAATTTGAAGTCCGAATAGTTGTAATGGCCTGTTTTGCAGCATACCAAATCAAACATTTTTAAAATATTTTTTCTCCTGTAAGTTGTCGACACTTTTACTGAACTTATTTAAATGTGTCTTGCAAACAGTATCATTGACAATTAGAAAAATAAAAAGTGTCACACACACTGTAAACAACCTGTAAAGAATAACCAAAATACTATTGCAGGTACAGTGCCAATGCAGTACATGACACATTTATGGTTTCAAGATTAAAGTGCGGAAGTGCACACACTGCACATTTGCCTCATCATTGACCAAGAAGACCTCAGAGTACTGTACTCACGATGATGTATTGAGAATGCAAGACCCAAGAGGTTCCACAGATGAAAATGTATTACACATTGTATTTGTAATTGACACTTAATGATGCATTATCGATCAACAAACAGCAAACTGTACATTTTGTTTTTAAATCAAATGAATCGTCCTCAGTTACAGTGCATCTTTGCAGTTTTTATTTCAAGTTTTACACACAGTAGGCATGGTAGACTGCTATTGTGGAGCCATCCATCGCCGTCCCATCCATCTCAGCTGTACTCTCTATCCTTAGACATCGTATTGATGACTGTGACCCGGATATAGAAACGATGCGCAATCTGGATTGGTTTACCTGGTAAATTGGAAACAAAAGCTCAAGGTTATTAATTGTAAAACGTGAAACAATCATATCCATCCATCTTCATGTAGTTATGGGAAAACAATGTGACCATCCATGTTTCTACAGTTTCTTGCTCATGTTAAATGTCTAGTACAACTAAGGGTAACCACTTCATAACCTCTGCAGCTATAATGTGATGCTCTTTTGAGGGAGAACAGTCAGAAGACCTTTGCAATAATCAAGTCTACTGGAAATAAAAGCATGAGTCAGGTTCTTCTGGTATGGAGCATGCAACCCTTCTGTCGAAGTCTTTTAGGTGGTAAAAGGCTGCTTTAGTGATTTGTTTGAGATGGCATTTATGTGCACAAGTATACAGGTAATGACAACAAAATTAACTCGTGAATTGAATTCAAGAGCTGATATCTCGTAATTTTCCACGATTTTCTAATCAATATCACTAACGTACTTAAAAATCAGTAAGTATGGCATTGTGTTAACAGTGCTTTTGGACATTCCATGTTTTTTTCTGTCTGTTAGTTACACGATATACATTTGGTGGCACTAGGCACTAAAAATGCATAAGAAAATAAAGAAAGGGGGTGGCGATTTTTTTTTTCTTCATCATAACTATGCACATCAATTGCCAATGTCGTGTATGTAACTATTACATACAATTTTGATTGTCTTGGAAGCCTGTGTGTGATAGTGGCCAAGTTAAAAGATGCTACTTTTATGCTACTTACCGTTATGAAAATGTTGAAAGTAGTCTTCGATTCGGAAGTTAGCGTCCCCCCCAACGGTCATCCAACGGTCCCATGAGGGCTAAAAATTGTCTTCCGCTAAGCAGGAAAGCAGTTGGGAGCTGCTTCACCCCGTAATATAACAAAACCTTTAAGTAAATAAAAGTCAGCAGAAATGCAGATAAAATACAAACAGGAAAGCACCGAGTGCTAGTAAACAAAACAAAACAAAACAAAACAAAAAAAAAAAATCGAAGAAGCGCCCATGATGCAACGCGGCTTGACGACACGTTGTCAAAGTTCTGCCTGATTGGATATTAAACAGCCAATCAGGATTTGCTCTCCTGTCCGACTCCTGATTGGTTAAGAATTGTGGCACAAATATTACGCCTCGACCCTTGCATCGCAAGCGTAAATCAAAGTTTCGTACGTGTTGAGGAGAGACGTAGCAAGCGTGCGCGAGGACTGTTTTGTACGCACGAAACACATTTTGTACGTACGAAACACATTTTTGGTACGTACGAAACACATTTTGTTACGCACGAAACACATTTTGTACGTACGAAACACATTTTGTTACGCACGGAATTGTGGCACAAATCTAACGCCATACCCCTCCCCCCCCAAAAAGGTGCGTAACGTCTTTGCATTATGTTTACAACATCCGGGGAATGAAGCGTCTCTGAGCGCTACTTTGCTAGCTCTCTGTAAACACGGAAGTAGCTTGAATAGCGATGCTACTGAAATGTAAACAAAACAAGTAGAGCACGGTGCAGAACTCTTGCTATTGTTATGAAAACCATAAAGCCTCACTCGCAACCGATTCACAGCAACGCGATATCCGGTCCACAGCTTTACAAGCAATGTATCTAAGGATTCCCGGCGGATTTTGTATCGGTTGACAAGTCTGCTACCGATACGGCCGTTTAGCTCCCCTTAACGACCGATGGTTCGGTCGAATCGGTTTTTTGTCCCACCCCTAGGCAATAGCCAGATTGATATTGCGCTTCACTCAAGGGAGTTCTCCACAATATCAATCTGGGACTGCTCCACGGAAAGGCGGGACATTCTGTACAATAATTTGAGCTGATTGGACGATGCGGCATTGTGCACGTTTGTTTTGACCAATCACAGCCACGGATCATCTTACAGAGCAACGTTAGTAGGACCCAGCGAATCACTTAATCTTATAATAGCCCCACTACTTCTCACTGCATGGTAACCATATCACCTATGTACTCCAAAAACAAAGAAAAACCTGGTACATAGCAGCAACAACATTATAAACAGATTAAGATCAAAATACTGAATCGCTGAACTATTGTCTGCACTCTGCAATGCGCATCACATATGAAATGTTCAGAAAAATGTAAAACTCATTGTTGTGGCCTGACTAATGCTGCTATCAGACTGAATGCAAGATGGGCAGCGTGTTTCCCTTTATAGTCCATGCAGTTTGCACGGTCACGCGCATTTGTGTGTCGGATGATGTGAACATTTTGCTCCTTAACCCATTTTACCATGGTTTGCTGATGTGAAATGTTGGTGAATTGGCGTTGAGAATGTACTTGCTATGTCAAACGCAAGCGCAGCACAAAGTTTTCTTTAAAAAACAGACACACTGCATGATGAAATAAAAACATTATGTGGGACAATATAATTGTGGTTTGTGGGACACTGAGGTAAATAACACAGCCAGCTTCTAATGCTGGCTCGGACCAAGTCAAAAAGGAGCAGACACAGGGAATGGGGAGCAAGGAAGTTGGCATGTCTGATAAGTGTGGATTGTGAATTGTTTAAAGCTGGTGAACTTTCAACCAAGATAGCATTTAGCAGCCAAAACAACCGCCGGTCACTAGAATAGCGATGATCAAACTTTTTTTTTTTTTGTTCTGTCTGAGGATAAGGAGGAGCCCCTCCTCTTCCGCGCTCGAAGCAACACCTGTGTAGTCACCCTCACAAACAAAAGCACAAGATATGGCGCTAAGCGACATTTTGTGTTCGGTCTCAAGTTACCTAGTGTAATGCTAAAGTGTTGTGTTCCCAATACACATGAAATCATACCTGATGTTTTTGTGACACTCAACTGCTCTCAATCATTAAGTGAAACCAGGAAAATCTTCTCTGGTGGTTGCCGTAACGCAAGCATGAAGTTCGATGTGGAGGTTAAGGGTTTATTTGTCTAGGGAAAATGTCATGACATTTATGGTGTGGTTGGACCATTTGCATGTCTGAGGGTTAAGGAACCTTCCCAACCCTCTTGATTAGACTCCACCTCTACAGAGCTGATCATGGCGACTAGCCTTGCACAATCATGCTTGAAATGAATCATTAATGAGATATAATGAAAACAGCTTGCAAGCCAATATATAACCTGAAAATCCACACATGCCCTCTCTCACACACACACTCCCAAATGGGGGGGGGGGCTTCTGGTTGACTTCATCAAGCTCTCATCAAGCCTAGCCACCATATGGGGATGGGGCCCAAAACAGAGGGGGATTTGAGTGTGTGTGTGTGTGCATATTACACAGACCGTCAGTGTTCAAACATGCACAAAGGAAACATGCATCACCAAATCGGCTTGAATGCATTATGACGCCACACTTGCCAGATTAAGAGGACCCCCTTCCAATTCATGTACCCTGAAGATGTGTTAAGCTGAAAGCAGCTCAAGACAATGCAGCTCTACTACTGTAGTAACACACACGTCCATGTTATTAGTCCACCATCTTAAATTTCCAGTCTTCTTTCTTGCTGCTCTCCTGCTTTAGGGCACACAAGACCAGCTTGCTGACATGGCAGACAGTCATGCAAAAGCCATACATTGAGGTTTAATCTGGGCGTGACCTGCTTTTTCTTGGCTTTATTATGCCATTTGCTGCCCCCACAGTCAAGAGAAGCCTTTCACATCTTGCGCCCCAAACACCGCCTACCGCAACACCCCCACTAAAACTCAGGTTGGAGGCGTCAGCCGTCAAGGATGAAGTCTTGCCTGCCATTGTTGGACCTCAATGGGAGAAAGGCAACTGGCAGCCAGGCGGCAGCCAGAAGGCCAAGTGGAGGAAACCTGGGGACAGCAGCCACTGAAAGAATATGGACTGCAAATAGATTAGAATACTTGGAGGGTGTAATAATGAAAATAATAATAATAATAAATAACTAATGGAAAAGAGAAAACGGACCAATTTTATTTGATTAAATACATGTAAATAATAAGATTTTAGATATTCTCTGTTAGTGCTAATATTTACTTCTAAACTTGTAATGGCATGAGAATACTTTCATGTTCAGATGTATCAAGAGTGAAATGAATGTGGGAATGTGCAATGCTTCATGGCAACTCCTTGGCTAGCGTAAGCAAGTTTTTTTCTCGCAAATTTGTCGCTTTAGAAAGTTGCAAATTTGCCACTTTAGAAAGTTGCAAATTTACAATTTTTGTTTCTCGGAATATTGCCCCCGCCTTCTAAAAAAACATGTTTATACGTGGCCCTAATAAGCCGTCGTATTCACTGCACCTTTTCATGCTGGACAAAAAAGCCAGTGTATGGATAAATAAAGCAAATACCAGAAAAGGGACAAAATCCAATAGACAAAATGTTGAATAATGTCATTGTCATTAGTGTTGTCTTTTTCATTAAAGTTGAAAAAACGTCTTGAAAAAAATATTGTCCAACCCTATTTTTCTACGTACAGTAATTACTTTCTAATGCTTATCCCATATTGGGGATAAGAATGTATGGCTACACACCAGTATTTAACAACACACCTTGACAATCCTCTAAAGGATAATCTCCGTGTTTGTCATCTCTTTAAATAACCCGTGTTGCTTTAAAACAAACCCGGAAACTTTTAGATTATTCTGTCCTTCAGCGTAGAAATGCATGCTTAAAATTCATCTTAGCCTGGGTTACATACTGTACACATGCAGCTATCTGTCCTTATATAAAATGAAGGAGCTGGAGAATGTGTCAATGTGCTTGTCAAATGTATACAATCACATTCTTTGTTTCCTGATTGGGCGTTTTAACCAAATACAGATAGTACAGTGTTGAATACGCTCAGCCAATAGCATGACGTTACATGTAGAAGCACTATACGAGGTATCTGAAGCAAAGTCTTTCAGGCAGCAATTCCATGCTGTTTAAAACTCTACAAAGCATCCTGTTGTCACAACACAACACAAGAAAGCAACCGTCCATTGGAGTCAACTGTCACTCACAATCGGTAGCAGTACAATGGACAGAGACTATTCTAGGGATCCAGTCATTTCTGCAAGTGCTCAACCACACACAGGCAAATGTATCTATGGAAAGACACAATGTTCTGATAATGTCAACTCTCACACAATCATGCACTGCGCACACACACGCACGCACACACAAGGAACAAAGGCGGAGAAGCTGGTAAACGATGCTACACAATGCCCTTTAGGAGCCTTGAGTTGACAAAAGACAATATTTCCAAATGCTTGACATTCATTGAGTTTCTCTGTCACCTCATAATACAGAACCGTGGTGAGTGAGAGACCTTGACAACATGCAATGGGGTATAGAATAGATATTGTTCTGCAGAACATTATTTCTCTCCATTTCTTAAATCATGCACTTCCCCCTTGTCTGTGTATTATACATTCAGAGTCGACAGGTTCTGTATACAGAACATCCAAAATGTTCGGTTTCTCTTTCAGACACCGAATTATGTCAATCAAATCGGTTTCTATTCTTTTTGAGAATTTGCAACTTACTATGTCTTTGAATCACATTCATTTAAATAAATAAATAAAAAAATAAAAAATAAAAAATAAATAAAATAAAAAAATAGAACTGCTGGTATTTTTAGGCCTTCAACAACAACTTAGTACATCAGTTTCAATCTATAGGAGGAGTTTAATAAAATATGACCTCTTTAAAAGGTGGAAAATGAGACAAAATTTGAGAAGAATATGAAAATGGCAGACTTGAGGGTTAGGGGTGGGACAAAAAAACGATTCGACCGAACCATCGATCGTCAAGGGGAGCTAAACGGCTGTATCGGTAGCAGACTTGTCAACCGATACAAAATCCGCCGGGAATCCTTAGATACATTGCTTGTAAAGCTGTGGACCGGATATCGCGTTGCTGTGAATCGGTTGCGAGTGAGGCTTTATGGTTTTCATAACAATAGCAAGAGTTCTGCACCGTGCTCTACTTGTTTTGTTTACATTTCAGTAGCATCACTATTCAAGCTACTTCCCTGTTTACAGAGAGCTAGCAAAGTAGCGCTCAGAGACGCTTCATTCCCCGGATGTTGTAAACATAATGCAAAGACGTTACGCACCTTGGGGAGGAGCCTACCGTCAACGCCGTGCTCGCGACACGGCGCGCGCGCGCACAACGAGTGACAACATGCAACAGTTAGCAGAAGCTAATCCATTGCTATCGAGTCCTCTCGGTGCACTTGTATGTCCCGGGCCGGCGTTGGTACTGCGCGCGAGCCAAAAAGAATAACTCCCGTGACGATCCAATGCATGGATTCAAACGACACAGGTATGTCCCACAGCCAACACACCAGCTATGCTAAAAGCACACTGCAAGTATCTCATTTCTCAGTTTGTGGCTCCCTGTCAATGTATAGAACTAGCATGAGCAATAGATAGGAGAACTGAGACGTGCCCGTGATTACGTCATCAAACGCAAAATGAACGACAGCCCAAAAAAACAAAACATATACAGTAGTGATTCCGTGGTCATCATCGAGTCTCAGATTAAAAAAACAAAAAAGATGTCATACATTAACCAAAAATGAATGTTATGGCAAAGAAAAACAAAAATTGTTTAAAACAAAAATTGTTAATAAAAAGGGAAATGCACTTTTGGAAATATTTTTGGATATATTAAGTAGTTAAAATGTGTTTGATAGATTTATTGCTCCATAAGGTGGCTTCATATTTCTTTTGGCTGGACGGTAGGTTTATGTCATGTCTTAAATTTATGTTTCTGAAATACTTCACAATGTGGACATATTCTGTTTAATTGTGTTGGTGTCTTTTTAAAGGTTAAATATTTATATTTCAAATTGAATTATCAGCCTTTTGTTTTCCTGATCCTGATTTTGAATTAAAAAACAAAAAACTATTATAACTGTCAATATCAACTAATAAATATTTAAACTGATACATTTTTCAGTCATATCGCCCAGCCCTTTGTTCCGGTCCATTTAAATAATTGATTCAATATATAAAAATATAGAAGACATTGTTGTTGTTCTTTTTTTTACACATTTGTAGATACTGTAAAAATTTGTGGTGTTTTAAGATTAATGTTTACAAGCAACAAATGTCACTATAAGTTTTGAATATTGAAATTAATCGTATCGAATCGAAAATTGTATCGTTCCCAAACTTAATCGAACTGTATCGAACCGTTCTGTTCTGAAAGATAATCGTTTTTCAATCGAATCGCAACTTGTGTATCGAGATACATATCGAATCGGCCTCATGTCAGAGATTCCCACCCCTATTGAGGGTTTAGGGTATGGCTCCAAGAGTTTTTTGTAGGTCTTGGGTTGTTAAAGGGGATCATTCAGGATAGGATGGCCACATTTTCACTCAAACACTCATTGTTTTTTTTTAATCAGGAAATAATTATATCAGCATTCATTCTCAATTTCATCCATTTATTTAGGAGAAATCGGTAAATAACTAAGTAAAATCCTCCCCTTCAGAATTCCAGTATAGTTACCCCCATGTCTTGGTGGGAGTCAGTGGAGGGATCAGACAAAATGTGTCCATTCAAACACATTCTACATATGTTGCTATTACTTTCCAAAAACACCTCTCAATCCGCACCAGCATTTGACATCTCTACTTATGCTCACTTCAACCAAACATCAAAGGATTAGCCACTCCAAGTCTGACTTATAAGAAAATGAGGAAAAGAGCAGCTTCCATGCTGTTGTCTTCAGTAATAAATCCCCAAGATACAAACACAATGAATGTGTTCCCAGAGGCTTTTCTTAACCTGAATTCTTCACAGGTCTTTATATATAGTTAGGGGTAGACTCTCAACACTCATCCAAAAATGATGCGTCGAAAACGGCCACGGCCGGTGCTGAGGAAATAGGTAATGACCAATCATGGCTCAGTTTGCTGACCAAACCCAGAAAACAGGTGAGCCGTGATTGGTCGTTACCCATTTCCTCAGAACAGGTAGTGGCGTCTTCAGTCAACTGCAAGTGGAAAAATGTGTTTTTAAAAGTTAGAACATTAACTTTAACAATATTGCGTTCTGGAGATTGAGACAGTATCAATGTTTCATCCCCGCCACGGTGATCTAGCTTGTAAAGTTTTCAACTAGCAGTAATCGCGCCTTGTAGCCTCCGTGCTGAATGGCAGTTGAGGCAGTGGTGGCAACTGCGGAATCCCCGCGGCGCAACCCCGCGTGAAACATGAAAAATGTACACTGAAAAGAATATAACCATCCAAATAACGGCTCTGGGAGATCTATATCCAAATAAGTTTGCCTCGCTCTCCTGGCTGTGCTGCACTCACGTCCATGTCTGCTGTTGTCAATAGTGGCGCACCTCTGTAGCCTATGGTACCTCAATGGGACAAATTGCACATTGATTTACCACTCGCAAATCAATTTTGTTATTTTTTTACCACATTAATTTTGCACGGAATTAATTAATCTAGATTAATGCGTTAAACTGGCAGCCTTTAAAAAAATGCATCAGTAAGCAAACCTAATCAATTGCTTATGCCCTACACCAAACAACTCTTTAAAAAAATATTTTGGTCTCATGCAAAACTACATGTGAGAGAACAGCATCTATTTATTGAAACTCACATTTCTAGATCTCTCCCAATATCAATGTCAGTACCGTAAAACCTATACACAAAAGCATGGAGGAAGCAAGTGAAAGCCTCTTCACAACAATGTGTGCTGTAGGCTGAATACAGAACACAACACAAGACAAAAGTGTGAGTGACAGCCAACTGGCTTGGTACCACTTGGCACAGCCAAGGCCTGCTTGTCTTTGGCATGACAATAAAACATACATTTATGTGTGCAGACAATGCCGCCCTCTCTTCTCAGGTATAAAGAAAAGTACAGCACTCAGCACTTAAAACGAGTTCTTTTCATCAGATCTCAGTAAAAAGATGCTGCACTACAACATGTCCCTCATTTCATCCTTTGAACAAGAAAGATAGATGAGAGCCTGATGGGTGCTGTGGAAAAAACTGTACTAGATGCGTTTATTTATACAAAGCACATATAAGATCAGTATAGCAGCAGCTAGAATATAGGGCAGGCCAATATGGCTTTAAAATATAAAAAAATAAAATAAATGACATGATCGTGTTTGGGCCAGCATTTCAAAGTGGTCCTTTCTTTTGATCTACAATACGTCCAGCCTAGCAACCAAGTCAATGGCTGAGGAAACCTGTGTGGGTGGGTGTGGTTATTTTAATAATCCTCACTGTTTCATAATAGCTGGGCAGCAGCTCAGAACGGCTCATTAATAGATACATTTTCAAAAATAGGCACACCTGTATAACAATACATTTTAGGGGTGTTAAGAAAAATCAATTCGGCAATCTATCGATATATTACAGCACGCAATTCTTGAATAGATTCAATATGCTGCTGAATCGATATTTAAACATCAATTTTTGATGGAAATATTCAACAAAAAGTCTTACTGAGGGTTAGGGTTCACACTTTAAGCATGGAAGAAATTGTAATGCTGTTTAAACGTGAAACAGATTGCAAGCTGTTAAATACAGTGTTGTTTCAGTTTCAGTTAAATACATTATCATACAAATCTTACAGTGTACATGTACAAGTTTATTTCTAAATTAGAGTTAAAAAAATCGCAATAATCGACTTACAGATTCGTATTGGGATTAATCGTTATCAAATTGAGTCATGACCTATGAATCGCGATATGGATCAAATCACCATATACGAGGCAATTCACACCCCTATAGATTTACTTGCTTGTCTAATTCCACACTGGCAGACCCAACTATAAGTACACAAATATTTTCATTTCTCTGATATACAGTGCTCAGCATAAATGACTATAATGCAACTGGTTTGTAAGAACACCTTTAGTTTCCTTTCCGAATTAAGATTTTCTATGGGATACTACACTAAAAAAAATACTTCCACAAATGTGGGCAATTGATTGCAAACAAGATTTGTTAATTGGCACCCACAAAAAAAAAGTATTTTTTAAATTAAATGTATTAAAGTACATTAGCACAAATAAGTAGACCCCAAGAAAAAGACTGACAACTTGTTCATTCCAGGCCTAGCAGACATGTGAAGATTTTGAAATCTATCCATTCTACTACAACCTTACTTTCATGTTGTGAGTTAAAGGCACTGTCTGCCAGTTTCACTCTGGAAAAGGCACTTTTTAAATACAGGATTTAAACAATCAAACTACTTCTCAACTTCCATATCAGGGCTTGCCTTCATTTCTGGTGGTGAGTTTGTCCTAAACCCGCACCCCCCCAGCCTGTATTTTGCCATTTTGTGTTTGTATTGTAAACGGCGGGACGTTTCTGTGGAGAGACAGTGTTTACACCCCTCCAGCCAATCGCAGAGCAGGGGGGTGGTGTGTCGCAAACGGGGTGGGCGAACGTGTCGGCTTCGTGATGTCACTCCCACGGCAATTTGAAAGCACGCACGGATTTTTTATTTATTTTTTTACTCACTCATTCACACATGTAAGCTTCTGTGGGTGAGTGAGTGAAAAAAAAAAATCCATGCATACATTCCTCAGTGGTTTGTTTGTAACTCAAAGTTCTTCAATCAGTTAATTTAGCTGCAAACCAACATGGACAACAAATCCAATTGGAAAAAAAACAAATCAACACGAAAGCAACATCAAAATAGATTGCACAGATAAGCGATGCAGTTTTGACACATAGAATTCATATTAGTTAGGGCGAGAATTAACTAACTTTACCAAGTATTGAGAATCTGCATTGCTAGCTTGAGGCATAATACAAATGCCCAATCCCTGATACTACACCCTGAATTCTTAGCTTGAGCTGTTGACTCATTCTAGCCAGCAGGTGAATAATCGGTTTAATCATCACAGCCAGCCCAACACAACACAGTGTAGCTAAGCAATGCTGCACAAGGCAAACATTAAAGCCCATTTGATGGGTTCAATAGGATTCCATGGCGTCAGGTGTACAGTAGGGGTGGGAATCTCTGACATGAGGCCGATTCGATATGTATCTCGATACACAGGTTGCGATTTGATTGAAAAACGATATCTTACAGAACAGAACGGTTCAATACGGTTCGATTAAGTCTGGCAACGATATGATTTTCGATTCCACATGAAACTTATCGTGACATTTGTTGCTTGTAGACAATCTTAAAAACACCACACATTTTTACAGAATCTTCAAACATGTTAAAAAACAACAACAAAAATGTCTTCTCTATTTTCATATATTGAATCAATTATTTAAATAGACCGCAACAAAGGGCTGGGTGATATTACTGAAAAACGTATCACAGTTTAAGTATTTATTAGTCGTTATTGAGAGTTATAATTGTTTTTTTCTTAAATTATTATTATTAAAAATAAGTATCAGGAAAAGAAAAAGCTGATAATTTAATTTGGAACATAAATATTTAAACTTTAAAAAGCACCAACACAAACAATATGTGCACAGTGTGAAGTATTTCAGAAACATAAAATTTGAGACATGAAATAAATCTACCGTCCAGCCAAAAGAAATATGAAGCCACCTTATGCAACAATAAATCTATGAAACACATTTTAACTACTTAATATATCCGAAAATATTGTCAAAATTGACCTTCCCTTTTTATCAACAATTTTTGTTTGTCTTTGCCGTCACATTCATTTTTTTTTTTTTTTTTTTACTTTTTTTTTTGTAATCTAACACACGATGACCACGGAATCACTACTGTTTTTTTGTTTGTTTGTTTTTTTTTTGTTTGTTTGTTTGTTTTTTTTTTTTTGCTATTGTTCATTTGAGTTTGAATCCATGCATTGGATCGTCACGGGAGTTATTCATGTGTTTGCATTACTTACATGCATGCGAGTGATTTCTCAGTAAGAGTGAAAGTGGGCAACGGGAAGGGTGTACAGAAACAGAACCTTCCGGTTCCAAAGAGACCTAACAGATAAGCTGCCAATACATGATGTACTGTAAGTTTGTATAAATTAAGATTTTAATCATATGCGTATGTTTGCTGAGTTTCAATATCACGTTGACGTTCTGCATTTGATATTTTGTTTCATTAGTTAAGTGGAGAATTGGACACAAACAAGGAGGAACATAAGCGCAGTAGAATGTAAAGTATGGAGTGTGTAGTATGCGGTGCGATGTTTTGAGTGTTTGTGCTGCTTTTCTTAGCTGCAAGAAGCACTGGCCTCATCTGGCAAGGACACAAGCACAAAGTCATGGACACACACACACATACAGCTATTGTCTTCAAAAATAAAGAGGGTGAAAGGGTCCTCTCCTCTCTCTTTGCTGACTTCTGGGCACGTGGAACACTAATCCTGTTATCTCTGTCCCAATAAGAAATGGATTAATGAATAGAGTTGGTAAAGATTGTGTGAGGTTCTGTAAATGCTCTGCATGAAAGGCAAGTGAGCGTATA
Organism: Festucalex cinctus; assembly: GCF_051991245.1. Taxonomy (NCBI): domain Eukaryota; kingdom Metazoa; phylum Chordata; class Actinopteri; order Syngnathiformes; family Syngnathidae; genus Festucalex; species Festucalex cinctus. The sequence continues at coordinate 45,040,654 of NC_135411.1, forward strand.
GACTCCACATGACCCCACGTCCCCATTGTTAAGTGTCAAAATAAAGTAATGCAGAGCAGCAGTGAGCTGGTTGAGACAAGCCTTGCATGGCCTGCTTGACATTGAGAAAAAAAAATCACTTTCTAGGCTTTGTTGTCTTTTATATTAAAAGTATTCTTTAGCATTCCCTACACCCATTTGTGCTGACATCTATTGAGATGGCTGAAAATGGTCACCTGGCAACAGGCTCAAATGGAGTGCATTTTAACCCCTCTGTGGATGTTTACACCACACCAGACTGATAAATGTAACTGACTTTGTTCTGAGTTTGAAATGTCCCAACAGTATTTGAATGCAACTGCAGTTCGGCTCGCTGTTTACGCTCCCGTTAGAGACTTGTGCCGTGGCATACAACTGTCTTATTGTCCTTAATTGGTAATTAAATATAATTTCGAGGTGGCGTATTGATGTTGGAAGTTGACTGTCGCGTGAGGACGGGTCAAGCTTGCTGCGTTGAGCCGTGACTCCTTCCAGGTGCTGCGTGTCACGTGAATCAATTTCAAAATACAAATAAAAAGGCAATTGCATCAATGGCTATTATTTTGAAATTGGCCTCCACGGAGCGTTCCGCAGACTATGTACAACCAAAACCGTGGCACTTTTTGATGCGGATCGCGGCTCGAAGATGAGCTCATTAAAACATGCACTCACGCCGTGCGACTGGATTAATTTTTTACCAGCACGGGATTTACACAGTTGCCCGCATTTGCGTGTGAATTGGTCGCAGTGTCGAGCCCTGCATCCCGCCGTTGGCACACCACTCCGTAAACAACTTCCACCTGTTAGCATACAGCGAATGAGTGGACGGAGTCCTGGCATTATGGATCGTATTCTTAACAGACGGTGAGCACTCAGTCCGTAGTGAGTCTCGCCCCTCAGCGGCCAGACAAACAGCTTGAACCGACAGGGATCGGGATGCCAAAATCGGACCCCGCTGTTGGGACAGCAGATCCAGCCGACCAGGCAGAGGCCACGGTTCGGATGAGCATAGACAGCGGAGAAGAGGGAACCAAGTCTGGGCTGGCCAAAAAGGGGAAAGCATACAGAAGGCCCCTCGACCAAGGGTGTGCCCGGGCATCCTCACCTAGCGGGCTGCTCTGTTCCCTCAGAGAAAACCAGAGGGGACAGTGAGTGGACTCCTCGGAGAGGGAATCCGCTGACTGGTTGACAATGCCTGGGAGAAACACAGCCCGCAGGCTGGCAAGGTGGGGGACGGCCCATCTGAGAAGCCGCTGTGAGGTTTGGAGCAACTGGGCTGACCTCGTCCCTCCCTGATGATTGATGTGATACACAGTGGAGGTGTTGTCCGACCGTACCAGAACATGTCTCCCTGCCTCGTATGGTACACCACTGACCCTGAGCAGTCCACCCCAAGCGGAACTCCGCTGATAGAACAGAACATGGTGCAAGAGCACCCATGAACCGACAGGACACACGAAGACGCCTTCGACGGTCCAGTAGAGGTTCGAGTCGGAAACTGTTCAGCCATGGTCGCAGTGACAGCAGGCTCAGTGGCATAAGGGTCGTCAGGGAGCTTAATTTGCCCAGCAGACGCAGAAACAGGACATAGGACAGCATCTCATTGGCACGGAAGAGGGAGAGACGAGGCGTAGTACATCATTTACCCTCTGTGGGCATGGTCGAGCAGTCATGGAGGTGGTTTCTGACGACATTCCTATGAACACTGAAGAAGAGAGAGAGGATTTCTACAGGTTGACCTTAAGGTCGAGTCTTGACACATGATGTAGAAGCACACCAGTGTCTCGCAGTGCCTGAGCTCTGGACGATGCGCATATCATGATATGTCACGATATGATATCCATTGCTTTTCCGTTACAGGAGGCGCACGGCGGGAAGTGGGCGGGATCATTTGAACTCAGTCTCTCCAAGCCAAGCTTGCCTTCCCCAATGCGTGCGGCTCTGCCATAACATTTCACGAGTGGCAAGTCACGCCAACATTGAACCATATTTACAGTTTAATATGGACCACCATGGATGAAATATTGAGATTCACGACCAGCTTGCTAGTCACGAAGCTATTTGTGAATGGAGAACTCTCCCGCTGGCGCTCTCATTCAAGTTAATGGGGACACACGACCGCGATTTTTTTTTTTTTTTTAAACCACAAAAATTACAAATCCATCCACAAGTACCTTTTAAATTGTAAATATAATTCAGCGTTGTTGTAAAAGATTATTATAGTGATTGTATATACCGTATTTTTATGACTTTGGTGAAGACCGGCCAGCGCCTTTGGTTCTCTCGCGCGAAATGCGTTGCTGTCTGTCAATCAGATGACAGGTGACGACGGCCCCTCTGGTCCCCCGACGACCGGCGCTGCAGAACCACTGCCGAAAGGCTTCGAAACAGCGGTTACAACGGAACCGCTCGGCCCCGAAAGAGTCCCATGGAGGTATCAGGGGACAAAAAAATGCCGTTTCCGTGTGGAACCAGTACGGTGGAAAAGCGCCATATTACATATGTTTGTATGTAAATTGTAGTCTGCGCGGTGCGCGTGTACACATATGCTGCGCCGATCAGGCAGTAGCCAGCCAATCACATTGCAGCGGCTCATGTTTCACTCAAATACTATTAGATTGAGTCGATGCACGGCGGCGCGCTCTCTTGCTAGTACGGCAGAGCCAGCGGAGGACACAGCGACTTTCGAATGTACGTTTTAAACGTAGTGCACAGGGAGCATTAAGGCAGTCGCGCCGCGCGAGCGGCATTTTTATTCACTAGCACGCACTTGAAAGTTACCCGCATTTGCGAGGGAAATGCTCGCACTGTCCAGCCCTGTATCAGCCAGTCGTCCAGATAAGGGAGCACCTTCATGCCACCCT